>NW_022631044.1:4896520-5204199 GCF_010015895.1 Lontra canadensis
TATATATATATATATATATATATATATATATATATATATATATATATTATGATAGCTATGGGTAGGGACAACTTCATGTATAAGTGTGTGGGCCCTTGTGCTAACTCCGAGGTCTGCCAGGTCTGTAACTATCACTTTGGAGCTGCATCTGGGTGGTGATGATGAAATAGTTGAAAAGAGAAAGCTGGCCATACCGGGTAGAGCCTTGAGTGTCAGGCATAGGATTTGGGGTTTTATTTCCGAGGCAGTAAGGAATCTTAAATACCCCACACTCTTTCACTGTTTCAGTGTAGCTCTTTGAGCAGCTCTTGTCTTGCTGCTGACTTGCAGTGTTCCAGCAGCTTGGATATGGCTGCAAGTACCCTAGATCTCCAAAGGAGGAAACTGAAAGGATTCTAAAAAATGGGGTTGAACCTTTCTGGGTGTCCTCAAACCTCTTTTAGAATCACTGTGCAGTATCTGGGCAAGTCTGCCAGTCGAGGACCTATTGCAGGCTTGGATGACAGCTATGGAACTGTTGTTATCTTGTGGCCAGAGACCCTGATGCTGCCCTCTTGTCTTCTGAGTCTCTGAGTATTTTGAAATTCTTTCCCCAACTTGTGTTAAATGCCTGACTTCCATTTCCAATGCCCAATCTCCCCTCCTGGAAGATTAGAAGCATCCAACTTACTTGTCAGATAGAAGATAACTATGGCCGCTTGTCTAAACCTGCTGCTCTCGAGGCTGTTATCTGGGAAGAGGTCTGCATAGGGCAGTCCTCTTGGTAGCAAAAGACATGCCACTTCAGGGTGTCATCTGAGGTTGGTGATCATTATAGTCAATAAGGCCCATACCTGAGGGGTTAAAAGGACATGTTATAAACTCGGGTAACCTTGCTACTGTTTGGGACACAGAGATTTATTTTCTGGATTCCTCAAGCCTTTCTCAGGAGATTTTGTCCTGTAAGTCTTGCTGACAGATTTATCCTGGGCTGCTGTCATCGATGGCTGTTTTCTCACTAAGCAGGTGGAAAGCAGAAGCTGGGGAAGGGAACTGCTAGCTGAGAGGTCATTTGGGAATCGGTGCCATGAAGTGGACATAAATTTTATGTATTCTGCAAGGCTTTAGCTATTGCTTCTGACTTGTCCTAGATCTTTCCTTTGTGACAGTTTTTGCCATCAGTGTTAGCATTATTATTTGCAGCGGTAATTAGAGATTTAGGCCTTGTCCATACAGCATGCACAGGTCATCACAATTCCTACAGGAGGAGTGGTGAGGAGGGAGGGTTTGGTTGTAACCACAAAAACAGGCCAGGCAAAATCTCATGAGACCAGCCTTCCAGCATTTCCAGGAATACTTTCAAACTGGTAGACATGCCCAATGCTTCCGCCAGTCCCACTGTCACCAACCACCCATGGCCAAGGGAGCAAATCCTGTTTGACCTTGGTTCAACCTGAGTGACAGAGGTTTTATTCGGAGAGAGTAATGAGATAAAGGAAATAAGGAAAGAAATGGTAAAATAATAATCGTAATAATAATAATAATAATAAAATAAAAATCACAGAACTTTAGTACTATAGAATTTTTTAAAGATATCAGACCCAGTGTTTTGTTTTGTTTTCACCAGAAAATCCTTTGTTGAATCACAATTGTTATAATTAACATTTGTTTAGCTCATAGCATAAACTGGGAAGTGAGGTCAATGTTTTTTACATATTACCTCATTTATCTTCACAAAAACCCAGGAGGTAGGTGTTACTGTCTTCATTTTCCAGGCAAGGGAACCAACACACAGATGCTAAAGAACATGTGTGAGGTCACACAGCTTGGAAGAGGTGAATGGGGATGGGAGCCCCAGCAATCGGTGTCAGAGCTGGTGAGGCACAAACTGAACACTGTGGGTGTATCCTCCAAATGTGCTCTTTACCTCCTGCCCTACGGGGGGTGGGGGTGGGGGTAAAATGAACAGAAAATCAGGGGGCTGCTTCATTAAAGCCAAGAGAGGGTGCAACCTAGACTAACTATTCAGTTCTTACGCCTCACCTCGGGGTCCCTAAGGGGACCAGCCACTTCCGATCTAGTCAAATTCCCACATGTCCTTGGTTGATGAAGCTGAGAAGCTGTTTGAAAGGTGCTGAGCCTTGCCTAAGGTCACATAACCCATCAGTATCAGAGCCCAGCCATTTTGATTTTCAGGCCACTGCTAACCCCATATTCCCAAATAGCAACACCAAGATGCCTCCCTGCACCTGAAATCCTGTTGTACTAATTTCTCAATGCCAAGAGGCAGGCAACAGAGTAGGCCAAGCCCAGAGAATAACTAGAATGTTCTACAGAAACAAACTTTTGGTGCAACTAGGAAATGGCCCCAACCCTTCCAAGTTCCTGCCAACAGCTGATGCAGCTGTTGCTTAGTCCAAAGCCTGCTGTCCCAAAAATGATGGCCACAAAATGCCCAAGGCTCTATTCTTAGAACTTCTCATACATTTTTAATTGCTACCGAGGCAACTCATGATCCCTTTCAAGGTCTAACCTAGCATGTTCTTCTTGCCCTGCTGGACTTTAGAGTCTGGTTTCTAATGCTTTGGTGTACCGAGAGGCCCTCTAGGAGAGCTACTCCTTACTTTTTAAAAAGGGAATTCACTTTTTCATGTCCTCTTCCTCTTTCTTGGCTTCCTCCTCAGAGAAAGGGATCTGGTAGTTTTTAATTAAAGCTCCCTGAAGGGACTGAAATCTGTCTTGAGGTAAAAGAGGTGCAGGCTGTCATTGAAATTTGGCCTTAGTTACTTAATCAACTGCCCACTATGCACACCCAAAGGATTCATGCCTGAGCAAACGTTCTCTGGTCTGAGAAGGGAGGTAAAAGGGCCCATTAGGAATGCAGAGGGTGGGGACAACAGTTGCAGAGTTACCTGAGGAGATAAGGTTGATTCTTTTTTGTAGCTCCATTCTGTTCTGGAATGTGGGCGCTGTCTTCCCTAAGGCCAAATCTGAGGATACAGAAGTAAAAGCTAAATGGTTTTACATCATTGAAAAGAAAGAATTATTTTTTCAAAAAGTTTCAAAACTTCTTTCTTGCAGCCAGGGCTGGTTTCATGAGCATGTATGTGACCTATGCGTCTGTGTAGGGCACTCAGCTCAGAAGGGCTCCTCACTTGATTTAATACTCCGCTATTGCCATCTTAAAATTCTTAATTTTTTTGACATGGGGCCTGGCATTTTCATTTTGTACTGCACATCATGTAGTCTGTCTAGTCTGCAAACCAGTTTGGGATATGTGGTTTGTGGTGCAAGTACGTGGGAGATTTATGTTTGTAAGGGAGGTATGACCCACTCTAGTTTGTAGCCTTTTAACAAAAACCTGCTCTGGCATAAGAATATATGTTTAATTCAGAGTAACAACAACAATCTGTACTATTTGAAAAGCTTGTGGTTGCATTGAATTTGGTATCTCACCTTTATGAGTTAAAAGACTAGTCATTTCTCAGTGCCTTGCGCTATTTTTGGCTTAGAGATCCTGAGACTCCAATGTATGACCTTTTCTGACAGTGCTGGCCTTGCTGGCAGTCAGGTTACCATGGGTCAAGGCCCAGACACTTCATCTGTTGTTTTCCCCTTGGGTACAGAATGAGACCTCATAATGAAGTAAGGAGTTTTGGTGTTATCATCCTTCTAGTAGACAATATTTAAGATAAATTATCAAATGACTTCTAAAATTTCAGGTCATTATATGCAAAAGACTGAGTGTTATTTTTCAAGGTAAATGTTGAAAAATGCCAACATTATAACAAATTAGTTTATATAATCTTTAGTCAAGTCATAATAAGGTATTTTTTGAGCATTTGAAAGAAGACTGGAAAGTAAATGTTTTGTAATATAATTATAAATATTAGCAAGATTATCAACATCAGGTTTAAGATATTATAATAAAAAATAACAATAAAATAAGAGAAGAACATAAGTAGCTAAGTAAGGGGAAAAAAGGATAATGTAATTCTTAATCTCATTTGTCAAAGAATATAAAAAACCAGAAGTCTACTTTATTTTGTAATTTAAGTGAGGCAGGGGCCAATTAGGCCTTGTCATTTGGTTTCATAGCTATTATTTGTAAATACACAGTGACCCTTGAACAACATGGGTTTGAACTTAGGTTATACATGGATTTTTCTTTTCTATAAACACAGTACAAAACTGTAAATATATTTTCTCCTCTTTATGATTTTCTTAGTAACAGTTTCTTTCATTTAGCTTACTTAAGAATACAGCATATAATACACATAACATTCAAATATGTGTTAACTGACTGTGTTATTGGGAAGGCTATTAATAGTTAAGTTTTTGGGGAGTGAAAGTTATCAATGGACTTTTGACCATGGCGGGGGATGGGGTTCAGTGCTCCTAACCCTGTGTTGTTCAAGGATTAACTGTGTATGGAGCACCATGAATGACTGGGAAGTGTTGACCTGTCATCTGCTTTCTGCCTTTTCAGAGAGGCAAATCAGAATACCAACCCCCATTTTGAAATACTGCAAAGTGTTTGGGGGTCCTTATGGTTTTTTTCAGCACAGACTTAAAAACTCAAGTATCTATAGCCTATCGAAATGAGTATGTGCCCAGGTGGGGACTGGGATGAACTGGAGAGCCATGTCTGGTCTCAAATGAGCAGCCCTACTCAACGATTGATGATAGTTAATGAGAGTGGATATTGTCAGAACTTCTGATTTCTCCAAAAGAGTAGATCTCATCTTCACTGGGAGATTTGGAACACTGGCTAGTGACTCAAACATTTAAAAATTCTACTGTCCAAAAGCAAATAAGCATCTATGGCTGCATGTTGTCATGGGTTGCCCATCTCTACCCAGTACCCTGGTTCTTGTGTGGGTGGAGTCACGGATGAAAGTAGAGAGGAGGGGAGAGATCTTAGGAATGTTATTTTCAGACTCAATTTATTTTTACAAACTAGAGTCAGTGGATTCCTTTTTCATTAGGTTATGGGGCAACTCTTTTTCTTGTTCTAGTTTAGTTGACACTAGTTTCACATAGCTCCTTCTTCATGGACTCTATTTGCATAATTACATAATAGAAGTGAAAATCTTCTAATCTTTACTTCACATTGAGGATTAGAAAATAAAGGAGTAGGCACAGACATTTCTGACTAAGATGTGTGCAGTGAACCGGACCACATGTGGAAGATGAAACAGCACAACTTTTTGGCTATTATTTGTCAAAATTGAGGTGAAAGATATGCATATCGTGCTGACATATTTTATGGATTGGGCATATCTTAATGAGTAGATGGCCTAAGAGACCACACCATTTCTCACTTTCAACAGTGAAATTTTGTGAGATCAGATCATTGACTTTTTGGGTTTTATGCAATATTTTCCTTATGTGTGAACTGGTTAGACTAAGCTAAGAACTTCTGACTAAGAAACAAACATCTTTAAAGCTAGTATCATTTATCCATATATGAAATTATAGTCACTTCTGTGTAAAATTTATAGTTTTAGATGTTAAATTTTATGGTGTTGCATAATGAGAATATTAGAATAAACTTTGTCTCCCACTGGCAAATTTCAGAGATTACCCATCTTATTTTCTGAAGGGAAGCCTAAATTGATTTATTTTAGTAGAAATGTCTATGGTGTGTATGTGTTGTGTAGAGTGAGCTTGTATGTATTTATGGTACAGTGTATATGTGTATATGATGGATGGTGGATGGGGTGTGTGTGTGTGTGTGTGTGTGTGTGTGTGTGTCCTCAAAGAGCTGTTTTTAATGTTTACAGACCCAATGCTATTGCTGAAATTCACTGTAAGACACCCATCTCCAGTGATGCAAAGTTCTTGTTGTGATCCCTAAATTTCCTTCTTCCTCCTTGCTGGCTATTTTGGTTTCATGATGTAGCTCCTCTTTTCTCTCACCAGCTTTGTTACTTGTCTCCTAGTGCTATCTTCAAAGTCAAGTGTAAATCTGCTAATGATTTCCTTCTTTCTTTCTGATTTTACCCTTTCCAATGTTCATTCTCAACCCTCATGAGCCTTCTTTCCATTGTGTTGTTCTTTTTTTACTTCCCCTGGGTGCTTCTTACTTAATTAACCCTCTATCTCAGTTCCTTTCTTCATTTCTTAATGTTTAGTTTACCTTTCTGTCTGTCAGTTTCACTTTATTATATGATTTCTCAAATCTTAGATCTTTTTCTTGTTTACAACCCTTTTTGTTCCCCATTCAGACCAGTGCACTTGCTTTTTCTCTTTGCCCCTTTGCCTCCCCTGAGAAATGATCTCACAACTTCTCCCTTGTCCTTTTCCTCCCACTTTTTGTCTTTCTCCTCTGTTCTTCTTTTTTTGTCTTATTTTCTCAGTTATTTTCAAAGAGCATTTAAGGCAGCTTGCAAAGATGCTTACAATAAGGTGAAGTTAGAGAAATAAATTAAAAAGTGACACAGGAGGAGAATCAGAATAGATGATGGGACATGAATAGGAAATGAGTTAATGAACACCTCACCTATGAGTCAGGCTCTCCAGAGACTTTCTGATATTTTCCTCTTGCTTGTCTTGATGATACTCCTCCCCTGGAAGCATGTCAGAGAAGACTTCCAAGAGCTCAAGAGTCAAAAAGCACTGTGATCACTTAGTTGACAACGTGTTGGTGCCATAGCTAAAGGCCAGGGTGAGAACAACTGGCCTTTGAGAGTATCCAAATACCAGCCATTTTATTACTGACACAGAGCCCTTACTGACAACTGCCTTTCAAAGGGAAAATGCCAGTCATGAAGAAAGGGTTGGGTGTCACCCTTTATCTGCATTTAGGCCTCATCACATGGTAACCCAAGAGTGGATCATGCATCATCCCCAATTGATATCATGTCACCTCTGCTAGACTGCACCTGCCTTTCCTTTTCTAGTTTTGCAGAAGCTCTGTGAGAAGGCTCCCAAGACCCTTTTTACCATTTCCCCTCAGGCTCTGGGATGGATGCCATTTCTGCCTCTGGAATTTTCTGAGGCTGGGGAACATTGGAATTTTTTAATGGTGGGGTCTACTATTGATCTTGATTTCCTTAAACATTTTGCCTTCTTCCCTCTGGAAATTTATGCTTGTTTCTGGCATCTGCCTCATCTTCTGTGAACGTTCAGGCACAGAATTCATTTAATTTTTTTTTTTCATTTTAATCTTCTGACAGTAAATCTCCCTTGCCATTTCTCTGACCTCTTGTTCCTTGTGCACTTAAAAATGCCTAATTTATTTCAACCTCGTATGTAATTTATCTTGTGCTCATTCTGCATCTTTGCTTGTCTTAGAATCATTTTTAGACTATCTTGATTTTATTCTGTAGTAGTTGAGGGCCTCCTCTACCTGATATACTTGCCCAAATACCCCTTCTTTGCCTTTGAATGATCTTCCCAATACTGACTCTCTCCCTTCATCTCCCTCTCCCTTGCCTTGGTATTTATTACTATGTATTTTCTATTGGCTGGTAATCACTTATCTTAGTTTTCCATTTTTTCTTCTCCTTTCCATCCTATTACTTTATCCACTGTCACTCTTGCCATAATTTTTCAGCTACCTAAGACTATTCTGACTTGAGATGATTTGTTGCTGCCTCTTCACAGGCCCGGTATGACATAGAAATCCAGCCCACCCATCTCTTTCTTCTTTCTATTTTTGCAATAAACGGCCAAGTTAATTCAAGTTCCTATCCATCGTAAAAGAAATCACTCTTCAACCATATGGGATAACTTATGACTGCAAATAAAAATTCCCCAATGTTTTGCTCCTCACAAGTTTTCACTTCCCCAGCACAGCTTGGGAAGTCTAAGATGTTAAAATCCCTGGGGAGCACATATTTTCATAAAAATCCACTTTCTACTTCTAAAATGTTTCTTCTACTCACAGAGACTTGATTTTTCAATAATATTAGAGAGCATCACAGTTTTTCTCTTCTACTCCTACTCTCACCTCTGCCTGTGCTGCTTTTTCAAAGAAGGCAATTTTGAGTTATCAACGAGTTTGTTTTCCTCAATGGATGGGCTAGAAGATTTTAAATATAAATATAGGCTTTAAGATCTTTCTCACTCCAACTAATGAATAAAAGCTCACATTAAAATAAAAAAGCCCATTCTGTTTAAATTAATTCTATTTCTGGGTTTTTTGTGTACATAGTTAGGGTTACTTTCTATACTGCTTACAAAGGCAGAATTTGGCATTGCCTCAAACCCAGCCACTCATTGGTGGCAGAGCCAGGGCATTGTAAGCAGTTGTGGGTGCTACATGGGCTTACATAGGACCTGATCCTTCTCCAGAGATGTTATAAGACTGCTTTGAAATTAAAAAAATAGGCAGTAAGTATATTTTGGTAGGATGTATGTTACAGAGATAACCTCTGTGATCGATTAATTGATCAATTGATTCCTTATTCCAACACCTTTCTGAGGAAAGGAGCTAAAATGGCCATATAATCACTCCATAGAGTTTGATAGAAGTAATTTTCCAAAGCTATGGTCCATACCTATTTATTAAATCTTGACTTTATTACTGTTGACTGTTAAGAGATTTCCTGAATTTTAATTTCCTGTGTCATCGTTGAAACATCCATTGCTTGTGGAAGGGAATTGGCAGGGTTGGGTTTTTCTCTAGGCGCTACTCCTCTGTCACCCTGGAACAAATGACTTAACCCTTGAGGTTTCTGTCTCAATTTATATATCTTGAGGGCAGTGTTTTCATTCTCTCTCTGCCTCCTAGTAATGCAGTGAGAATGGGAAGACATGGCCGTAGGAAGTAAGGAGAAGGAACTGGCTAATACGTCTAGTTAAGTAGATTTACATTTAGGCTCTTAGATTTCAAAGCCTTGCCTGGTAGAGTTCCAGCTACCAGTCCTTTGAAAGCTCTCTCTGAAGTTTTCTGGAATTTCCAGTATATAATGCCTAAGATGATAGGTTTCACCTGTGCTAACATCTTACAGAATGTTCTAGAAGTGGGGGACTTTTAAATTTTTTGATGGCCATCAGTTACAATTTTTTCTATGTCTCAGTTACACAGCTTCGAAATGATCACTTTTGAAATATGATGCCAAATCATTTATTATCCTTTAAAGCATACCTGGACTTACACAATGCTGTTATTATTCTCATTCCTGGACCATATTTTCAAAGGTGTCTACGTGGAGTCCACTGTTAAGAATTTGGGGAAATTTTCTCTTTCCAATCCCAAGAAGATCACCAAACAACTTTACCATGCTTATTATAGTTCCTGATTTTTTTTTTTAACAGGGAAAACATTTTATTCCACAAATAAATACAGGGTTGGTATGAAAATAGCTCTAGGAGTAATAAAGATTAAAATTTAGACCAAGGTTTAAATGACTGATACGGGATTCGTGCCTGGGCAGATTTTGCATGTGGCTATGTGGTGGAGAGACATCCTAGTTTCTTGAAGGCTGGGAGAGAGACCTAGATAGTGGTAATGGAAAACGTGGAAAGGGAAGCTTTAGTTGCAGAGGGAGCTGAAAACAGATTCTCTCACAATTTTGCCTTTGCATTTTCTTAGTCTTTCTTATTGCTGGGTTTCAGCTACTTTGAAGAAGCCTAGTTTGCTTTTCAGGGTCCCTGATTTTTCATATTCTATAATATGATGTTTCTTGACTACAGTGGAGACAAAATCTGCAAAGCAGACTGGTGGAATCAGTCCAGTGCTATGGGAAAATCATCAGAAAATATCCTTGATTTCCTCACTCTCTTCAGCTGTTTTTTAGTAAGTAAGATAATGGATGTAAAAGGGGGTCAAAGAACCCTGTCCCTCCAGTAGCTGTTCCTATCACTCAGCACAGAAGTTCCAGATAGGGCAGATGCACCTGGAGGGGCCGGCACTTCCCCTGCTTACCTCTAAAAATGAGCTGTTTTGTTTTTGTCATTCAGTTATTGCCACAGTAATGGCACGTAAAAACCAGTCCCAAACCTAGTGGCGTACAAAAATAAACATTTATTTCTTGCTTACATGTGTGTTGGTTGGCTGATCGAGCTTTAGCTGGGCTAGGCTTAATCTGTAGCTAGTTTCAAGTCTGCTTCACATGTCTCTTGTCATTCTGGGACCTGCAACTCCAGGAAGCTATTTTTATAGCCACACATAAGAGGGCAAACTGCCCGTGCAAGCCGTTTCCAGTTGTTCTAGCAAACTCCAATTAGTTGAAGTAAGCCATGTGATCAAACCCTCAGGCAAGGTGTGGGAAAGAGAATTTTGCTTACCCAGGAGGCCATATTGAGGGTATGGAGGTTTAATATTACTGTAGGATATTGGAACCAATAATTAAATATGCCATAGGCTCTGATAAAATAATAATCAAAACTATTGGATATCCAAAGACTAAGTCACATAAAGGGTAGTTGGATTTTCACAGGGCAAATATTAATGAAAACAACATGTATTTATATTTAGAGTAAATTATAAAATAATAGAATATTTTATATTATTCTAAGCTGTTCCATATTCAGTTTTATCTAGGAGTCTCAGACCAAATATAAAATATGTGTATATGTGTGTGTTTTTTTTCTAACCATTTATTGACTATTTATTATAAACTGGGCATTATGTTAAGTGCTTTTACATCCATTATCTTACTTACTCTACTCCCTGTTCCCACGAAGATGATATTTTTATCCCCTTTTGGGAAGTCTGAGTTTGAGAGATCTTATGTAAGCTAACCACATTCCCATAGCTAGTAAGGGGTATCAGCAAAACCTCCTATGGTGGCCTGAAAGTGTTTTCTTGTATCTATTGTGCTTGTGCTGCCCATCCATTGTATGAAATCAATAGCCCCACGTAGTAGATGTTGTCGTTTTCATTTCATAGAGCTGGTAAAAAACAAAACAAAATAAAAAACAATAAAATCAAGTCAAAACAAACAAACAAACAAACAAACAAACAAAAAACCAGACAAGTGACTTGACTCGTGCAGCTGACACAGTGCTCAAGGGGTAGTGCCAGCCCCAGAATTTGTGGATCCTGCACCCAGTCCCTTGGTGGCTTCAGTGCTGGACTCAGACTGGCTGTGTGGATTTGTTTATTTTTTAAGCCACTTGTGCCTGTTGGTGTCCTGTCCCTTCTTACTGCCACCTCTTTCTCTTTGGGTTCTTTCCTTCTTACCTAGAGCTGTCCCTTTCTAGATCGCCTGGCAGGATTGTGCTGTGATGAAATCACAGTGCCGCACTCCTCACCTCTCTGCCAGTTTGGGTTATTTCTGTTCAGACACAGATTTGGCCAGCAGGGCTGTTGACAGTTATATGCTGAATTCGTTTCAGGTTGTTCCCAAGCCTGGCCCACAAAAGGAAATCAAGCAAAGGATACTCTTGCTGTTTTTAGGAAGCACATTCTAGCCGGCCTGAGAACAGAATGCTAGGCTTTAACTGCCAGGACCTCCAGGGGTGGGGATGTGTGTCTTCATAGATTTATATTATTATATGAAATGATTTTCTAGGAGGAGGAGTTGTGGAGGGAAAGAGAAGTTACACAAAGCAGCCTGGGGGGAGTAAATAAACTGGAGAAACAGCAGCTTGACTCACTTTACTTTGATTGTTGGGGATTTTTATCTGTGTATTGACACGGTAAACCTAGTTCAGTTATATTTCCTTCTTCATCTCTGCTCACAGTTGGGATCTGAGCACCTACCTTAATCTGGTAAACATTAGAGTAACTTAGATGATAGGGCTCTCCCTGAACACTTTATTAGTATCTCCCAGGAGCCAAGGGGTAGGCAGGATGTTGTTTACCTTTGACAAGATGTTATTCTGAACACCATGCTCTCTTTGCTGTGAAATACCATCCTCTGTTGTCTGAAACCAGAGCAAGAGAGCCAGACCTGAGGCCAGGATTGGGAAAAGGAATATAAGGGGTGCTCTCTCGCCAAGGATTGATGTCCCCGAGGCACCATGACCAGCAAACTGCCGAATTCCAGTGTTGCCAGGTTAAAGGGTGTTAAAAGAACTAGTGATGTGAGCCTAACATAGTTGTGCATGGGGTACTGAAAAATGAAACATATTTAGTTTTGTTTGAGAAGGAATAGTTTAGTATGAGAGGGAATAAAGTATTAAGTGGGGAAGGGGTTGCAAGTGTGGCTTCTCATATTGATACTCTGATTATGATTTATAATTTAATAATATCAGGATCAGGTAGCAAGAGAAACCCAAACCAGATGAAAAGTAGGATATACATGCATAATGGGAAAAGCAGCAAACTGACAGTGGGGAGACTGGGTTATTGTCCTTTTCCACCATGGTGGCTATGTAGCTTTGGGAAAGTCACTTATCCTCCCTATGTCTTCTGCTGAAAAAATTACAGCAGGTCCTAAATTGCTTACTATAGAAAGTTGATTTGAGGGTCAAATGAAATAAAATATATGAAAGCATTTTATAAACTGGAAAGTAGTATCCAAATATCACGGTTTATTATTCTTTCTTAATCCTGCTATTCCACTGCCCTCTCCTCTCAAAGAACAGAAAAATGTTGGCACAGGATAATTTTCACAGTTTGGAAGGAGGGGTAAGTTGTTGCCTTTGCACCCTTCACTGCTAACATATGTCACCCCCAGCTCTGACAGCTGCTTCGAAGTTTGCGCTATGGAAGTCTCAAAACAGAGTTGGGTCAGCCTCCAGTCTCTACTCTGCCAATGCCCCAACCATATTAAAAAATTAACATCTCTTCTCTTTCCATATGCTTAGAAAGAGGCCATGAAGGGAAGCTCTTGACAATCTTTTTACCCTCTTTTTCATTTGGTTTGGGTTTTTTTTTCCCTCCCCCCACCCTGATATTAGCAAATTGTAGAATATAACCAGAACGCCAATGTAAGAACAGGATTTGCATCCCCACTTAATACTTTATTCCTTTGCACACTGACGTTTGCAGTGAATTGTTTCATTTCTTATTACCCCATCCAAGAAAATTTCCCATTCAGTAATATTAATAATAATATATTTTTAAACCTTGACTTAAAATTATAGTAGTGCCAAGAGACTCTAGTTGCTATTTTGTTGAAATAATATCAGGTTGCCTGTGATGCTTTACATAGCTGTCATCTCTGTGATATGATACGTCCATGATTTATTGACCTACTAAAAGTGCTGTCATTGACTTGTCATAATAAACTTTTCTTAAAATATTAAAGGCATAGAACATTGAGTAATGGCTCAAACCAGTACGGAGCCTTGACTCGGTTGTGGATTTGGATTTGGTGGCCTGAAGTTCATCTTTTATGCCTTGAAAATGAAAACTCTTCCTTGGCCCCCTCTCACTTCCTACTCCCCTCCACCACCCCAGGGTTGGTTGTCACTAAACAGATTGGCAGAGAGGAGGGGACAGCATGTGAGAAACTCTGAACATGAAAGACTGACCATAAGCTTCAGCCTGATGGTCACTTCTATGTCTGGAGAGACTTTCTGGCCTCCGCAGTGATGAATCCAAACACCATGATCCTCATCCAACTAAGTTTGTGAACAGACATTGTATTCACTATGGTGGGGTAGTGGTAGGGGTTAATTTTTTTCCAGAAAGGGAAAAATGTCTAACCCTGGAATCTGAGTTTATTGGGCATGGGTATGGAAGCAGGGAGAAATTTTGAATCGGGGAATCTCCATGCACAACTGGGACACAGGAAAGGCTTGCAGTAGAGTCTATGTCTCCCTTTTAGGGACCTGTATCTCTGACTCTGGCATGCTTAGTGGCCGGTCTTCTTGACTCTTATACTGCACAGGTTGGTCCTGGTGATTTGATCACTATTATTCATTATCTCCTTACGTCCAGCTGGCTGTTCAGATAAAGTTGTGCTGAAGAGATCGGGTTAGGAGATCCTCCCCATGCAGTACACATTGGACATTTAGGGAGGCCTATCGAATCCATTTGTCTGCGAGTAAGACAAATTGATAAAAGTATGAGTCCTGGGATCATGGAATCTAGGGGTCGGGTTAGGTTGGGGGATAAGTAAACAAGGGAGATAAGGGCAATAGTGAGGAAAGCTGAAGTGAAGTGAAATAGTAGAAATGGGAAAGTCAAGTGGCAAACCACAGTCTCAAAGAAGGAAATGCAATGAAGCATTTATGGGTATTTAATCTTAATAAATGTATATGTGCAAACATACATGACCAAAACCCTAACAGATTAACTGTCACCAAATTGCCTTTGAGACTTTAACTTGAATATAGTCTTTTGACCAGATCAAATTTTATGTGAACTCCTTAAAAGGCTTCCCCCAGGCCCTTATCCACAGAAATTTTACTCACATAAAAAGATTGGGTGAGAAATTATTAAAAATCTGGAAGTTTCCAGAGGAGAGATGAATGGGAGGATGGGTGAAATAGATAAAGGGATTAAGAACACTTATTATGAGGAGGACGGAATAATGGATAGAGTTGTTAAAATCTTGCAAAATTCCAAATCCTTTGTAGTAATAATTTTTTAATTGAGGAAAAACAAATTTTGAAAAGAAACAAGATGCATATCTGTAACAATGTATAATACATATCTCTGTAGTTCCATTACAGTTTAAAGTCATTTTGTCAGTTTAGAAGCATAAATATATCTAAATATTTGAAGAATTTTGAATGCTCACAAAATGGCCATGCTTGGTTCATTTGGAGTTGTGAGGGTCTGAACAAGCCTCCAACAACAAAAAAAGACTATGCCTACAACAAAATATGCTCAACCCAAGCTTGCCTACTGACAGATAAAAAGGTCAAGTTTCAGAGTAGGAGACATAAAATGTATATAGAGAAAATTCCTGTGTTTTAATTTTAGGAAACCAAACTTTGGGAAGACTTCTGATTTTGTTGTTTGTTATGATTTCACATTTCTAGATAAACAAGAAAGGGTACAGAAATTAACTTTGCTTATTAAACTAGCCCTTTCATTGCTAATGCTTAGTGTTGTCATTGCCAATGGATCAGAAATACTGAAGGTAGTTCAATCATATTCTCCCAGAGTAGGATGCTAAGAGATCAGTCACTAGACCTGCATCATAGAATTGCTCAGAGAACAAGATAAGAAAGCAGCTGAGGGAAATGGAGGGGAGTGCTTTTATCATATAATAGTTCAGTTACTGGAAATACACCAGATATAGTTATCTTATGGCTACTTTAGATCTTAAGCTGCTTGAGAACAGGCATGAGTTAATCAGGTAGTCAGCAAGACTGTAGAGGATCCAGATGATGCACTAGGCACTGTGAGGAGAATTTCATTTTTCTTTCCTGTGCAGCAAATATTTTTTGAGTCAATATCTTCTAAGTCTCCTGGTAAGCAGAACCAACACAGCATAAACAAGTCTTCAGTGTGTTCATGATGTTTACATTCTAGCAGAAAGGACTGATAAAATGTGGAAGACACTGTGTTTAGACCTCAAACCTCAAACCTTGGAAGTTGGATTGGAATGAAAGGACAATATCTGAAGGAGCAAATACAAGACAGTATATAATAAAAAGCATGTATGTCTAGACACTCAAAACTTGCAGAGTGGAAATCCATGAGCTATGGAAAGCTTTGAAAAGAGATCAAGTGTTTTTGGCCTGGAAAGATGAATGAGATTGGGAAAGAAAGAGGCAAGGAGTTCTTGACAGGGGGAACATCAGTGGGCAGGGATAAGGATAAAGGGGTCTGTGTCCTCTTTATACTCGGCAGGTCTGGTTCCGTGCCAGAGACTTGATGGCATCCTACAGGGGTGGCAGCCTTCTCTGCTCCTCCTTGAACTCCTGCACACCTCTTATTGTTGACAGAATGAGGGAAAGCCTGGCTTACAGCACATGTTAACATTGGCAATATTTATGCAGGGTGACATACTAAGGGGTTGCCTTTACCCTTACTTGAAATCAATGCCTTGTTGACAGAGCTGTTTCTTAGAGCTGAGATGAAGGAGGTACCATGAGTCTCATGTTGCTGTCCCCTGGAAAAGCTGGTGAGAAACCAGTGCTAGACTTGTGACTCACATGGAACCTGGCATAGGACGCAAGAAATTTGGTATGGCTCATTCAGGAAGTCAGTTGATTGAGCCTTAGATAAACCACAAACATAAAATGCAAGTCCCTGTGCTCTTCCAAGGTTGTCTATCTCAGGACAAATTTAAAGGTTTAAAGGAGTTTCTTCCCTTGGGGAAGGGGAGGGAGGGAGGAGACTATGTAGGGGAAAACATGGCAATTCTTCATTTTTTTTTTGCAAGGACCTTCATGTGGTAAAAGGATTTGTAGGTCCAAGCAGAAACAGAGAGAAACACGATTAGTTTAGAGAAAGTCAGTCAAAACCTTTGTTTGCTGTTATGGAAACCAAACAACTGCTGGATTGAATGATACTAATATTATATTTTTATTTTTCAACTGTTCTTAGAAACTGTGGAGACACAGCCTAAGTTTATACAGTCTTAGATTAATTCCGTAGTCTGCATATTCAGTAGGAAAAAATTAACTACATCAGAGAAAGTCTTAACACTCTCAAAAGAAATGCATGGAATCTGCATAAACAACCACAGAAAAATAAGCTTTACATAAAAAAAAAAAATCGAAGAAAAAAATGTGAAGGGTAAAGCTACAAGTTGGATACTGTACAGTGGCTTCATGAAGGACAAGCATGTGTCTTCCAAGGAGGTCTGGTGAGTATTTGCAATACAACATGAGCTATTTACATGCTGTACTTTGATGTAAAATTCAATACATAGAGAAAGGCACTTAGGAAGAAATGTATATTAAAAATAGGTGAGGGAAATGATTGCACAAGTAAATAAATGGGGGAGAATGGGCAAATCTTCCTTAAAGAAGAAATCCAAATAACTTCAGTAGATACCCCCTTTCCAGGAGAGAGAGGTTAATTCCCTCCTCCCTCTCAAGCAGGAGTTGGATGTAGTGACTCACTTCCAAAGGATAGAGCATGGGAAGGGAAAAATAGTAACTTTAGAGTAAAGAAACCCAGCAGATACCACTTGAACCAAATGATCCAGGCGAGAATCACCAGTAATAAATTAGATTGATATCCTTATAGCCTCTTATGTGATGTAATGAGAAGGATACTTCACCTCTATACTATTCTTTCTAAAAGTCTGTAACTCTGGTATAGTCATGAGAGAACATCAGACAAACTGAAGAATGTTCTGTAAAATACCGAGCCAGTACTCCTCCAAATGATGAGAGTCATGGGGAACAAGGAGACTGAGTGGCTGTCACAGATCAGAAGGGACTAAGAAGGCATGGCTAAATAAAAAATGGTATGGCTCCTGGATTGGCTCCTGGAACAGAAAAATGACATTAGTGGAAACACTGGTGAAATCCAAATGAAGTATAGAGTTTAGTTAATAGTAATGTACCAATGTTGACTTCTTAGTTTTGGCAAGTATATTATGGTGATGTAAGATGTTAACATTAGGGGAAAGGAGGTTAAGGGTGTATATGAACTCTCTAATATCTTTTCAGTTTTTCTGTAAATCTAAAATTATTGCAAATGATTATTGCTTTTTCCTTTATCTCTTCTCTCTTCTCCACCCTAGATTCTGTGATGATAAGACTTATACCTATTTCTAATTTCTCTGTATTATAATAAGAGAAGGTGTTCTTTGCTGAGTAAAAGGAGACCGTGGAAACTTGTCCCTTACCAAAAAGCTCTTTGTCTTTATTTTCTGTTTTTTTCTTTCATGCCACAAGGCTCCAATATAGTTACAAAACTCTTGAATTATCTTTATTCATAAAGTCATAAAAAAGTAAAAAATCTAAAAAAGAAGTGATACTACTCCCCAAAGATTAGATTCAAAGGACAATAAATAGCTAGATTATCAAGTAAAGATATATAAAGTGAAGCACCAACTACATTTTGAAATGCCACCAGTCCTTGATGTTCTGTTACAAAACCCTATATCCTGAGCACAGCATTTCCGAACATCCAAGCAAAGGATAAAGGATCAAAGGTACACTTTCTTCTTGTTTAAGGGTCTTCTTTCATTTTATTTCAGGGCCCTGGGGTAGTCTCTCAGCTTAAGCCCAGTGTTCACCAATCACTTGCTAATAACTAGAGCTGAAAGAGGGCTCTGCCCTAATGCCATTATGTTCAAGAGCCATGATTGATTGTGTTATAGTATGTTTTTGAAACCTAATTACTGTCTGAGTGAGTATCTGAACTCATTAATCTTTAGTCCTGTAAATAAGTAAAATTGACTAAATAACTGGATTTCTCTAATGATGGCTTAGGTTATCTTTGGACCTACTGCCTTGCCCTACCCTCTTCAGGGCAACAAATTATTTTGCTTAATGGTAATTGCTCCCCAGCTTTGAAATCAATTTGTAAAAGTCGGCTTATAAAACAATTTTCCATGTTGCCCTGTGATTGCTTGGTCCCTACTCTATCTTTGTGGTATAATGAGCACATCCTGTGATGTGTTCACAAACCATTGTGTTTGCTGATGACCCTCCTTTGTGAGGAGGGTCACATCACTTAATGAGATAAGAGGCTGTGTGTGTGTGTGGAAGGGGGTGGGTTGCAAGAGTGGTTTTATTTTCACCTTACTAACTCTACCTGTTTGTTTGTTTGTTTGTCTGTTTTTTCTCCCCATCAAAATAGAAAACAATTTCATGTAGCATAGCTTATTCCATATACTTCAAATAATGTAGTAATCAATAAAGGTGATTCCTTTCTCCTTTCCTTAATATCCAGCTGCAGCATAACTAGGGGATGGGTCTTCAGGGTACATTCTTCCTTCTCTGATTTTTTTAAATGTTTTCCTTCTTGTTACCATTTTATTATCTATTAGAACAGTTCCCCAGATAGCAGCTTTAAGAGAAAGAGGATTAGGCATATTCATATGCACCATGGGACTTCTGCTTCCAGCCAAGATGGAGTAACATGGACCAGATATGCTCTCCCCTTGAAATAATTAAATTAAAAAAAAATGAAATAACAGTTTTCAATGCATTGGATATCAGCCATTCAAGGACAGAGTTCCCTGAGACATGAGAACAAATGAAATGAGACCCACAATTGCTACAGCTTGTAGCCTTGAGAAAGTTTATAGGTTATGGCACAACTACTGAATGAAGAGTTGAAGCGTAGAATCTAGGGAGACCAGGGCAGTAGAGGTCACAGAACAGAGTGCCAAAGAATGGGATGGTGCTAGAAAGATAACTCTGGAAATTTGTACAAGCTCTTCTTCCGAATAGTCAGTACTGATCAGCACATGTGTTTGAAGCAACTACCCAGGAGGGAAGAAAGAACAATTTAGAAGGATTAGAGAAAACAGAAGCTAACATTCACACAAGGCAGGAGATTGTGCCTGTTTCTACCAGTCAGATTGGAAGACTTCACAAATTCAGTGGGCATTGGGTTTTGCTTTAATAAAGAATAAATAGCTCTAGACTTAAGGCTATCTAGCAAAGCTGAAAAGCAAATGAAGCATGGACCAAATATTCCAAATAACTAAATATCTCAGAAAAAAAGTTCAAAAATATTTATAGGAATCAAAAAGCATCCAGCATGCAACAAAATAAAATTTACAAACCTCAGTGTCCAATTAAAGATTACTAGGCATACTAAGAAACAGGAACATATAACCCATCTGTGTTGAAAGCCAGTTAATCAAAATTAAATCTAGAACTGACTGATTTTAGAATTCTTAGACAAGGACACTAAAAACAGTTATTATAACTTTATTCTGTATGTTCAAGAAGCTAGAGGAAAGATTGACCAAGGTAAGTAGAGAATGGAAAATGTAAAAAAGACCAAAATCAAACTTTGAAAGGTGAAAACTATACTGCCTGAAATGAAAAGGATAGTTGATGGGATTAACAGCAGATTAGTCACTGTAGAGGAAAAGACTGTTTAACTTGAAGACAGCAATAGAAACTATCCCAAAGCTCAAGAAAAATGAAAAGAACATCAGTGAACTGTGAAACAATTTTGATAAGCCTAATATCCATGTTATTAGAGTTCTCAAGAGGGGAGTGAGATGGGTCATAAAAATATTTGAGGAAATATTCTGAAGGATATTTGAAGAAAAGAAATAACCCAATTAAAAAGTGGGCAGAGGATCTGAACAGATATTTTTCCAAAGAGGACACTCTGATGACCAGCAGATGCATGAGAAGATGCTCAACATCATTAATCATCAGGGAACTACAAATCAAATCCATAATGAGATATCACCTCACACCAGCCAGACTGACAAGTATCAAAAGATAAGAAACAACAAGTATTGGTGAGGATGAAGAGCAAAAGGAGAACTCACGCACTGGTGGGAATGCAAATTGGTACAGTTACTGTGTAAAATAGTGTGGAGTTTCCTCAAAAAAATTAAATAGAGAAATACATATGCTTCAGTAATTCTGCTATTGGACATTTAACCAAGAAAATGAAAACACTAATTTGAAAAGATATAAGCACCCCTATATTTATTGCAGCATTATTCATCATAGCCAAGGTGTGGAAGCAACCCGTGTCTATCAGTAGATGAATGGATAAAGAAGTGATTTTATATATATATATATAAGAATGAGAATGAGATCTTGCCACTGTAGCAATATGAATAGGCCTAGAGGGCATTACGCTAAGTACAGTAAGTGAGACAGAGAAAGACAAATACCTCATGATTTCAATTATATGTGGAATATAAAAATAAAACAAATGATGGGTGCCTGGGTGGCTCAGTTGGTTAGTGTCTGACTCTTGATTTCAGTTCAGGTCATGATCTCAGGGTCATAGGATTGAGCCCCGTGCCAGTATCTGCACTCAGTGGGAAGTCTGCTTAAGATTCTCTTTCTCCCTCTCCCATTGTCCTTCCCTTCCCCAACTCTCTCTCTCTCTCTAAAATAAATTGATAAATCTTAAAAAAGTAAAACAAATGAACCAACCAACCAACAAGCAAACAAAAAGAAAAAAAGACTCTTAAATACAGAGAACACACTGGTGGTTGCTAGAGGGGAGGTGGTGAAGAGATGGGTGAAATAGACAAAGGGGATTAAGAGATTCAAACTTCCAGTTATAAAACAAGTCATGGAAATGAAAAGTACAGCATAGGGAATATAGCCAATAATGTTGTATTAATGTTAGTATGGTGACAGATAAAAAAGAGTTTAAAGAAATGATGGCTAATAGGTTTCCAAATTTGATGAAAACTGTAAATCCACAGATCCAAGAAACTCAGTGAACTCTAATCACAAGGGACATAAAGAATACTACACCAAACACATTGTAATCAAATTGCTCAAAACTAGTAATAGAGAAAACCTTAAAAATAGCCATTGAAAAAGACATTACACACAGAGGGACAAAGATAAAGATGATGGCATGCTTTTCATTAGAAATAATGCAAGCAAGAAGGTAGTGGAGCAATGTCTTTAAAATTCTGAAATAACAAAACTTAGAATTCATATCAAGTGAAATGTATCTCAAAATGAAGGCAAAAATACTGTTTCAGACACACATAAGCTGGAACACTGTATCATCAGAACTGTACTACAAGAAATGTTAAAGATGATACTTGAGCAGAAAGTGTATGATACCAGATAGGGATATTGATCTACACAACACAATGAAGAGCATCAGAAACATTAACTGCATGGCTAAATATATAAGTTTGTCTTCTTATTAGCTAAATCTCTTTAAAAGATAAGGGGCTGACTTAATAATAATAGTTATACAGTATGGGGTTTATAACATATAGAGTAGTAAAACATATAACAAAAATTGCACAAAAGCCAGGAAGGGAGAAATAGAAATAGAAATATATGCATCATAAGTCCATTCATAAATTAACATTTACTGTTTAGTAAGTATTCCGAGTATTGAGCATGAAGCATCTATTATGCATTACATATTCTTCTAGTAGTTACAGATACAGTGGAGGACAGAACAGGTAAGATCCCTGATTTCACGGATTGTCCATTTCACTGAGTTGGCAGTTAACAGACAAGGGCACAAATAAGCAGGATAATTATAGATTATTGTAAGTGCCATTGAGGAAACAAATAGGATGATATAATAGAGATGACAAAGTGTACAGGAAAAACTTAGAGTGACCAAGAAAGTTGTGTGTGACAAGGGGACATTGGAGCTGAAACCTGATAGCTGAGAAGAAACCAGCCCAGTTGAGATTCAGGAGGAGGATCCCAGGTTGAGATAACTTTTGAGCAAAGGCCCTGAAAGTGGGTACGAACACAGCCATTTTTAGAAACTGACTGTCTGAGGGAAAGTGTGGCTCAAATATAGTGAGAGAGGGGTAGAGAGGTGAGAGTATGCGGGACCGAGGTTGAATCATGAAGGATCTTGAAGCCATGATCAGGGATTTGAGGTTCATGCTAAGCACAGTGGGAAAACATTGAAGATTTTCAGCAAGGGAGGGAGATGGTCTGGTTTACCCTAAACAAAAGATAATTTTGCTGTAAGATGGAGAATGAAAGGTAAGGTGCAGGAATGTAAACAAGAAGAGAAGTCACACGCCTATTTTACTGCTTAAGGCAATAGATGATGGTGGTGGTGTGAACAGACACAATGACAGTAAGAAGAAAGGAAGTAACTAGACTAATTATGCATTTTGGAAGTAGTACTAGCAGGGCTTGATGACAGATGTGGATGTGGGGGCCAGGAAAGGAAGAATCTGGAA
The DNA here is from genome assembly GCF_010015895.1 of Lontra canadensis. Taxonomy (NCBI): domain Eukaryota; kingdom Metazoa; phylum Chordata; class Mammalia; order Carnivora; family Mustelidae; genus Lontra; species Lontra canadensis. The sequence goes on from NW_022631044.1 coordinate 4,919,098, forward strand.
AGCAGGGGAGCTGGGATTTGATCCAGGTTCATCTGAGTCCAGAATTTTCTGCTTTCAGTGCTGCCATTATTAGCTTGGACACCCATTATGAATCTCATATCTCACCAGTCATGAAGAATATTAAAAAGTGATCAAGGGCAAGAGAGCTGATGATTAAAAAATTATGTTAACTAGAAACTAAATGATACCACTAAGTGTTATAGAAGTTCAGAGGCATAGGAAGAAGTTGTGGCAAGTAACATAAACTCAGAAGAGTATGCTTTGACAGTGAAAGAGAGAGTTCTGTGTGGAGAGTGAGTGGTGTGAGAAAAGACCTGGAAGTGGGGATTTCCATATGGTTTTCAGAATGATAACTAAACTACAGTGGTGTATTAATAAATAAACCCCAAAGTGAGTTGGCTTTGAATAGGTAGCTAGAGATGGAGTTGGTCAGCTTAGAATGATTGAATGGTAGTGCAAAACCTCTAAATGGCAACCTTCAGATAGACAGTGTCATCATTGTAGAGCTATTGATTAAAAGTGGGGAATTGATTCCATATATTACATGCACTGTAGCAATCATTTTAAGTAAAAATTAAGGATAGCAGGGTTTCATTGCCAACCATGTACACACAGCCTGAGACAAACGATGGACGCAGAATTTGAAATTTTTCTCATTGGTGGAGGTTTTTCTACCGCTTCTCATAAATGAAAGACATCTTTTGTCCTCCTCATCTTTTTCCTGTTTTGCCTTCTTCTTTAAACATACTACTGATTTTTCCGACTGTGGTAGTCCTCTGGTCTGTGATGGTTGGAACTTTCTTGAGCATTATCAGAATGTACAGATATTGTAAATAGTGATAGCTCTACCCATTGAGAGTTTTCTGAAATATGGACCAGACTCCAGAACACCAAATGTTAATCCAATTGGGTGACTCATGAGATTGGTTCTCTGGAAAGCAGACCCAACTTTGCCAACCTTGTGGAGTTAGGGAGAGAATCCCCAGCGAATAACCCACTGGAATCCTTCGGTCCTGTAACCAGGATATGGGCTTTGCAAATCTTTGGCCCCAACTTTAGGACTGCAGGTCTGAAATTCACAATTTATGAGCTCAATGGCAAATTAACTTCCAACTGAACTTTCTCAGTAAAACCCTCACCTCTGTCCATGTGTTTCCAGCTGTGCAGTAAGAAGAAATGAATCTGTAACAATTGAATCAAGCCTTCTATCTTTCTTCTTTCCAGATCAAACTCCAAACTGTGTTCAGATGAGGGATAGTTGGCAGAGTGAACTTCCTCTTCATCTCTGCTTGTATCCTGCTTCTGGTAGTTTGAGCTTGTCTGGGTTCTAGATACTTTTTTACTTATAAATCAGTGGGCAAGTGTTATTCATAGTCACACTCTGACTACGTGCACACACACACACACACACACACACACACACACGTGTTTCATAATTCCTGGACAACATATTCAGTCTAATCAAATGATTCCTATTTTGTCAAATCACTTATTTGGAAACATTTATAGTTTGAAAATTAATTGTATGTTGTTATTTTTTTTAAAGCTTTATGACTGACCTAATGATAGCAGATGAAGATACCAAGATAGCATTTTAACTCTTAAAACCAAACAATAATATTAGCTCTATACAGCCAAAATATTAAAGCAAATGATTAATAGAATGCATCTTCACAAGTTGTTTGTTTTGTGTACAAACCTCTCTCCCACATGGTATATATATTATAAATTTCTATCCTGCCAGAGATGATCATACAAATTTCTGACATTTGATTCATTTCACCTTTTAGGCCACAATTTTAAGAGGGGCTCATCTAATCCATTATATAATACAGCTGCTTCTCTTTGGGAGAAGGTTGGTTCACTGGTAATTGTTAAGGCCCCTTCTGAGATCTGGGTATGTTCAAAAATGAGGAAGAAGGGGCGCCTGGGTGGCTCAGCGGGTTAAAGCCTCTGCCTTCGGCTCAGGTCATGATCCCAGGATCCTGGGATCGAGCCCCGCATCGGCTCTCTGCTTGGCGGGGAGCCTGCTTCCTCCTCTCTCTGCCTGCCTCTCTGCCTACTCATTACCTCTGTCTATCAAATAAATAAATAAAAAATCTAAAAAAAAAAAAAAAAAAAAAAAAAGAGGAAGAAGTCACTATTTGTACACTATTGGGGATGTAATCTTCTGTAACAGTCCTCCACTTGAATGATATTTGTTTGCTCCTGGCCCTTGGTGATACTTGATCTTTTTCACTTCTGCATATTTGTTGAACCAAGTCCATTATTTAGGACCTTCTGTTCTTCCCCATCTATTCGTTGCTTCCACCCAGCCTTCCAGCCCAGTGGAAGGTCCCCTGGACCACACCGGACTGACTTGATAGCTTTCTCTTTTGAGGTCTCTTTTGGCCCTTTGCCACTTTAGATTGTTATCTTCTCATGTTAGACTGTCCAGTTTCCCAACTAGATGTAGATAGATGAATATAAAAAATGTTGAAACAGGTGATCATCTACTCTACATTTCTCAGTCTTTGGACTCTTGATCCAGTGTTCTTTTGACTTTCATGCTATGCCTTATTACTTTTACCATGCCTATTAACTTTTGAGGGCAATGATTTATTCATTTACCAAGTCATTATTTATTCATCATTAAGCAGATATTCACTGAGTGTCTACTAGATGCTAGGTTCCATTCTAGGCCCTGGAGATACAGTAGTGACCTTAAGAGAGAAGGAAATGCATTTTAGTAGAGGACCCAGAAAATAAACAAGTAAGTAAACAAAGATAATTTTAGAGAATGACAGTGCTACATATAAAACCGGAAAGGATAAGTAAGGTGGTAGACAAGAGAAAGGCAGTGGTGTGGGGAGGCTGATAGAGCTCTTGAGATGAAATCGACTGATGAGTTGGGGGTGGTCTTAGGAGGATCTGGGAGAAGAGTGTTCCCTGCGGAGTGAACAGCAAGTGCCAAGGACCTAGGTCAGAATGAGTTTGGTGTTTTACAGGAGAAAAATATCAGTGTGGCTGGAATGGGGATCAGCAAAAGGAAGTGGGACAGACATGGTGAGAGATATCAGGCAGGCTGGGCTCAGAACCTGCATGACCTTTGTAGGCCACATGAAGAGTTTGCAGTTCATTGTCAGAGGAAGTGGGCAGCCCTGAAGGGCTTGATGTAGGGAAGCGACATTATATGAATTATATTTGAAGCCAAGCTTGCTAGCTGTCAGCAGGAGGTTTTTTTCCTTTTCTTTCTTTTATTCTTTGTCTTGCTTTTGCCTTTGCTTTTTGGGGGATGCATACACTTTAACTGTCCAGCTGCATGAATTTTACATACATACATACCCTTGTAACTACATCCATAGTAAGATAAAGAAAAATTTCAGCACACCCCAGAGGGCTCTTTGTTGTGCTCTGCCCTGTCATTACTTCCACCACTGTTAGGCTGACTTCTATCACCACAGATTAGTTTTGCCTATTTTTGAACAAAATACAAATGAAATCATATATCATGTACTCTTTTGTGTCTGGGACTTATAACTATGTAATATTCTATGGAATGAATATCTTACAATTTATTTGTTTTACCATTGATGGACTTTGGGGATGTCTCCAATTCAGGCTATTTGAGTAAAGCTGCTCTGAACATCCTTGTACATGCCTTTTGGTATATACCCATTTAGGTTGTATATAAACCCAGGAGGGAAATTTCTGGTCTTAGGATTTATGTATTTAGTAGATGCCATCAAACAGTTTTCCAAAGTGGTTGTACCAATTTACACTTCCACTACAAATGCCCAAGTATTCTAGTTTCTTCCTGTTCTTACAAACACTTGGTATTATCAGTCCTTTTAATTTTAGCCATTCTAGTAGGAGTGTAGTGGGTGAGGGTCTCACTGTGGTTTTCTGGTGGGGATGAAAGGGGTTGTTTCTTGTATGGTGCTTATGATTATGTTGTTGATGGTATGGTTTGATTTTGAAAGTTTGGTTTTCAGGCTTCCTGGCTTTCATTCTCTATTTCTAATGCCACATTTCCCCCCCTTGCAATACCCTGTCCCCCCAAGAGCATTATAAAAGCCATGCATGCTGATATGACATCATCAGTTCATTGTCTTTAAGGAATGTGATATTTCATCTTTTATAGGGTGACCCTATTCCAAGATAGAAGGGAAAATAGAAAACAGGGCTTAGAACTTGAAAGAGAAAATTTGGGTCAGGCTCCAGCTTAATGCAGTTTCCATTCTTGGAGCCAAAATGTTGTCTAGTCAATGCACAAAGGGAGTAGCTCGAGGAATGGGGACTGTTGGTTTCATTATATGCTCATTATACCACTACATTAGGGTGTCTAAGATTTTGCCCTAACAATGAAATTAAGGGTTTTATGCCTCATTTCCTGTTTTGGAAAACAGAGTCTTTGGCTTAAAAAAAAAAAAAAAAGGCTAATTGCATATTGTTTTTAAAAATTGGGTTGATAATTCATCATATCATAATTAAACTAATTAGAATGCTATTATTTTCCAACAGCTTTAATGAGGTCTTCCACTTGGCAGGGAACCTGTGAGACCAAAAAATATTGCCATTTGTTAAAAGATGGAGAAACTCTGATGACAAACGACTCTATTCAGCTGCATTTTGGTTAATAAGATTTATGCATTAATCTAGTTATACTTTGTTCCCTTGAGTTTGGCAAACTTCTGAAGTTTTCCAATTTTCTACTGTGTCTCTTCTGCTCCCCACCCCCTTCTTCTCCTTAGAGAATTTTTGGCGTCTAAGTTAAAATAGGTGGAAACATTCTCTGTTTCCAGCCGAGGCTCCCCAGCTTGGTTGGAATGCTCGTCTGGTTGTAATAGAGCCTGCTTTTCGGCCAGCAACTCTTAAAATATCTCCTCGGCTTATGAAGCAGAAAATAGAAGTTTGGGCAGCCTCGTGTCTGCTTACAGGATGTTTCTTGCTGCTTGCTTTGGGGGGCACTGTTGCTCCAGTTTGAGAACTCCAGCGGGGCTATGGTGAGTGATGGCTCTCGGTTTCGCAATTTTGTATCTGCACTCCTAGTCAAGTAATCATTACAAATGTTTCATGGAGGAAGGAGTTGGCTCTGAGCAAAGGTCTGCCTCTCTGAAGAAGTGAAGGCCTGAGGGGTGGGCATTGGTCTGTCGTGGTAAAATTTTCCCCTTTGACAGTGTAATTAAGTGTTAATTAACTAAATGAGTGTAAATGTTGAAGGCTGAGATAAATATCTACATTTCCTTAATCTATTTTTCCCCTCTAAAATTTGATAAAGGAAATTTGGATTTAATGGAGGATATATGTCAGTTTATTTATTTATTTATTTTTAAGATTGCAAATCTGTTTAGAAGGAACTCAGATCCATTGGGTTTGGATTTCTACAGGAAAAGTTAGCAGAGTATAAATATAGAAGACGTACAATAAAATACGGATGTGATATTGTAATAATTATGTTAAGAAGGCTTAGTGGAGCTACCTTTTTGAAACATCTGGTTTGTTTCTGTTCTTTCCACATCCTGCAGATGTTGCTGAACCCATGGAATACACTGACAGGAGAATACATTAGCTCATGAAGTCATTCCAATGAATAAAGCAAAGGGTAGCCTCTTAACTTTCTAAAAAATCTAGTTAGAAAAGAATTCTGTTTTCAGAGCAGGCAGAGATTAGGTCAATAATTGAGAGGGGCTCAGGGCCTTCTAAAAGTGTCAATAGTGATCTGTTCTTGCCAAAGGGGAAAAGAGACACTTTGTGGAGGGGCAGCCAGAAGTAATAAATGGGAATCTTTGTAATTCTAGGACTTTCTCATTACCTTCATGATTAGTGATTAAAAATAGGTCTGAAGCAGGGGCAAGAAAAGCCCACTCCTTCTGTGCTCAGTCCTAGAGCTAAAGGCTCCTGAACGCTTCTTGAGTTTAGCTACTCTGTCTCTCCTGGTCCTCTGGAACTCAGAGTGAGTCCCAGAGGCAGGTAGACTGCTCATGTGGCTGAGACAAATGCCTTGGGAAGGGGACACATAATTGAGGTACCATCTGTGGCATGGGGCTGATGACAGCTGCACGATGCCCTGACACTCCAATGTCAACACCTTCCCCAGACGGGAAAAGACAGGGGCAGGCGCTTGTACGCTGAGCCGTCAGGAGAACAGACATAGCCATTCTTGAAGAGGGGGCCTGGGGAGCTTGAGTTTATTAAATAGGAGTTGGTTGCCTATGAGATTAACACCCTGAAATAAATGCAAAGTTAAGAAATATTCTGGCCTCTAGCCCACTTGGCAGTAGGATTAGAAACCTGGAATGGTCAGAAAGACAAAGCCTTAAAGGGCCAATGTCACGTTTGGTTTCTGGCCGGCTATGATCTCTAAATTTCCCCACCATTTACATCATTCCTTTGGGTTACAGCGTCACGTGTTCAGAAGACCCATATTAAAATGTGTAACAGATGTTTTTCTGGCCACCAGCCTAGTAGACGAGAAGAACACACTCATATAAACTCATCTATAAGAAACCAGTATTTCTCTGGTTCAGCTCTGAATTGTTGAACTCCAGTTACTGACATCCACTCCTATTTGCCTTCTTCCCTCTGGGGCAAAGGGATAAATCTCTGGGATGTTTCATAGAAGACTGTTTCTTGCATGTCCTCACAGGGTTTCTAGCTTCCTTTGGGTCACCGAGGAGGGGTCTGTACTGCTTACACGAAATCCTTCCATTTCAGCAACGATTTTGTGTATGGTTCCACCAGGCAGACACCGGGCTCCTGGCTGCACCATTTACTACTGTCTCAGGTCAGGGGAGAGATTACTGAAATTACACAAGAGCTTTGCCCTCTCAGAGAATGATTTTAAATTTCCTCAACCTTTCTCCCCTCAGTGCTATACCTCCTTTCTCTTTTCTTTTGCAACTGGCTAATTTTTCCTTTTGATTTTTCAGCCATATTTCCCTATGCTCAATTGACATTAAACAGATATGACAGGTTTTAATCATTTTGGGGCACGTTTAACACTAACATAAATATGTTACTTAAGGAGAGGGGTTTAGCATTATTGTCATTATCATTATAATAATTTTTAACATTTATGCCACCTTTTAGAGTGAATGACATGCTTTCACATCTATTATTTCTGCTGATTCTCCAAGCAATACTGATGTAGGTAGGGCAGAGATTACAACATTGAAGTTATGGGTGAAGAAATCAATGCTCACATAAAGTAAAGCTATTCATTCAAGGTCATGCAACCAGTGAAAGTGGAATTCAGCCCATTCTAGAGCCCAAGTTCAGTGTTCTTCCTGGGCATAGTGAACCCTTATGAATACTTTAACATAGTAGGAATTTAAGAAGATAGACCGTAGAATGGGAATGCTTTTGTAGGGTAGTCAGGTGGAACTAGAAACAATTTGCCATGAGTACCAGCAGACAAGAAGCATACTATATTATCCCCAGTTTTAAAATCAAATTTCAGAACTGTATGGCCTCAAAGACCCAATCTGAAGGTGAAAGAATCACTAGGTAGCCATTGCTGGCCTTGAAGGGAAAACAGAGATTACTTTACTAGCAAGACAGTAAGCTTTGGAGGATAAAATCCCAAACCTTCTTTCCTGGAAGAATGGAAAAGACTAATCAGAGAAACTACTGAGAAGGAAGAGGAAATCCTCAAAGAGATGAAAAGGCTTGGTATCGGGAATTGGCAGAAGAGTTAAGGAAATGGAGGATGATAATTAAACCAAGTGTGAGGGGAGCTAATGGAAATGGGTCAGGAGAGAGACTCAGGATGAGAGAAATATAAAAGCACCTGAATGCATGTGACTTCCTTCTGAATAGAGCTTGACACCCAAGATGCAAGGAGGGGGCTGATATGATGTCCTTTTCCACTCAAGACTCAAAAGGTATAAAAATCTCATTCCACACTGTCTTCTTTTCAAAGACAAGCTGGCCAGAGGCATGAGATACACTGGAGATACATGAGATATTCACAATCTGAGCATTAAAGAGGTTCTGGCCCAATTAGCCCTCAGGTCTTGGGGAGTATAACCATGGATTTGAATTCAACTTCTATCCATGATTAACTCACTGGGTTTCCTGAAAGTCATTTCTCTTCTCTGAGAGGATTATACTCACTGTGAAGCAGAGAGTGGAGGACTAGAAAAACTTGATGCCAAGGGCCAGTACCTTTAGGAGAACCAGGTTAAAGCACACACTTCTGAAAATCAGAAGTGCTGAGTCACCTGGGAATTATGGCTTCTTAACTTTTCTGTTCTATAGATTACCACCATACCCTTGCTGATAGGATATAGAAAACAAGGTAACACAAGAGTTCCTTCATTCTACGTGTTAATGGGATTGGATATTGAGAGAGAAGGCAATAAGTTATGAAATCTATAGCAACCTGTCACTGCTTGGCTGGATCCCACCTGGACACCTTCTGCCTGCATAGAGGGGATGGGGCTTCAGCCATCACCTAGCCAGTCAATGCATTGCAGAGTTGTTCTTTATTCTTCTCTTCTCTAATCTCTCTAAAAGCTGCAACATCTAAATGAAGCAAGTATGAGGTTGACACATGTTAGAAGGCTCCGGTGACTCATTCCTTTCTTTAGGAGCTTTAGAATTCTTTAGTAGTTCCAATTCTTGGGAATTTTGTGCAGCAGCAGTGTTTACACTGGGCTGCACAAAACATGACCACTGTCTAAGAAAAACGTCCCAATTGATGGCATACAGCCGAGAAAAAGCCAATGTGTTCTCTGCCATAATCACTCATTCCAAACAGGAAGATCTTCCCATGAGCCTGATAGCAGGATGGACCATAGTGTGAAAAAAATGGCATAGATATGACCACGTCTATCTCCGAGGGGTACATAAGGGGCATACTCTTACTTAAATAGGGAACAGCATTTTATTACAATGTTGACTGGCAAATAACACACCTGATTTGACTTGTCTAGAAATCATCCCATCTCAGGTTTTTAAGGAATACCAATGGGAAACTGAAAAGTGAACAAGTCAGTCAGCTAGTAAACTAGACATCTCTAAGTATCTGGATCTTCAGCAGCATATAGAACAAACATCTGTGCAGCTAATTAGTGGGTTGGTCTTAGAGGAAATAATGGTTTCTTCCTACTATAGATGGGAGTAAAGGGGTAAGAACACCCATCCAAACTTAACATGAGTTGTCTGGAAAGTTAGGCCTGTTTTGCCCTGAAATTGCAAATCTGTCTTTGGGCAAAGACTGGTTTTTTCCTTCCTGACTCTCATGTGTTCAGTGGCTTAAGAAATATTTTTAAGTACAAAAATGGGCAATGCCAGACAATTTACATCTCCTTTTCCTGATCGAGGAGCAAACCCAACATTGACTTCTCTCTGGAGCCTCACTCCTCACCAGTTGTGAGTGATTTTTTCCCCCCTTCCTCTCATACTGGTCTCTTCTTTCTTTCTGTGGGACTAGCTCCTCAAGGACAAAATTCGTATCCTATTGCCTTGTTCTCCATGGCTGCCTTGGTTCTGTGCACATAGGAGGTGTTTAATAGATATGGATTGAGTGAATGATGCTCTCCCTAAAAACTACATAGACTTTTTTGTGCTAAGTCATACCAGCCTGCTCCAGGCCCTCTTGTTTTCTTCTTAGATCACTTTAGTTTCCTCTTTTTATCTGTCACCACCTTTTCTGCCACTTGAAGTTCTTCATGCAAGTTGGAATAAGGAGCTACAGTATGGTGTCAGCGCTTCTTATCCTTTTGGTCCATACTATAGAATGAAAGTTTGTATCTTTACAATACTCTATAGTATTCTCTTATAGTAGGCCAAACCAACTAAGATAAGCCCTTTGTCATCGTGAAATTTTCCTTTCTGATCCCTATAGGAAATCACATACAAAAATAGCAAACAAAACCTTACAATGTTTTGATTGTCAATGTTTCTGTTCTGAGGTCTAACTCCCTCTGAAGTGACTAGTGCAAGAACTTGCTTTCTTTATGGCTGTAACCTGAATGTGACTAATGTACCACATGGTCCTGTCTATGCATAATATAGATTCAAAGAAAAAACTGTATGTCAAAGGAAAAATAAGGGAAAGATATTTCAGTCTGACTAATCTCATAGAACACAGATTGGGAGTCTATGGCTCCTAGGTCAAATCTGTTTTGTTTTTTTTTAGTAAAGTTTTTTGTTTCTTTTTAAAATATCTTTATTATTCCCTATTCTGAAGGTTCACATTCAGTTTAGGTTCTGTTTTCTATGGATCTGAAAAGCAAAATTGTCATTAAAGAGCATCTTAAGGTTATTTCTTTAAAATTTTCTCCTAGGCTTATTTTAGAAGACTGGAGGCTTTGAGAAATATCTTGAGATCTCCAGTACAATAGACCAGCAACCCTTAATAGAGAAAAAAAAATTAAGCAATTAAAAAAAAACTACCCTTCTTGAAAAGCAATCTTAGCCTCATGCACCCAGTTCTTATGGTACTGGGTGGGCTTGCACTAATGCAGAACGAGCACATCCTATTGTCCCACGGGACAGCAGTCACTGGGCCTCTCTTCCTTTCTGAATGCAAAGTGAAACAGTTCTCAGGCTTCTCTTTTAGTTAGAGTGATTTTAGTTACACAGAAGAGTTTGTCTCAAGCTAGCGCAAGTAAAAGGAGTAGTTATTGGGAGGACACATACAGTCGAGCAAGGAGATGGACTCCCTCGGAAAGCAAACACAAGAGGTACAATGGAGCCTTGGACAACTGGAACCTTGGACAATTGTGGACACAAATGGCTCTGGGCTTTCACAGTTGCAGTTTGTAGACCTTTTCACAGCAAATCTCTGACACTGTCAACCTCTAGACATACTTCTTGACATTCTGAATTCACATTCCTAAGTAAAGGAATTCAACTGAATTCTTCCAACTCTAATTACCAGGTCATACCATGTACCAATGAGTAGGCTATTGATTGACTGTAATCTAGTCATTGGCCATCCCTGTGCAAAGTCCAACCTTAATGCTGCTTTCTTCGTCCTTCAACGTGATGTTCTGAATAGGGAAGGGTCATAACAGGCCCGTTGACTGACACATCTAGGACCATCCAGCCCTGGGCTGACATGCACACATCTTATATCTACATTGCTAGAGATACCCCTGCCTGATACTATCTAAACATTGTGCATGCAATTTTGAGCTCATCTGTGACCTTCCAGCAGTGATGTAATCCAAAAATCATATCTGTATCCAGAGGCCACCAAAGCTGCAGGTTTTTCTCAAAAACCACAGCCTTCGAGCAATGTTCATTCCTCCCTTGACCCCATTTTGATCCTGTTCAGACATCACTCATACATACACAGACATAAATACATATATGTGTATGTATATAACATAATGCATGTAAAAAATCATACACTCTAGGACAGTATACTTCCATTGTCCAGAGGAATCATTCACAAATTAACACTCTCCATTTCTATTTTTCCTGGTAGTTACAATTATATCTTTTAAAAATATACCTTATATTCTTCCATTTCTTGATTTGCGAAGTTACAAAGTTGTTGACTTCTCTATTTGAAAATTTAAGAGTCCAGTCTTCTGCAATATTTTCTTTCTTCCTTACTCCACATCTACTACCCAAATTTTGTTAATTATGTTGTTGTTTCTGACAATAACGTTCTGTTCTCTAGCTAAAATTAATTCTACTCTGTCAATTTAGGTTGATCCTAAAAATTGAAAATCAACAAACAATATTTAAAATCAACAATGTAATTTTCACATGAAATGTATGTTTCCCTGAACTTTGAGGACAACCATTATTTTCTATAATCCAGTATTATTGATTAGAAGTCTCATGTACATCTCATTGTCTTGTCTTTGTAGATAAGTATTTTTTAATCTCTGGAATTTTTTTAATCCTCGGAATGCTTATCATTTGAATGGGTCTAGATAGTAGACTTTTTCCGTATACTCTACCCCACACAGTAGTAGAGTATCATTATTTAGAGGAGTCAAATCTTCTATTATTTCTTTAATAATTTCTTCTCTAATGTTTTTGTTTTCTCCTGGAACGTCTTATATTTTCTGTTCTTGTCTTTTTTTATCTGTGCTGTGGTATAGTTTCTTTTTCTTTTCTTATTTTTCTGTTAGAGTTTCTTTATCTTCCTGATATCTAACTTAATCTTCAGATGATTTCATTTTATTGTTCAGCTGTATCAATGATTCTTTTTTTTTTGGATTCTTTTTTAAAAATTAAGTTTTATCAAAATGCAGCCACATTTGTTTATGTATTCTCTATGGCTGTTTTCAAATGACAGTGGCAAAGTTGAATGGTTGTGGCAGATATGGTAATATTCTAAAAGCTGAAAATATTTACTATCTGGCCCTTTGTAGAAATGTTTGCTGACCCCCATCTTAGAAGGTGTGGGGGGCAGGTAAGTGGAGATAACATAATTAATGTACAGGAAAACACATTTTCCCTATTTCTGTCACATGTAGTGACCTTCACAGGGATAGCTGCTGATCACTCAAAAATGAAAAGAATCCTTTTCTTTCTCTCAGCTTCTTATCAAAAATCCCTTTTTGAAATTCAGCCTGGGTAGCTCCTAACTTCTCCATCCTTATTTACCTTCTTTTGAATAAAATCCTTCCCTCCACTAGTAATTCTTATTTATTTTTCCCTGAATACCAAAAACTCTACCCTGATTCAACTCATTCCAATTGATAGCTCTTTCTACTGTTTACTGCAAACTGTGTATCACTAACAGTCCAGAATTCACACCAAAGGAGTCTTCTTTAGGAGAGATGTGTAAAGAGAAGGCTCATAGTTTGGTCAAAACTATGTAATTTGCTCCTGTTAAATAACAAATTGTTTGATGATGGGAAGGCTCACCAACAGCCCACTTTAGGCACTCCCAGCTTTTTCATAGGAATTCAGAACTCTCCCTGGCACCCTCTCTTTTTGTATGTAGCCTCACAGAGATGGCTGGCCACTCCCCTCACATGGGTCTCAGATGGAAAAACTCTGCTCTCAGGCTTCCTTCAGGGATATCCACTTCCAGGGACCTCTGCCCCTTCTAGTCAGAATGCCTAAGGACATTTCTCATTCCTTTCATGGAATTTGTTTTTGTGTGTTTGGTATTTGCATTTGTGTGTATATATATATATATATATATATGCACATATATATGTTTTTTAGTAATTTTTTAGTAATTTTTTTTAGAAATTTCTTTTCTTGGTTTCAAAAGTGAATTTTGTTCATTGAAAGGAAAGTTTTAAATACAAAACCGTATAAATAAGAAAAAAATCAGCTATAATCCCCTATGCAGAAGTAACCAGTATAAACCTATCAGTATGTAAATTTATAACTATTATTCTGTTAATATGTATGTGAATCTTTACATGTGGATATACATACCCACATAATTATTAAATCCAATTTTGGTTTAGAGTATATTCTTTGTTTTGTATATCTTTTCTTTAGTGCTACATGTGTGTTCTTGTCTTTAGGTTTACACTCTTTACACTGCTTTGTACTTGAATAATTGTTTTCCTGGGGGAAACCAGGTTTTTCAGTCAGATCATAAATTCCTTGAGTGCAAGGATAGTTTCTCCTTTCTCCCTTTCTCCTTTCCTCACCTCCATTCCCATTTCCACCAGCAACCAGTGTCATTTAGTAGTAACAAATGAGTGTTTGATAAATATTTTCTAAATATAGTTGAATGGGAATGATGTGTGACGCACCCATAGGAGGAAACCCGAGTGCCTGAATCTTTCTCTCTTGTTCTTGCCACACAGAGAAAGTCACAGCTTGAAACGAGCCGTGAATGGGTTCTTTGGCGGGCGCACAGCAATACACCTGCTGAGTTATGAGCCTGATGAATCATTTGCCTGGTTATCTTGCTAGTCATGCTGAACTGAATGCCACTTTTCAAACCCAGCAGGTCCAAACCAGGGCTTTCTTTGCTTTGGTTTTGGTTTAGTGTTTTTTCTGCAAATCGTCTCATCTCATTTTTTAAAAATCTCTAATAATGGACTTACAAAAATAGTATTCAAAGAGTACTTCACCACTCTTGCATTTCTAATAACAGTTTCATTACATATCACCAAGTAAATTAGATTTGGCCTCTTGTTTTATTTATACATAAAACCAAGCAAAGATATCAACCATGGGATAAATTAATAACAAGGCATAACCCTGCCAGATATTTCCTTTGGGGGACAAACCAAACAACAAAACCACCCTCCCAACACTTGTCCTTATCTATTTCATTACATGCTTTGGCAAGTCTCAACAGCCGGCTTGTTTAACTGACCTAATGGTTTTGTTTATGTTTTTTTTTAAATTTATTCTTTTGCAAAAGTTAACGTCCCTTTCCCTTAGCATCCAAATTTTTTCTCTTCGGTCGCAGTCTTCCTTACAGATCCCCCCCTCCTCCCCATTCCTTAGATGAGGAACTGCAAGGGTCACTGAAATTAATGAAAAACACAATTGTAACAACATGAAACTAGAGGCCCAATTTGGCTCTAAGGGGGCTCCATTTGGGTGTATCACGTTGCGTTATATGATGTAAGGGCTTCGTATGGGTTAATCAAAATGTAACCTCAGCCCTTACTCAAATCACCTGTTGGACTGCTGTTTGCAGAGGTTGAGGCTTCCTGCTGCTGCTGGGTCTGTAATGCATTTAGCTAATAATAATCCCTTCCATTTGGGAGAGTGCCTTCTACTTTTCAAAGCTCTTTCACCTCTATTATCTCTCATTTGATCCTAGCTCAGCATTGGGAAACATTTCCGATTTTACGGATGAGGAAACCCAGAAGAAATTGACTTGCTCATGGTCACACGACCAGTTTCTTCAGTCTTTCTGTCTCCAAACTATTATAAATAAGTCACTAAAGTTTAGGCATCTTTTTAGTGTTTCTACTTCACACCACTCAGTACATTTTCTTATAATTAAAGAAAAAAAAAAGCAATCATATTAAAATTTAGTATTAAAATGTTGCCCGTGATTTTATATTAAAAATTGAGTTCCCATTTCAAGTGTCATATTCCACAATCTGTAGTTTAGAGACACCTAAAGCTGGAAAGAAATTTAAACATCATCTAGTCCATACACTGACCTCTCGGTCCCTATTTTCAAACTGTCATAGACTTGGACAGTTTGAGAGTGACTCACCTCAATTCTGTTGGAACATTGTTGCCATATCCTGACTTTGTATAGCCTTTCTCTGGCTAAACTATCCTTTTAGTAGGAAATTTCTATTAGAATTTACCCAAGTCCTTTCCTCTGGAATCTAAGGCACTTTAACCTTATACTGTTCTCAATGCAGTTCACAAACAACTCTTCTCTTCTTTTATCTACTATCAGATTCTGATTCCCATCCCACTCCTCTCCCCAAATTTGAATTTTTGCATTGGATAAGGATGATTTATGACCTAAAAGAAGTAGACATTCTGGAACTTATTTTTCTTATAAAGGTATAGATTCTCTAACAAAAGACATGAAAGTTTTGACGGCAGGTTGGGAGCCAAAGTAAAGGCAAACTATCATCTCTTTGGGACCATGTATTTTGAGTCTCGGTTTCAAAGACTTCAGAGGCATTTACGTGTACTCTCAGGAGTAGGGAT
This sequence comes from Lontra canadensis, assembly GCF_010015895.1. Classification (NCBI taxonomy): domain Eukaryota; kingdom Metazoa; phylum Chordata; class Mammalia; order Carnivora; family Mustelidae; genus Lontra; species Lontra canadensis. Next base: position 4,934,656 of record NW_022631044.1, read on the forward strand.
TTGAGAAGGCTCTAGCCACATGCAAGCTTCCCTGTGGTTAAGCTAAGCTGCAAAGCTGTGAACTGTATGTAACTCATACAATCTAATTTCCCTTTTTACGTTTGTTTCCCTTTTGTCATCCTCTATCCTCTAATAAACTCTTGTTTAACTGCTTCTGCCTCACGTCAGTTGTGCTACAGGAATTTCAGGAAAAGGTTAAGTGTCCGTGCTTGGGATAGAATGTTAAAGAGGGAGAAGCTTCTAAGGTTACCCTCTAATGTTAACATAGTTGAGGTAGGTAGTCAAGAGAGGGCTGAATTTTAGATGTAAGAGACAAAATTGAGTGGCCTGATCACCAGCCCATGTTGCATTGCCCATCGTAAAGGATCTACATTGTATTTTACTGAAGATGGTAATGGATTTTTTTTTTGGCATAGAAAACCTTATTCTTAACCCAAATTGCAAATTTATTGAGTACTCAACCTATGCAATATATATATGAAGAGTCAAAGAATCACGGGGATGCTTTTTCTTCCCTCAAAGAACTAATAATCAACAGGTGAAAAAGTCCCAACATAAATAAGTATGATGTTAAGTCTAGTAGGGAGGTACAAGGTGCTTTGAGCAGCCACACAATAAAAGGATCACTTTCAAGTTCTGGTAGGGAGAAAGCAGGGCAAGGCTCCCAGTACTGGTAATATTTGAACTGGGCCTGGAGGGTCGGGAATTTCTAGGCAAGGAAGTGGCCTAGGCAAAAGCAGAGGCAGGGCATCTTCAGGATTCAAAGAGGAACATGTAAGGATTTATGTAAGAAAACAGTGGGAGAAGAATTTGGATATCAAGATTGATACCAGATCATGGATGTCACGGGAGGACGTCAAGGAAGTATTTGCATGCCAGTGTCAGTAACTCCCATGTCATTCATTCACTTGCTGGTATACACAATGAATTCCAAACATAGTGGCTGATTGAGTAGCATGGTAATTCAAGGACAAAGAGAAGCAAAGAGGAGGGGATATAATCCGACCTTCCAAACTCAAAGTGGTGGCAGATCCTCATAGAAAAAGTGTATATATCTTTTTGGTACTTTGAACCACTGAATTCATACCTTGGTTCTTTGTGAAATGCATGGAAAATTTTTCTTCCTTTATTTCTTTTCTAGTATCCTTACAAAGAATTCCTAGTTTCATGGAAGTAGGAAATGAACCAAAACCAAAACCAAAGGCCAAAAACAAACAGACAGAACCCCTAAGGTAGTACCCCAGAAGTCTAGCCTAAGAACATCTCTAGTATGGACTCATTTGTTTGGTTCTGGGGTGGATGTAATTTACCTTGGGTTTGGTATGTAAATTCTTACTTCATGGGCTACTTCTAACATTATAATCAGGGTGCACCTGGAATTAAAAAAAAAAAAGGATTTTGGCTGGGAGATAAGACACTTAGGTCTAGGCTTAGTCTATTATAAACCAGTTATGTCTCCTTCTTTGTCTCCCTTAATGACTGTAGGCCTTGCTATCCTTATATACCTAATGGAGTAGTAGACAAGACAATTTGAGTGGTCTCCCCATACTCTAATTTGAAAATCAATTCTTTTGGGAAGAAGTTTTGACAAACATGAAATGTCTTTATGTGGGCTTATCTAAGGATGCTGGGCCTCTAAGGTAAGCGCTCACAGCTTTGTATTAACTCTGCCACACACTCAGTGCATCATTTTTTGGTTTGTTTTTAAAATTAATCCATTGAAAGATACATGAAACCTGTAGCTTTCCTGTGAAATACAATGACTCAATGTATTAATATTATTTTGATGGGATGGGCTAGTAAGACAAAGACATGGGTTTTAAAGTCATGGAAACATTGTATTTTTGTTGCATTTCTATGTATGAAGGACAAACATTTCTTTTTCTTCAAGTGGTGTTTACGTCATTCACCAGAAACATGATTGATAACATACAAGCAGGGGGCGATAGTGTATTTATGTGAGACCCACACAAAGTAATCCCATATGGAGAAATATCCTATATCATAACCATTAAGGGTGGCTTGACCAAAGTGTTCCTTTTCTCCAAGGAAAAATATATCTTTTAATAACTGAATAATTCATCTATTTTGATTCTTCAGACTAGATTATGACCTGAAGTTACTGCAGTACTACAGGAAATCAAGTTTGATTTTGTAATATAGTCAAATGAGTACTTTAGAGTGCTATGTCTGAGATCAATAAGGAAGCAGTAACTACATTTACTGTCATATGATGATATTGATGTAAAAACATAATGGTCAAAATTATAAAATCAATTTCATAATTTAATCAGAAATGTTTATTGATACTGTTAAAGTTGAATTCAATAGCTTCTGGTATGTAGTTAATTTCCTACCTGTCAGAAAAATGTATTGAAATGTTCTTTCTTGAAAATGATTGGAGTTAATTCAGTAGAGAAAACAGCAAAGTTTCATGCTAATAGATAGAGATTTCTTCTGTCTTCAGCTACTGGTGGTGAATGCTGGAAGCTTCTGGTTTGGTTATTTTAAATACAACAAAACAAGGAAATATCCATCAGCCACCCAAGTGGTTGGGATGGTCACCCTCTAAAATATAATCGAATGCCTTCTTAGGATAAAGACACAGTTTGGGAACACCTGGGTGGCTCGGTCAGTTAAGCATCTGCCTTCAGCTCAGGTTATGATCCCAGGGTCCTAGGATCAAGTCCTGTATTGGGCTCCTTGCTCAGCAGGGAGTCTGCTCTCCCTATCCTTCTGCCCCTCCTCACAGCTTGTGATTTCTCTCTCTCTCTCAAATAAATAAATAAATAAATAAATAAAATCTTAAAAAAAAAAAAGACGCAGTTTTAACTTTACTGGAAGACTGCAGGAATGAATAGGCAACACATGTGTAGAGGTGTGAGAGGTAAGCCAATCTTCAATAGCTCCTTATGGAATGATCTATAGTTCAGAAAATAAATGAGAAGAAAGAGAAAGTTTTAGAGACTGGCATTCTGATGCTTTTACTTTGCCACTAGGTTCTAGTTTTGATCTTTATTCACATTAAGTTAAAAGTATCTTAATTGAAGCAAATGCCACTTAAGGGGATGTGTGGAAGTTTGACTTGGATGTTTGAAATGGTGTTCTTGCAGATTATAAGAATCTGTTCAACCCATCCACTTTAAATGAGATGAAGACCAAATTCTAAAGATTTAGCAGTACATTCAGATGTGTGAAAAATCTGTATGTCATGAAAATTAACATAATTTTGAAATTCAGCACGATTCTGGAAATTATCATTTTCTTCACAAAACCTCATAATAGTTCTTCATTGTGTAATCTGTGAAGCCAAGTTTCCTCATACAGGTATTCAGTTGTCACTCTCTGACCAGACTATTTTCTGGCTCATCTTATTCTTCTACCATCCTTTCCCTTTGAACTCTCCTGTAAGTGGCCCATGCTCTTTTCTTTGTCAGTTATTGTTCTACGCCATGTTGTCTTCTTAGCACTTTTGATACTGATACATGTCCTGTTCTGCCTTGTACTTAACATCTTCTTTTTGGGTGTATGTGTCTTGCCTTGCCAATTAGACTGTAAGATCTCTGGGGGCTGGTACTAGGACCTATATCCTCCAAAACATTAAGCAATTGCACACATAGCAGTTGTTCAGAGAGTGTTTGGCCAACTGAATTTTCTGTGAAATTGTTAAGATTAGAGTTCCCAGAGGCAGCATTTTGGAATGCAGCCAAATTCATTCTTTGGGTGTGCTTCAATTCATTGCAATGAATCAGAATGGAAAATCATTCTTAATTAGAATCATAAAATTTCTGCACAAGATGGAACTGCAGGTCTCATTGTATAAATGAGAGAATGAGTGCCCAGAAAGTTCACAAAGGTATTTAGCATTAGAGTCACCATTCGACTTCAGGTCTCTTGACACCTGTCCACTCCTCTTTTTACTACACTGCAATGACTACTGACGAACTAATTCTAATTATCCACTAATGAGAAGAGAAGACAGGTTGCTTTAAAAATGAACAAAATCTATTGAGGATAAGGTGATGCTCCGGAAGTTTTAAGAACTGATGACAGAAAATAATCAAGAAGCTTTTTTGGGTTGCTAGCTATTAATTTATGACCTTTGGGTATAAAATATTCTTATCAGAACAAACGAAGCCAGCAGTTCAGCAAAGCACAAAGCTAAACCACCTGAAAAGATATCCTGAGTGTATTTTGAAGCACAGTTCACTGGATTTGTGTTCTAACTCTAGGCATGTATGGGATTTGCCTTTATGTTTTTCCCCCTTTTCTCTGTAATTGGGCTGCTACTTTTCTCCCTGGGCATGTCCACCTTCCTAGAAGTTGGATTTTCCATTTGTCTTACTGTTATGTCAAATACTCAAAGATTCAAGTCTTAGTTTGTATATTAAGTGTCAACTAAGACTATGCCTACACAAAAAGAAAAGGATATATTTAGGCACAAACAAATTAATACATAAGGAAATATGAGGGTATATTTAATGCTAGTGAGGGTCTACAGAACTTACATGTTCCAGGAAATCTAACTATAAGCAAATTCTATTTTCCTATTAACTCTCATATATGTTTCTATGGGAAATGAACATCCAATTATCTGCATTAAGATGACAAAGCAGAATATTTTGGGCACAAAATATTGATGCACACATAATGTACAAAATGTAAAGACTATTATAGCACTTTTGTGATATAATACCTAGTATTCATTGAGTGCTTACTATATGTTGACCCTATCAGTGCTGTATATGTCTCATTTAATCGTCACAATAACCTTAACAATATCTATATTATGATCAGTGCTTTAATAAGCTTTAAAGTATGGGATTTGAAGTTAGAAGTGTCTGACTTCCTCCATTTACTGTCTGTGAGACCTTAAGCAAATTTCTTAACCCTCCTAAATCTTGTTTCTTTTCAGCTGCAAAAATGAGAAGGAGAATAACATCAGCTCATGGGATTATTAGTATTGAAGTAGATAATGCCTATAAAGTGTTTAGCAGAACCCATAGTACATTGTGGGTGCTCAGTAAGTGTTAGCGTTTTGTTTACCATTATTGCAGTTGAGGAAGCTGAATTTTAAAGGAGTTAAATAACTTGTCCAAGGCCACATGGCAAATAAGTGGAAGAACCAAAATTAAAACTCAGCTCTCTGCCAGTTTCAGTGTCTGGGAGAATATTGTAGTGGCCCAAGAAATAGGTCGGGAGTGGGCCAGCTCAATGGAGAGGGAACAGAAAAGAAAGAATATATTCCTGTGAGACATATTTTGTTGAAAAAGATGATTGACTGGCTGTAACATAGAGGGAGAACGGTCATGAATGACCTCAAGTTTTTAAAATTTGGACTAATGGAAAACGGAGGGAGCTATTGGTGCTCTTGGACTGGAGCCCAGGAGCCTAGAATCTGCTGCTGCTGAACTGCCAATGAGGAGTTGCCTCAACTGTAACAAGAATCAAGTTTGAGGGGCTGCCCGTTCTGGGGCTCTAGCGGTTATAGTCCCTCTGCCTGTGCTGCTGCCCTAGCACCAGAAACTCAACAGCTGCTGTGCTGTTGAAATCAGAAGCAGAGAAAAACACTGCTTCTGTCTTTCCACCCACTTTCTGATCTTCCAGGAGTTCCTCCACCAGGCAGAATATAACCAGTTAGCTGGCAAGGGTATCTGGGAAATGTAGTTTGTAGCGTTCCAGCCCCAGCAATACAGAGCACAGTATAGAAGGGCAGGTCATGGGGCTGAGAAGCAAGTGATAAATCAGGAGCATGGGAGGAGACATTAAAAAAATTAGAAACTTCAGGAGGAAGAAATGGTTTTAGAGAAAATAAGTTGTTTTTCTTATGGATAACTTATATCACAGAGAAAGGTAAATGCTTCTGCTCTTACAAATGCATTAAAAATAGGGTACATTATTTGTTGGAATAGACCTGTAAAAGTTAATTAAATTCCATTACCTATGATCATGTTCTAACATTAGGAGAAAAGCTAATTGAAGTAAAATATAATAAATATTACAACTGGGTATTATGTATGTATCAGCCTCTCCATATTTCTCCTGTTATCAGGTGCTACATAACAGAATTACATTTTCATCTATCCATAGACCTCTACTAATTGAGAAGAAGTCACTTGAATGAGGAAGATCTGTAGGTGCTTGAACTATAATTTTGTTCTATTTCCTTTTTATAACATACATAGAGTATTTTTAGGGAATGGAACATTGATGCTTTGGCATGAAAACTTCTCAAGCTTCGAGACTTTATCTAAACTTGGTGGTAAATCCCTTGACTCTTTTCCTTGTATCCTAGAAGACAGTATGTAGAACTATTGATCACTTCCTGAATATTCTTTTTTTCTGAGTCCAGTCCTTCTTACCTTACTTACTTTCCTCCCCTTTCTTTGTTCAGTTAAAACAGAAGGCACCAGTATGATGAGATTCTTAGGCAGTTCTATAAGCAGACCAGGAACGCTCTTTGAAAATATCCCTCATGAAAATCTCTCTTTACCGACAAAGGATTGGCCTGTATGATCACATTCAGAACTTAAACTGAAAGGTTATCATCTTTAAAAAATAATTTTCTGGGGCACCTGGGTGGCTCAGTGGGTTAAAGCCTCTGCCTTCAGTTCAGGTCATGGTCCCAGGGTCCTGGGATCGAGCCCTGCATCAGGCTCTCTGCTCAGTGGGGAGCCTGCTTCCCCCTCTCTCTCTGCCTACCTCTCTGCCTACTTGTGATCTCTGTCTGTCAAATAAATAAATAAAATCTTTCAAAAAAATAATTTGCCTATCACATTTTTAATTGTTTTGAATAGAAGAACGTAGGTTGTTGCTATTTTTATTTAATACCATTGTCACCCTATAACTGAAAATTGTAGTGATCTTCCCTTCTTTAATTTTCATTGTAATGCTTGGTGATGAAGGGGAAAAATATAGCTAACAGAATATGAATTTTTTACCCTTCTATCCATTGTTTAGTTCTTCGCCTATTTAAAAACATAGATAAGTTCTTCACTTGAAGTCTTTCTCGATTGTACCAATTTATAGTGATCTCTGCAGCCTCTGAAACAGTGACTTTACAAAGACATCTGGCTTCATGTCATATTAGTTACAATGAGACTAAGGAGAGAAGCATTCTCTACTATCCAGGGAAGCAGAAGGGCAATGAGCAGGCCCACTAAAATATTTTATTCATCCCTTGTTAGCTCCCCATCTACGAAGATGTCCTCTCTAAATCTCTACTTCCAGCTCTTGGTTCTTTGGATCATATCTTGGTTTTGAGTGTTCAAGATCCTTCATGCCCAGTTTCACATCCACTGCCAATAACTCGATAAACTGCCTCCATAGTGGCTAGGACAGATCATAGCAGTGCTCACCGATGTCTGTGTTTCCCCTCCTCTTCCTGGGTGTATTCCCCAGCCTTATTGAATGTAGGTGGATCTGTGGGACAAGTTTTGGTTATTGGGGTGTAAACAGTTTCTTGGCCTCTGAAATCTGCATGATATTCTCTTTGTTTCTTTCCTCCCTTTTTGAGCAGATACAGAGGATTTAATGGGGGCTTCAGTCAGAACCACTTATTAGGTACAGCCTGAATCCCTGAGTCTTGCCTGGAGCAGAGCTGGCCAACCTACACCAGTAGGAAATACTGTTTTGGGGTTAAGTAGCTAATAGGTACCATCATCATCATCATTATCATCTTCTTCTTCTTCTTCTTCTTCTTCATCATCATCATCATCATCATCATCATCATCATCATCATCACAGCCAATCTTACAAACCTAATATACACACGCATCTTGAAGCAAGATACATTTTGTTAACTGGTGAATTCAGTCTTAAAAAAAAATGAGGTAGGGATGCCTGGGTGGCTCAGTTGGTTAAGCAGCTGCCTTCGGCTCAGGTCATGATCCCAGCGTCCTGGGATCGAGTCCCACATTGGGCTCCTTGCTTGGCAGGGAGCTTGCTTCTCCCTCTGCCTCTGCCTGCCACTCTGTCTGCCTGTGCTCGTTCTCTCTCCCTCTCTTTCTGACAAATAAATAAATAAAATCTTAAAAAAAAAATGAGGTAGTTTTACTCAAAGACCCAGAGCTAGTAAGTGGCAAACCCAGGTCTGCATTACTAGACTTAAATTAATTTAACCAGCAATCTGATTGCCACCATAAGCCTGTAATTTGTTAACCATTAACCATTAACTTGCAATCTGATTGCTGCCATGGCTCTGGAAACAGGATACCTGGAGATGTTTTAGGTCAGTTAGGAAGACCTACAGATTGCTCTCTGAGATGAGATGCACCTAACAGGTATCAGGCAGGAGAGGAGCAAGCTTTGTGAGAGAGCTCTGGCTGTTTCTTCAGCCTGCATTTATCACATTTCAACCCTAATAACTCCCATTGAAGGGAATCAACTACACTTTTACCACTTGTACCTGCACCCAGCCTAATAAGACCAAACCCTACCTCTCATGTTGCCACAAAATTCAAAATAGGGATCCCAAGGTTGCAGTAAAAGAAAACCAGGGCCAATTCCTGAAAATGATGCATTGGGTAGGGCTAAGAAGAAAGGACAAGGGAGACAGTCTCCTGATTCAAGAATTTTCAAATTGAATCTGAATTTTCCACTGGGTATGTTTAGGAAGTCCCCTCATTTTTTCTATGAGATGAAAGAAACATGAAGAGGCAATGTACATTTCTGTCTTTGTTCTTCAAACTTTATGGCTTATCTAAACATCTGATTTAAACTTGTATAAGAGAACAAGTAAATAAAAATGGCCATTGTTTAGGTTATAGCTCATTGGTATTAGATTTATCATTTTTGATTCTTTATAGCTTCTAGCTCTGGGTTTCTACTTCTCATTTTTGTTCCAGTCCCCATGGCTTTAGCTACTGCTTTGAGGACTGCTTTGGGTTCTTTAGACTTCAGCTTTGCACCCAACTCTCAATCTCTTTGTTCAATCTCTATTTTTGGAAGTAAATTCCTTCCTCTAGAATGGCTCTGTGGTGTTGCCCACCACCTCCACTCTTACCCTCCTCTGTATAAAATTGCAGAATTTTCTTGAAAAGGAATGAGGATTAAGACAATAGAACACTACTAAGCATATGACTCTGTGGCCTTAAAACAGCTTCAGATTTAAGTTCTTCCTTATCTGCCAGAACCTATATCATTTGTCACAGACTTAGAGCAAATGACTATACTCCTCAGATTCCATCAGCAATATGGAATGGGGGCTCAGCCAGAAGCTACTGCCTTTATCCTCGCTCACCAAGTCAAGCTCACTCTTTACTGATGGTGATATTTGGAACTTGATGGGACACCAGATGTTCTAGCAGCCTTTCCTTAATGTGAAGCTTCTATGATCAGAAAGCTGAGTAGCTATATTTGCATATGAAACTGTTTTCTATAGCAGTGCTGGGAATATTAAGTGGTGATATTCCATGAAGCTCTGGAGGCTTGTGTCCTTAGCAATGATTTAGGAAGACCTGTTGCAAATGACTACAGTTAAATTGGCAAGCTGTGCAGCTGATGGCCTTGATTTGGTCCTTAGGAGTGCCTCTCAAGCCAGCTAGAACTTATGGCTCTGAACTTATTGCTCCCAAGATAGGTTAAATAAGGGGAAGACCCTACCCTAAAGGAACTTACAGTCTAGTTGTATAGGTAAGCCATACACTCAGGAACATTGCAAGGTGATATATAAACAAGGTGAAAAAGTAAGACAGACTATTTATGTAAGCACTGAAGGGATTGAAGGTGAAGCCAAAGTTATTTTGCTTGTGTTCTGTTCCATTTTCTTGGAAATCTCCCAATAAAGTAAAAAGAGAGACATTTGTATTTCACTACTCCTTGTTGTTTGTGTCCAATTTCCAGATAAGTCAGTCATGATTTTCAAAGCTGACAATATACCAAATGTGATTGCTTTGGATATAGTGGTCTATTAAGATGCAGTGATGAAAAATGAACAATGCTTTATTAGGAAATTCAAATGGCACTTGTATGACATAAACCCTTCAGAGTGTCCAGTGCCTGTTCCACCTTAGAATTTTGGACAGTCTCTAAATCTTTAGTGCTTGAAGGCATCAAATGTCGCCATTTAAAATTTTTTCCACTTTTATTTACCTGCACACATATTATTGGAATTTACATTCTTCTTAGAGCTCTTTATTTTGTTGAAGAATCCAAAGTAGCTAAAAGGTTTATTCAGACTAAACTTTTTATGGTCAATTTGATTGAATTGACAAGTATCAAGCAACCTGAAAATATTAGCTTTAATGAATTTTTTGGACTGTCTGCAGTTCTGTTATAATCTCAGAATTTGCTTCTTTCAGACCCTAGACATGAATGCTGTAGTGAAAACACAAGGAATACATGGCCCATATACCAAATACAGACACAGAAATGAGGTACAGTGCAAAAATGCTGCTCAGGTTCTGAAACAATGAGGAATTCTTTTGAGAGATTTTAGACAATGTGGAGAAACAGTTACCAAAGCCGCAGGAATGCCAGCCCTAAAGCCCAGGCTACAGAACCTGAGTTTAAAGAGATGATGATGGATTACCCAATTCTTTCCTAAGATCCTACTCAGAATCCCATGGTGAATGAAGCCTGGTCAACACGTTTTTCACAAGGTCGCAGTGGTAACTGAGAATGAGCAAAGAGAGGGAATAAAGTTGAAACTAGAACTAAAGAGCATGAACTATGAAGATGGGCTCAGTTCCTTAATCTTTTTAAAGATACTTTCCAGGTGGATCGACTGAGCTGTGTAACATTTCCAAACATGTAGATAAATCTCCTCATCTATCATGATGTCACCAATGACCCTAAAAATCTGCAGTCCATGGTTCATCATGAAAACATTTCATGGATGCTTATTATTTTCTGTGAAGGAGGGTAAACTTGGGTTTTTGGAATTTGGGGCTTGCCCATTATGAGCTCAGGCTGACGTGCAAGTGTGTTTGAATTCAGACTTCAGCATGAGGATGTGTGAGTATAAAACTACAAGGTCCTTTATTAAATTTAAAATTGTGGGTTACGTGTTGAACGGCCTGCATTCCATCTCATTGTTTAAATTCATCAAATAGTCACTCTGGAATTATTTCTAACAATTGGGATGACTTCATTTGTGTTTGTTTTCCCTTTCTATTAATCCATGACAAACTGTGAAATTTGCCATTTTTACCATAACCAGTCCATGAAATTTGTCATCTCTCTCTGTAATTTACATGGAGCCTTGGCTATAGATACATTTCAGGCAGGATGATTGCTTTCCATCTGATGCAGACGACAGAACAAAGGAAGGATACACATAGAATATAACACAAACAAATTCAGAACAGACATCAGGAAGGGCTCCCCCACCCCTTTTTTCTTTAATGCTATAAAGTCTGCTAAAATGTGCCGACTGCCTCCCAGGGAAAAAGGTTGATGGGACAAACGAAGGCACTATTGTCAAATCCAAGGAACAATGAAATGACACTCCAGGGAGAGGGGAGAGCTTAAAAGAAGTCTTGACAAACTAGAATGGCTGGAAGGATGTGGTAGGAAATCATGTGAGTAATGTGGTCAGGAGACATTTGGAAATGGAGTTTCAGAAGTAAGCCACCATAACAGTACAAGACTTTTAAAGCTTGTTCACAAGCTATTGCTCATGGGATAGTGAATTTCCCCTTTTCTTTCCACTCCCTCTTCTCTAAAATTGAACATAAATTAGTTTCTTCCATGTCAAAAGGATGAAAAGTCCTCTGAACAATTTATGTTAAAAATTAGACTGGACGTTTTGCAAGGAAGTTCTGTTTCTAATGATCCTCTTCTTGGTTAGGGGAAAAGAAAGAAAGAAAAATGTTTTCACTGTCCATTTGTCTGATTTGCAAAATACAGCATCTTCCTTGAACTCTTGACTCTGGCAAGCTAGTTTATTCATACTGTGGCAATAACTAACCGACCAGTGAAAAGCAAGGTCACCACGTCAAGTAGGTGTGCTCTTTCTCCACTGAGATATAACTGGTGTTGTGATTTCCTCTGAAGGAGGAGAAATGCAGCTTTGTCTGAGGGTGGATATGGGGCAGAAGAGAAGGAGTTACGAAGGAGGAGACATCTAAACAACAGCTTGCCCTAGTGTTTCCATCACTTGCTGTGCAGAAGGAAAGTGAGAAAGCAGTGGGTATCACATAAGTTTGTAAGCCCCAGGTGACGGAAAGGAAATGATGCCATGGGGTCTCTCACAGTGCATTTAGGCTTTATTCTCTAGTGAGAGGACACTTGTTTTCTAGGATCTAGAGTGATTTATTGAAAGTGGATTGCCACTTCTTTTTGCTTTAGATGTAAAGTGGGAGGTGGTTATAGAGAATGGAGTCAAGCCAGTTGTTTTAGCTAAACTGGTCCTCTTTGCCCATGGTGAATAAGGATTGCATGGAGCATGGATGTAGCAAATCTCAAAGGTGCATTTTATTATCTACTTTATTTTCTCTTCTACTTTCACTGCCATATCATGAGAAAATAAGAGATTCTAATTCTCTCAGTTCTGCCATTGTCACCAAAACCTCCTGCCTTTGGCTAATTCTTATCTCCTTTCCTCCTGTGGTAGAGCTGCCATTTTAACATAAATAAATGGTTGGTTTAAGTGTTCATTTTGCAAAATATAGAGAAGAAAAAAGATGAATGCAAAGAGTACAATCATACAAAAATCTTCCTATACCCAGGAATAATCACTGTTAAAATGTGACATGCTTCCTTCCAGTTATTTTTTCTATGCCCATATTTTTTACATAGTTGAGTTCAAATTACATATGAAAATACAAATGATCTTCATTAACTTAACATTTTATCATAAGGGTTTTCCTGTAGCATTACAATCTCTTCAAAAGTGTAATTTTGGTAGCTTTTATGTTATCCCATTAAGTAAATGCATCCACATTTTCTTTAGATTTTCTTGTGATTAAAACTTTCTTTTTGATTGCATCTATTTTTTATGACTATAAATACTATAGTAATCATTTTTGTGCATACATCTTTACATGCATTTCTGAGCAGGATAGATTTCTAAGTGAGGAATGACTAGGTGAAAGCACATGGTTATTTTAAAAGACGCATTTTTACCAAATTGTATTCTGGTTTACATTCATAACAGCCTATCAGTAACATTAGTAACAGCTCACCCTCACCAGCACTAAATATCTTTATTTTATTTTATTTTATTTTATTTTATTTTATTTTATTTATTTTTTTAAAGATTTTATTTATTTATTTGACAGACGGAGATCACAAGTAGGCAGAGAAGCAGGCAGAGAGGAGGAAGCAGGCTCCCTGCTGAGCAGAGAGCCCGATGCAGGGCTCGATCCCAGGACCCTGGGATCATGACCCGAGCTGAAGGCAGAGGCTTTAACCCACTGAGCCACCAAGGTGCCCCAAAATATCTTTATTTTAAAAAAGAACTTGACTTTGATAATTTTAAAAAGAAAAAAATGGTGCTGTCTTACATTGTACTTTCACGATTGCCAGTGAAGCTGAACTATTTATATTTTCTTTGTCTATTTACCTATGATGGTATTGTGGCAGCCATGAGAAGGTGCCTCCCAGAGCTCCTACTACAGAAGCATTATTGACTGAGGGCCCCAACTGCAGCACTTTGTAATCCATTGTTCTGTTTACACTGGGGCCATACCACTGATGGGCTACTCCTTACCAATGACTGAATGTGGGGGGATGCCAAAGCAGACCCATTCTTAGGAGACACAGAACTTCTTTGTTGGCTGATTTTGTCTCAAGGACTTTCCTGTGGCTTCCTGTCCTTTCTTTAGACTATCAGGCAGGCTTACATCTCTCCCCATCTCTTATGGCTCTCCCAACGTGCCTGGCTTCCTCCTTATTTCCTTTCACATAGGCAGTTCTCCTAGTGTTATAAGTTGAATTATCTCCCCCCAAATTCATGTGTTGAAGTCCTACCCTTTAGTACCTCAGAGTGTGAACTTATTCAGAAATACGGTTATTGAAGATGTGACTTGTTAAGATGATGTCATACTGGAGTAGGAGGATCCCTTAATCCAATATGAATGGTGTCCTTATATAAAGAACACCATATGAAGAGATAGATGCTTAAAGAAGAGGATGAAGTGGGGACAAAGGGTGAGTGCTATCCATAAGCCAAGGAACACCTGAAACCACCAGAAGCTAGGGGACAAGTATGGAGCAGATCCTCCCCAATAGCCCGCAGAGAGAACTGACCCTGTGGACACCTGAATTTCTGATGTCTAGTTTCCAGATCTGTGAGACAGTAAATTTCCATTTAGACCACCAGTTTATGGTATTTTATTATGACAGCCCCAGGAAACTAATACACCTAATAAAATCCTCCCACTTTTTAAAAATTAACATGTAATGTATTATTTGTTCAGGGGTACGGGTCTATGATTCATCAGTCTTACACAATACACAGCATATACCCTCCCCAATTTCATCACCCAGCCACCCCATCCCTCTCACCCTCTTCCACTCCAGCAACCCTCTTTACGTTTCCTGAGATTAAGTCTCTTAGAGATTGTCTCCCTCTCTGGTTTTGTTTTGTTTCATTTTTCCTTCCCTTCCCCTACGATCCTGTCTTGTTTCTCAAATTCCTTATACCAGTGAGATCATATGATAATTGTCTTTCTCTGATTGACTTACTTTGCTTAGCATAATACCCTCTAGTTCCATCCACATTGTTGCAAATGGCAAGATTTTGGAGTTTTTTGATGGCTGCATAATATTCCAGTGTATGTATTTTCCAGTTTTTTGATGGCTGCATAATATTCCAGTACATGTGTGTGTGCATACACACACGTGCATACATACATTACATCTTCTGTATCCATCCATCTTTTGATGGACATCTAGGCTCTTTCCATAGTTTGGCTATTGTGGACATTGCTGCTATAAACATTGGGGTGCACATGCCCCTTCGAATCACTACATTTGTATCTTTAAAATCTTCCAACTTTTAATCCTGTCTTATAGTCCACATCTTGGACATCTGGACTAAGATAAACTTCATATGAGTTTTTTATACTCTGAATAGTAAACCTCTGTCATATTCTTGCAAATATTCTTTTGGTTTGTATACATTTTAATTTAGCTAATACTATTTTAATTGACAAATCATGTAAACCTTTATGTGTTTAAATAATCAACAATCCCATGGGTTCTTACCTTCCTTTCTTCGTTCGTTCCTTCCTTCCTTCCTGCTTGTTCTCTTATTTTCAAGACTTTCCCTACTAGAGAGATGATAGATATTCACCCATTTGGGTTTCCCTCCTTATTTTTAAGGCTTGGACTTTGTATCTAGCTTTAGAGTATATTCAGAACTTAGTTTGTTCTGCACTGAAATATAAAGTCTACAGTATTGTACCCAGTCTTTTCTCATTTTTTTTCTCTTTGAAATATGTTTAGCCATTCTTACACAAACACATTCTTTCATATGAACTTTTGAAACTTTTTTGTCAAGCATGCTAAATGAGAGAAAAATGCTGCTGGCGTTTTTATTGGATATGCTTTAAACAAACAACTCAATTTGTCAATAATTAACATGATTAGAACATTTAGTTTTGCCATCTGAGAACATTATGTCTCCAATTATTAAATAATTAGCTTATATTTTTCAGGAACTCTGACATTTTCTTTGCATAGGTCTCATCCATGTCTTGCTAAGTATTGTCTTAAGGATTTTATGGATTTTTGATTTTATAAATGTCATTTTTTCATGATATTTTCTAACTAGAATGAAGAAAAGTTATTTCCACATGGTCCTATCATATTCAGCCACTTTTACTAAAATTTCTTATTAATTCCAATTTGGGAGACTTAGCACATTTGGGGGAATATTCTCCATGGTGGTAAATCTCATAGAAACTTTGGCTGTGAGAGCAGTAAGGATCTAAAGGTCATCATACCCCGTCAATTTATGGATGATTCATTAAGGAACCTCAGTACTATGCTCTAAACACTGTGAAAGGAAGGTCCTGAAAAGGCCTCACTCCATCTCCCTGGAAATTCTTTTTTTAAAAAAAATATTTATTTATTTATTTATTTGACAGACAGAGATCACAAGTAGGCAGAGAGGCAGGCAGAGAGAGAGAGGAAGGGAAGCAGGCTCCCCGCTGAGCAGAGAGCCCAACGTGGGGTTCAATCCCAAGATCCTGAGATCATGACCTGAGCCAAAGGCAGAAGCTTTAACCCACCGAGCCACCCAGGTGCCCTTCCCTGGAAATTCTTAAACCAAAGATCATATAGCACAACATATAGACATGTTTTAATATTTTTGAATAATTATAGTGATAAAACAACAGTAACCATTTGTTGGGGTGCAGGCACTTGCTAAGTGCCTTATACAGGGGCAATCTCATTTTTTTCTTACAACAATCATTTGAAATAGAGTTGTTCAAGATCATTGGCAGATGTGTCTCACTGGAATGTTTTTCCTGTTCTCACTCACTCTGGCTTTCTCTCTATCTGGTCTTTTTAGAGACAGGAGCAATTTACCAAGTTACTTTGTAGGGTTCTGTGTTTACCTTGTTTACTATGAGGTTTAGTTTGTTATTAATTGAAAGAATTGACCCAGGCTTTCTGTTGCAGAGAACAAATACCTCATCAGCACTCTTCTGCAAAAAATAAATAATAAAAAATACTAACAAATATTTTTTAAAGTTTTATTGGCTAGATTTGAATGTCAAGTCAAAAAAGTTGGATTTTTAAGTATATTTTGACCCTCTGCTATGTAGCCTATTGGAGCCTTTTTTTCTTTTTTAAGATTTTTTATTTATTTATTTGACAAACAGCGATCACAAGTAGGCAGAGAGGCAGGCAGAGAGAGAGAAGGGGAAGCAGGCTCCCTGCTGAGCAGAGAGCCTGATGCGGGGCTCGGTGCGGGGCTCGGTGCGGGGCTCGGTCCCAGGACCCTGGGATCATGACCTGAGCCAAAGGCAGAGGCTTTAACCCACTGAGCCACCCAGGTGCCCTTATTGGAGTCTTTAAAAATAAGGTTATGATGGTTTCTAACCAGGAAGAGTTTACATCTACAGTAACAGAACCCTCATGATGGAAGGGGCCTGGATATCATCTGGTCCAGTTTCCTATCTGATATGCCTTCCTGATGAATTCTTGGCTAGTCTGTTCTGGAACAGTTTCCTAACTGATAGAAAGCCCTTCCTTTTTTAAGTCTGTCTCCTGGTATCTTCCATCCACCTCTTCTCAAGTGCCTTTTGTAGTCACAGAATAAGTTCAATTTCTTTTAATAGTTGAGAAACAACCACTATGTGCTGTATTCACCTTTCTCAGTGGTGGCTCTCCTGGTCCAGTTATAGTTAATTAATTATGATCAGGTCATACTGGAGTAGGGTGGGTCCCTACTCCAGTATGACCGGTGTCCTTACATCAAAAGTGATATGTGAAGAGATGGATGCTTACAGAGGGAGGTGGAGGTGAAGACACAGGGAGAATGCCGAGGAACACCTGAGACCACCAGAAGCTAAAGACAGGCATGGAGCAGATCCTCCCCATCACCCTCAGAGAGAACCAACTGGTGATGCCTGGATTTCTGACTTCCAGCCTCCCCAGTTTCCTCAAGCTCTTGTCACGTCAGCCCCTTCTCTTTCCTAGACTCCGTCCTCTAAATGTAGGCTTTTGTCACTATCCCCCTTAACATGTAAAGTCTAGTACTGAACAGAGTGGTTATGATGTCGTACAGACAGCAAACAGTAGAGAGGATGTATTGTGTCATTTGATCTGGATACTAAATTTGCAACAATATAGCCAAAGTTCCTATTAGTTATTTTTAGCAGTTGCGGTGCATAGTTAATAATATTGCTTCCCATGCAACTTTTGATTCTCTACCCTGCTCCCAATTCCACTCTTCTGCCAATCTTCCTCATCTCAGTAGACAGCCCCCAAAATCACTCTATTAGCTCTAGGTAACACCCAGTTATCATTCTTGACTCCTTCTCCTCAACCCATTGCTGTGTTCCACCTGCAATCCCTGTACCACTACCACTCCAGTCACCATCTCTCCTCTGTGCTGATGAAAGAGCCTCTTAACTTGTCTTGGGGTTTCCTCTCTGGGATCCTATTTAATGTATTCTTCACATGGCAGACAGAGCGATCTTCTTAAATTATAAATGGCCTTATGATACTTCCCTACTCAGAGCTCTTCGGGATCCTCCAGCTCACACTCACACAAAATCAAGTCTTCTTTACTGGGCCAAAAAGATCCTGCGTGATCTGCCTACCTGTCCCACCCTACTCTTTAGCCACCTGGGCAATTCTTTTTGATCTTTCTGTTTCTTGTTTAAGTTTCTTGTAAGCTCTGTTTCTTGTAAGCTCCTTCCTTACTCCAGACTCTTGCAGATGCTGTGCCCTATACCTGTATTGTTCTTGTCCCTAGATCATTGTATTTATTGTTTGTTCCCTTAGTTCATTTCTGCTTAAATATCAATTACTCAGACAGTCCATATTTGACTACTCTGTCTAAAACAGAACCCTTAGGGGCACCTAAAGTTTAAGCCTCTGCTTTCAGCTCAGGTCATGATCCCTGGGTCCTGGGATGGAGCCCCGCCTCGGGCTCCTTGCTCAGCAGGGAGCCTGCTTCTCCCTCTCTCTGCCTATCTGTGATCTTTCTCTCTCTCTCTGTCAAATAAATAAATCTTAAAAAATAAAATAAAATAGTACCCTTATATCTCCTCACAGTCACATTCTGTTTCCTTACTCTGCTTTATTTTTCTTCCTGGCACTTATCTCCAGTTGCCATTACGTGTTTATTTAATCATTTGTGTAATTTCTATTTCTACCACTAGAATGCCAGAGCGGAAACTTCATCTGTCTTGTTTTTTTGCATTAAAGGTGCCTAAAATAATTCCAGGCACATACTGGGTAGTCCCTGAGACTAGTATGTTCCCGACACATATTTGTCAATGAATAAACTATTGAATGAATGGACTATACTGAGTTTGTAGCCCGATAAACTCTTTAGTCTTCTTTTTTCCTAAGATCTCCTCTCTGCATTGTGGTTTTCTAAAGAGTTTAGTAATTTTATCTTGAGTGCATTTCTTCTGAGACATGGAATTTAAATTCATTCTCTTCAGCTTGCTAGTTTTATATTTGACTCCTGAATTAGGCTCTAGTTTCTCTCATCTAAGTTTGTCCATACTCTCCTTTCTAGTCTAAATCTTTTTTTTCTTTTTGGTAGATAAGATATATCTGGGGAATTCTACTTAATTCTGATATACATAAATGGATTCCCAGCTAATCAACTGAGCAGTCCCTATGCTCTCCCCCGCTCTTGCTTTAAAATAGCAAATAAAGAAAGTAACTTTTTTCCTAAGCATTTTCCCTAAGTTTTGCCTCTTTCTGGGCCCACTTCATTTGGGAAAGCAGGCGTAATATAAGTGAAACAACAGGAGAATTGTGTAAGATGTTTTACAATTAGGTGACATGGCACGTAGACTCTAAGGTTTTCAGAAAATGGAATAATCACAGAGAGTTTGCAGAATTAGAAAAGATTTTGTGTAGGATGCTTCCCAACTTTAAAAAAATTCTGGTATATATTAAATAGTAAAATCATGGACTTTTAGAAACAGTAGAGTGTTATACATAGTTTTAGAAAAATTAGCAGGGTTTGGAGCTGGTAATTTTGTCAGACTGTACGTGTTAGCTGTGCATGACTTTTATCTTCATCCAAAAAGACATCACTGTCCATGTGAGGTCAAGGGCAGAGTGTCAGAGACTGTTCAAACATAGTTTTCAGGTCAGGACACAGCCTTGGATGTGCTTTTGGAGGGTGAGGTCAGTAACATCACAGCGGCAAGCATAAGCTAACCATCTTGAGAGATTAATGACTCACTGCTCTCCTAGCCCAGAGACCCAGCAATATTTTTTTCCAAAATAACTTCTCATATAAAGGTCAAAAGCACTAAATGTGTGTGTCTGTGCTCTGTGTGTGGATGGGTGGGCATGTGGATCTATTATACAGTAAACATCCATATCTATGTATACTGTAAGGGAAGGAGGGTCTTACTGGAACATAAAACAAGAAAAAATAATGGGAATTTAGTGATAATAAAAGAGGTAAGTCCCTCTAGTTTTCAAAGGTCTTGCAAAGTTCTTTGTAGTGGCTCTAAACAGTAGGGAGAAATATGGTTTTGCTATTAAAATATTTGAATAAGATGACCTTATAGATCTAGCAATATGTTGAAGTGCAGGAAGAATTTAGGAAGACTGATCGGGAAGGGACCTAATGCATACCCTTGAGAGGTTTTTTTGTTTTTTTTTTTTTTTCATAGTGATGGCCTAACCTATTGGTAAAATTGGCTGATTGGTGGTAAACATTATGGAGCATGAAAATTATTCCACATGGCTAAGTTTTGCTTTTTCAACAACTGTGCAGTTGGGGTGACCTAACTTTCATTTCCTGTTTCCATTATGGTTGTTAGTCCCAATTCTTCCCACATCTGCACCCAGACATATCTCATTCTACAGTCTGTCTGCCCATCTGGGCTGTGGGGTGACCTCATTCTTGAGAATAGGCCTGTAAGCTGTGCTCAAGATGGACAGCCCCTGACAAATGGGTGCGTGTTCCCTGAGTGGACAGCTGCACGGACGGATTGGCCACCCTTGGCTCATTGTGCTGCAGAGGGCTTTGTAAAATGTTTTCAGTATGTGTTTGTCTGGATACTTTCAAGGCTCATGCACAGCTCTGATTTTAATATTTAATGTTACATGAAGATGTCTGAGGCTTCCTAAACTTATTCTTCTGATTTATAAAACGAGAAGGATTCTGATCATACAAATATGAATAGAATGATCAAAAGACCAAATGGCAATCCACTCACCTGCTGTCTTTTTATTTATTTATTTATTTATTTATTTATTTATTTATTGGTTTCAGAATTTTATATGTGGAGAACTTTTGCTCTTCTTGCCAATCAATCTGTCAATATGTATTTATTGAGCATTGTAAATACTGAGCAGAAAGGTAGATACAGAAAAGCAAAAGTCTTAGAAACCTACCTTTTAGACATACATCTAGTTGAGAGACACTATTGACCAGTATGGAGTGGGATTACAGAATACTAGCAAAGTTTTTGGGGTGTTACTATGTTCCAAGGTTAAGTATTATCTTTAAAAGTGTCATCTCACTTAACCCTCAAAATAATCCATTAGGTAAGTGCTATTTTTCTCCCCGTTGCTCAGATCAGGAGCCAGAGCTGGTGTGACTGAGAAACTTGGTAAGAGGACTCTTCCAGGAGAGTCAGAATTCACACTCAGTTCTTTCTGAGAATTCATACTCAGTTCTTTCTGAGAATTCACACTCAGTCACAGCTAGATGGAGCTCCAGAGCTCAACATTTTAACCATGATGCTATGGAACCTCTCAGGTGCCGCCCTCTAGAGTGTGTAAAAGCAACAGTTTTAGAGTAAAGATCAGATATGGGGGTTCAAGTCATCAGTGCACTTTTCCCACCTATATTTCGAAGTGGGACTTGGGTCTCCCTTCCCCTTATTTGAAGTGATCCAACCCGGGGAGTACCTCACACTGGCCCAGAGTTATTCTTCAATCAGTTCCCAGCATGTTCCTTCTAAATCAGCATAATAATATTAGCACAAACAAACATAAAAAGAAATGGAGGCTTAGGTTTTTGTTATTGTTTTTAATACTGATTCCTGCCACCAAATCAACTTTAGATTATGTGGCTAATTACTTTTCCTTGATTTACAGTTAAAACCATGTAGGAAATGCAGCCTTTGTAAGTAACTCTTTACATTTTTTATTTGCTTTCATAATTTCTTTATAATCCTCTTGTTATAGTGTAGTGATTAAGAGCAAGGGCAACAAGATAGGGATGTCCCCTCTTACCACTTTTATTCAACATAGTACTAAAAGTCCTAGCCTCAGCAATCAGACAACAAAAAGAAATAAAAGCCATCCAAATTGGCAAGGAAGAAGTCCGACTTTCACTATTTGCAGATGACGTGATACTGTGAACCCAAAAGACTTGACCAAAAAATTGCTAAAACGGACATATGAATTCGGTAAAGTTGTAGGATAAAAAATCAACATACAGCAATCTGTTGCATTTCTATAAACCAATAATGAAGCAACAAAAGGGAAATTAAGGAATCGATCCCATTCACAATTGTACCAAATTGTACCAACCATAAGATACCTAGGAATGAACCTAACCAAAGGGGTAAAATATCTGTACTCTGAAAACTATAGAACACTTCTGAAGGAAATTGAAGAGGACACAAAAGAATGCAAAAACATTCCATGTTCACTAATTAGAAGAACAAATTTTGTTAAAATGTCTATATTACCCAAAGCAATCTACATATTTAATGTAATCCCTATCAAAATACCACCAGCATTCATCACAGGGGTAGAACAAACTATCATAAAATTTGTATGGGACTACAAAAGATCCAGGGTAGCCAAAGGAGTCTTGAAAAAGGAAAGCAAAGCTGGAAGGGACACAATTCCAGACTTCAAGTTATATTACAAAGTTGTAGTGATCAGAACAGTATGGTACTGGCATAAAAACAGACACACGGTTCACTGGAACAGAATAGAAAATTCAGAAATGGACCCACAGCCATGGATCCATTTGACAAAGAAGGAAAGACTATCCATTGGATAGATCCAGTGGTCCAGTCTCTTCCACAAATGGTGCTGGTAAAACTGGACAGCAACATGTGGAAGAATGAAACTGGACCACTTTCTACACCATACAGAAAAATGAATTCAAAGTGGATGAATGTGAGACAGGAAACCACCAAAATCCTAGAGAACATGGGCAGTAATCTCTTTGACATTAGCCCAAGCAGCTTCTTACTAGATATGTCCCCGGAGGCAAAGGAAACAAAAGCAAAAATAAACTATTGAGATTTCATGAAGATAAAAAGCTTCTGCACAGTGAAAGAAACAGTCAACAAAACTAAAAGACAACTTTTGGAATGGGAGAAGATATTTGCAACTGACACTGGATAAGTGTTAGTATCCAAAATATATAAAAAACTGAAAAACTCAACACTCCAAAAACAAATAATACAGTTAAAAATGGACAGTAGACATGAATAGACATTTTTTTTAATTTTTTTTTAAAAAGACATACAGATGGCTAACAAACACTTGAAAATATACTCAACATCACTCATCATTGGGGAAATACAAATCAAAACTAAAATGAGATATTACCTCATACCTGTCAGAATGGCTAAAATGAACAAAACAACAGATGTTGATGAGGATGTCAATAAAGGGGAATCCTCTTATACTATTGGAGGGAATGCAAACTTGTGCAGCCACTCTGGAAATTCCTCAAAAATTTAAAAATGGAACTACCCTATGACCCAGCCATTGAACTACTAGATATTTACCCAAAGGATACAAAAATACAATTCAAATACAATTCAAAGGGATATGTGCACCCCTATGATTATAGCAGAATTATCAACAAGAGGCAAATTATGGAAAGAGCCCAAATGTCCAACAACTGATGAATGGGGAAAAAAAAGATGTGAGGCATAAATACACACACATACACGCACACACACACACACACAGGAATATTACTCAGCCATAAAAAAGAATGAAATCTTGAATTTGCAATGATGTCGATGGAGCTAGAGAGTATTACGCTAAGTAAAATAAGTCAGTCAGAGAAAGACAAATACCATATGATTTCACTTATATGTGGAATTTAAGAAAAAAACAAATAAACTTGGAGGGGGGAGAGAGGCAAAATAGACTTTTAACTACAGAGAACAAACAGGGTTGCTGGAAGGGAGGTGGACAGGGGTAAGGGGTGGGGGTAGGAGGATGGGTTAAATAGGTGATGGGGATTAAGGAGAGCATTTGCTGTGATGAGAACTGGATGTTGTATGTAAGTGATGAATCACTAAATCATACACCTGAAACTAATATTACACCATGTGTTAACTAACTGGAATTTAAATACAAAATTGGAAGAAAAAATAAAACAAGTAAATAAACGGGCTTTCATTCAGTAAATATTCACTGACGACCATGATCCAAGAACTAAACCAGGAAACTTTGGATGCCTTCAGCTTACATTATCATGGAGATGCATAAACAGTCAGAAACAAGGGATTGGTTTGATAAAAATAATTTGAATTATGTGATAAAAACAACCAGTTAGGAAGCTAGTTAATTTTCTTATCAGTGTCTCTGTGTGTCATTGGGGAGGATATAATGTAGGTAGAATTTAAACCTGATTCACCACGACCAAGTGGGATTTATTCCTGGGCTGCAAGGTTGGTTCAACATCTGCAAATCAATCAATGTGAAACAGTAGATTAATAAAAGAAAGAACAAGAACCATGTGATACTCTTAATAGATGCTGGAAAAGCATTTGATAAAGTACAGCATTCTTTCTTGATCAAAACTCTTCACAGTGTAGGGATTGAGGGTACACACCTCAATATCATAAAAGCCATCTTTGAAAAATCCACAGTGGGGAAAAACTGAGAGCTTCTCCCCTAAGGTCAGGAACATGGCAGGGATGTCCACTATCACCACTGCTATTCAACACAGTACGAGAAGTCCTAACCTCAGCATCAGACAACAAAAAGAAATAAAAGGCATCTGAATCGGCAAAGAAGAAGTCAAACTCTCACTCTTTGCAGATGATATGATGATACTTTATGTGGAAAACCCAAAAGAGTCCATTCCAAAACTGCTAGAACTCATATAGAAATTCAGTAAAGTTTTAGGATATAAAACCAATGCATAGAAATCAGTTGCATTTCTATACACAAACAATGAGACAGAAAAAAGCGAAATCAAGGAGTCAATCCCATTTACAATTGCACCCAAAACCGTAAGATACTTAGGAATAAATCTAACTAAAAAGGCAAAGAATCTGTACTCAGAAAACTATAGAACACTCATGAAAGAAATTGAGGAAGACACAAAGAAATGGAAAAACGTTCCATGCTCATGGATTGGAACAAACATTGTGAAAATGTTTATGCTACCTAGAGCAATCTGTATATTTCTGATGTAAGAAAGAACATTTGGGTTTGAAGCTGATAGCTAAGAAAGAATTCTTGAGACGTCTTTTGTTAAAACAGTTGGTTTTATTTAAGCGCAGGGAGGACGGTGGGCAGAAAAAGCTGTAATGGGTTCATGAGGAGTGACACCTTATATACTTCCAACTTGGGAGAGGGTTAGGACTAGTGTAAATCTCTAAGGAATTTTGGAAGCAAGGTTTCTAGGACCTTGAGGGGGCTAGCTATTGTTGGGAAGAGGTCATTTATTACTGTCTAATAAAACCTTAGTCATGAGACCCTTCAGGTTATATTGGTGGGCCATATGCTTGGGGGATGATTGCCAACAGGTATTTTGGGGGGTTTAGAGATAAAGGAGATTTCTAAAGGAATTTTTATATGTTAAAGTAGACTTAATAGGATCCTGGGGGTCGGGCTAAGATTGCCTTTTGCCCTTAGCAAAGTACTAACTAGGTAGTTGAGTCCCTAGAGGAATGTCACTCTGCCTGTTTTAAAGACTTGTCAATGGGTTGCAGGTAGTAAGGATATTCGGTAATTTCTCTTCTGCCTTTATTTCCCACATCACTTCCAACTATCTGACATTCTGGAAAAGGCAAAACTATGGAGACCAAAACATATGGAGACCACTCCCCTATGGAGTGCTTGCTAGGGGTTAGAAGGTGAGGAGAGATAAATAGGCAGATCACAGGATTTTTAGGGCAGTGAAACTACTCTGTATGGTACTGAATGGTGGATATATGTCATTACATGTTTGCTCATATCCATAGAATGTCCAACACCAAGAGTGAACCCTGATGTAGACTGTGGGCTTTGGGTGATAATGATGTGTCAATGTAGGTTCATCCACTGTTATTGAATGTATTGCTCTGGTGGGTGTTATTGATATATGGAGAGTGTGTGCCTATGTAGGGGCAGAGGATGTATTGGAAATCTCTATAGCCTTCCACTCAATTTTGTCATGAACCTAAAACTGCTCTCTAAAAAAAAAAAAAAAAGTCTGTTAAAAATAAAAAGAGAGAAGGGAGAAATTTGGACTATACCTGTGATGTCATTTTCATAGTTTCATTGGCCAGAACTTAAAAAGAAAAAAAAAAAAAAGGAACATTTGAATCCATGTGAACATTTTGATTGTTAAACCTCAAATATGACTTAATAGATTAAGTTCAGGAATAAAGACACACCCAAGGTGACAATGTGTAGACCATGCTTCAGCCCAGAGCAATCTGAGCTGTCAAGGACATTAAAGCTCATTAGCAGGATTCCTGCACAGAAACACTGGCAGCCACAGTCCTGCATTTCACAGTTCTTAGAAAAATCTTCTCATTGATGTTGGGGTGTTGCACTCAAGCTGAGAGCCTGAGGTATTTAATCGAAAGGCAAACATATTGGTTTTGTATCTTGTGCTTTCTAGAGAGGATAACTTTTTTATTTTTAAAGTGACAATAGTGAGAAAAAAGAAGGGGGGGAACCACCCACCTGTGACTGCCTTAAACCACCCAGTAGCTGTTTATAACATAACACATCATTCCATCCTATAAGAAGTCTTTAACATATGAAAAGGAAGGCCATACTGAGGGATTAACAAGCAGAACGGGGTGAAATGCTACACTTGCTTTTGATGGTGTGAGATTTATCTTCTGCAAGGTATTGATAATATTTTTTCACTGCGTTCTTAAAGATTAGCTGTAGGGAATTTAAATAATTAGGCATAAAATCTCTGGCATGATATTTAATCAATCACATCTTAGTTTTCAGCCAATGCAAGGACTGTGGTCAGGTGTGGGAAAGGCAGATGAAGCAGAGGAGACCTGGCCAAGCTGCCCTCTTCATGAGCTGTGTGGGCTTGTTCTCTGGATGACCGGGTATCCAGGAACAAGCCACAGCCTCAAGCAGTCTGCTCACTCTGCTGACATTTCTGTTTGTTTATCATACAGCCTAGAGTTCTTCTTTCCAGGCAATGGAACCAAAAAGGAGTGAGAACAAACAAATGAGACTGTGAAGGTCCACCTCTCTAAGAGAAATGTGGGGATTTTATAACTCTCATGGTTCCAGGAAGGATGGGGAGAAATGACGAAATTGTGTAGGCTGGTGAAAAATGCCCATGAGTCAGGTTCGTTTTTAACATTTTAGGTTGTAGGTATAT
The DNA here is from genome assembly GCF_010015895.1 of Lontra canadensis. NCBI lineage: Eukaryota > Metazoa > Chordata > Mammalia > Carnivora > Mustelidae > Lontra > Lontra canadensis. Next base: position 4,961,819 of record NW_022631044.1, read on the forward strand.
TAGTCACGGTTCTCCAGAGAAATAGGACTAGTAAGAGGGGTGTGTGTGTGTGTGTGTGTGTGTGTGTGTGTGTGTCTATACACACACAAGGGGGTAGAGAGAGAGAGAGAGAGAGAAACTTCAAGGAATTGGTTCATGTGATTATGGAGACTAATAAGTCCAAAATCTTCAGGGTAGGAGACCTACCTGTAGCTCAGGCTGGGGACCCCGGGAAGAGCTAATGTTGGAGTTAAGTCCAAAGACCTCTACCAGCAGAATTATTTCTTTTTCAGGGAAGTCAGTCTTTGTTCTGCTAAGGTCTTTGACTAAATAAGACCCATCTGTATTGTGGAGGGTAATCTGCTTTACTCAAAGTCCACTTAAATGTTAAGTTCATCCAAAAAACATAGTAACATCCAGAATAATGTTCCACCAAATATCTAGGCACTGTAGCCTAGCCAAGTTGAGGCATAAAACTAACGATCATGGTGGTTTCCTTGTTAACTAGTAAGATTAAATATTGTATATTTGCATCCTGTCAAATTCCACTATACTTTGAGAAGATAAGTCCAGGAAAGAGTATAATTTACATGTAAGTCAAAGTCTTTAAGATGGTTCTAAAAACCTAGTTAACAAAATTAGATAATAATAGGATATGAGTCTAAATAATTAAAAAAAAAAGTCAATTTATGTACTATGTGTTAGAAATGTTTGAATCCTGGGGTGCCTGGGAGGCTCAGTGGGTTAAAGTCTCTGCTTTCGGCTCAGGTCATGATCCCAGGGTCCTGGGATCGAGCCCCACATCCGGCTCTCTGCTCAGCAGGGAGCCTGCTTCCCCCTCTCTCTCTCTGCCTGCCTCTCTGTCTACTTCTGAGCTCTCTCTGTCAAATAAATAAATAAACTCTTTAAAAAAAAAAGAAATGTTTTATCCTCATAAAACTTTGTAAGGTAGCAAATATCCAGAATCAATGAACTAGTTTCAAATTTCAGCTCTGCCACTCACTGGCTGTGTGACTTTGACAAGTCCTTTAGCCTCTTTATTCTTCAGTTTCCTTAATAGGAAAATGGGAATAATCATAGCACCCACTGACAGGATTATTCAGAAGATAAAATGAGTACTCTCATAGCAAGTATTTAGAACAGAGCCTGGCATATTAGAGGCACTCGGTGAAAGTTAGCCATTATTGTTATAGAGGATAATCGAGCAAAGAGATGGAGACCAAGAAGGCATGATATCCATCTGGAACCTAGAAATGGTGTATTGGCTACATGCCAATATCCAGCATGTTTATAAGTAGATAAATGAATATGTCCTTCCACCGAAGTCATATGAACCTGAAGTTCAACTGAAAACAGATCATTCCAGTCTCCCTTGGCAAACCCATGACTAATTTTGCCAACAGGGAATATGAGGGGAGCCCTGACACTTGTCTCCAATATATTGTGTCCAGTACTGTCACTTTTGATTACCTTTATTGAGTTTGAATTGAATAAAACCATCTATGCACGAAGTTTCTCCTAGAGGCAATGGCGGGGTGGGGGGCGGGGGGGGGGGGGGGGGGGGGTAGCAAAAAAATGCCCAGACTGAGCAATCCAAACTGATTCAGGATGGGCTAGCGTGAGGGACTTCACAGGCCTAACCTTCCCTGAGTTTATTTTATCACATCTTAGGGTATAAGGAGTTACCTTGCAGAAACACTTTTTGACTTATGATAATACCGGGATCTCTGTAATGAAAGTCAATGTGTATTTTGTTTCATTTTAGAGAGTCTCAACAATAGTAGCCCAAAACACTTTCGAATACTCATTGTGCCATTAAAAGTCAGCAGCTGCCGTAGACCTTAGATTTTCAGTAACTCAGCTAAGGGAGCTTTGGAACTGTGATGAGGCAAGTCACAAAGGAACCATTGGCAAGACTGTTAGGTTTAAGCGGCTCCTTGATTTAATATCTCCTTGCTGAGATTCTTGGCTTTTCCCACCCTTAATTGTGAAACTGCTCTGATTTCTGAGTGTAGTTTGCATACTACCTTTAACTATTTGGTTTTCTTTTCTTCTTTGACTTTGCCTGTTGCTGCTTGTGAAAGCAATGCCCTCATTAGTTTCTTTTGCCTGGGGCTTCAGTGAAATAAGAGATTTCAAACTCACATAATTGTTTTCTGACCAGGATAGAATCCTAAGAGAACTCCCTCTTGCCTGAAAAGCCATGTCATAGGCCTCATGTAGTTGGTTTGTGCTTCTGGGCTCATTCTTTGAATTCTTAGTATGGAAAACCAATAAACAGTAACAATGATTTTTATGCTAACTAGGTTGAAATGGATTTCCCAGTCCACCATTAAAAATCAGAAATCAGTCAGACCATAACACAGAGGCCAGCAAATTGTTAGGTGATCAGGGTTATTTACTAATGTTTTGACGTCTCCACTTAGCATAAAGGTGAACTAGAGGCAATTCTGACCACGTAGGCCACCCCATGATGTTTTATTGGCTTGGCCAATTTATAAATCCTATATCCATGAGATAATTGGCAACTCACTGTTTCACAGACGTGGGTTATGCAATCAGGGTGGGAAAAAGATTCACTGAAGCTGACCTGCGGGAAATCTTTACTTTTAATCTATAAAATATAATGAGGTTATGAATATAAAAGTATGGCCAAATACTAGTGTTTTGTATTATTAAAAAGTATACAAATGTAAGGAGATATTGTGAGTATTATTAAGATCTGCCTACTATTAACTATTAAGATATTTAGTGTTTATGACTCTATATTTTACTTTTTTTGCAAGTAGTTCTCCAGACCTTCATAGTGCAGTCCAACTTCAGTTTCAAATACTGTTTGTTAGGATTTTTTTTAATGAGTAATTTTCTTCTGTTTACTCATTCTTTATTTTGATAGTGGGTCTTACAGATCCATACTTATTAATCAACGGGAAGAGTAAATGCGATACCATACACAGATGAAGGGTCAGATCGCCAGCTGGCAGAAACTGTGAAAAGTGGAGTGTGGATGTGTGTATGTGTCATAAACTGCTCTGCATGATGATCTAGCCATTGTTATTTGCAGAAAACTTTCTACTTTTGTGAGGTCAAGAAACCTGTAATTCTCCGAGTGACCCCTGAACCTTATTTAATGCAGCCAACCACGGAAGGAGCTGGGTTGAACTTTGGTGTCTGCAAGTTAGAAAGTAATAACTTTCTCATCTCCTCAGTAAGTGACTTATGCCATGTGATGAATGCAGACCCTTCCCTCACAAGGATTTCTTGATATGATACACTTGTAGCAAATAAGGTTAGAACCTTTAAAATATAGCATTTAGTAATGTGCTGGAAATAGCTACTTCTTGATTCCTTTAAAGGTCACGCATTTGCTTTCCAGGCGTCGTTTTAGCTCCAGCCTCTACAGAGTGGAGCTGAGAACATGCTTGCCTTCGCGCCTTCAATTTGCCCAAGCTTACGAGTAAAATGGCAAGATCTTTCACGTAAAGTGGAGCGCCTGTGTGTGCCTCTGTATGCCTGTGTGTGTTCTTGTGAGTTTAGACGTATAAATGCATTAACTAGAGAATCTTAACATTGGTTATATACATGGACACTGTTTTTTCAGTTGGAGGTAAGGTTATTGTCTTGTATTATCCTCAGTTCAGAAGCCAAGTCAGTGGGATGAAATTGAGGCAACATCAAAAGGAAAGCAAACTCTGGTGAAAGCTGTCAATTATTTGTGCTTTTCCTGAGCACTCCATGGACCATGCTTCACCAAATCTAAGTATATTAACAAGACCCTAGCCAGATAAATTAGCATCAGCCCACAAACTTTTCTCCTATCCCACTGAAAAAAAAACAAAAACAAATTCATTAAGCCATTGATATAAAGCAAGAAAAAAATAGCCCATTGCAGCATTGCTATCAAAATTAGATTGGGATGGCAGATTGAAATGAGAGACTATTTCACACTAACTGATACAAATCAAGTTCAGACTGGCAAAAAGAAAATGGCTTCTCTTGTAAGGCCTATTTCACTAGAATCATCATTGTCATTTGTTAGTGCTGTCAGTATCCTTCCCTCCTTCATAACTCCATCGTTAGCATCATTGTTAACATTCTCATTGTCCTGTATATAGTCAGCAGTTGTGTTTTTTTTAAGAAGTACACTAAAGATTAGGGGCACCTGGGTGGCTCAGTGGGTTAAAGTCTCTGCTTTCGGCTCAGGTCATGATCCCAGGGTCCTGGGATCGAGCCCCACATCGGGCTCTCTGCTCAGCAGTGAGTCTGCTTCCCCCTCTCTCTGCCTGCTTCTCTGCTGACTTGTGATTTCTGTCTGTCAAATAAATAAATAAAATCTTTAAAAAAAAAAAAAAAAGAAGTACACTAAAGATTAAAAATGGTCCATATCTGCTAATTGCCTGCACTCTGTGTTCACCATGCCCTAGCTAATTCTGACCCTCTCCCCACCCATTAAAATCTCAAATAAAGTCAGTCTAAATTCTTTCTTCTTCCAGGACCTCCCTTCTGAATTCCCCATAGCAGCCATTATTAGGCTATTACTGATTGTTCATTTAAGATTATCTGCTTTGGTTATTAGCATTCTTTTCAAATGTGCATATTTTGTTGCTTCAGCTAGAATATAAGGGTCTTTGTACATCGGTGTAAACACCATACTGTTTAGATTAGTGCCTCATATATAGTATTATGTAGTATTTAATAAATATTCAAAAAATATTTATCAGTAGATTGCAATTGTATGGAGAAGTTGGAGAATTTGTTCACGGTCAGAATGTTCCTATAAGTGGCGTTAATTTAGCCAGAGGAGTTTGTATGTGGAGATAACACCGTATGTACTTATGGTGGAAAATATCATGAATGGGAAGTCAAGGAGGTTGGGATTTGTACAAAGTGGAGATGTCTCAGAAGAGCACTTGGCCTATTTTTTAAAATGTTCTCAGCATGAAATCTATAGGTTTGGCAAAGTCTTTTGAGAGGGTTGGGGAAAATGCTATGAAGGGATGGAAACATGAAATCAGAGGGTTAAGCCAGCAGCACAAAGAGTGAGTGAGATTAAGTATGGGACAACTGACTGGTGAAACAGCACTGAAAATCAGGAGCTTGCATTTGGGCTACATGGACAACAACTGTCCTTAGAAGATTTTGAATAACTGGAGTATCCCATCCATGCAGCACCATGTACAAGTCTGTTTTAGTGGGAACAAAAAGTGAGCAGGGAGAAGAGATTGCCATAACTCATGGATTGAGTAACCTGGATCTGAGCAGGTGCATGAGAGACGAAGGGCGAGAGATGAATGACACACAGAACTGCTTAGACTTGCAACCTGGTATGTATAAGTGGCAACGGTGAAAGAAATTGAGATTGTTGATGATACTGAGGCCTCTGGAGAAAAGAAAGACTTTGCTTTTTTCTATCCCAAGGTAGGAAAGGTGAACAGTGAAATAGTATAATCCCAGTTAATATAGAGAGTGGGTGGATAGAAGATCATTCATTCCCTCATTCCAGAGAGATCTTTCCTTAGGCTTCAGCTCAAGGACAATAATGGGAAGGCTTAGGGCTATACAGACTTTGGACTTGTGAGCTGAGATATCTTTAGCCTTTTAGCGGAGGGGAGGGGGGCGGTGCAGAAAGCCACTGATTGGAACTCAGGAGTACTGGGTTCTAGACTCACCATGTCTTTTAACTGGAAGTCTAGATTCTCTGAGCTTTTGAGAAACAAGAGGAACAGACTAAATAGTTTCTAAGCAAGCCTTCATATTTTGTGTTTACACTCCTTTTCAGCTCTCCATTGCCTGAAATTTGACGGCATGGTGTTGGTTGAAAGTATAACTTTTGTGGATTCAGCCCAGATGGCTGTACAGAACTCCTATCTGTCAGAGTCAGAGAATCAAAAAATATCTATCCAGCATCTGCATTTTGTAATATATATTGATTTACATCAACTTTTGTTCCAGGGATGTTTCTTTCAAAATCATTTGTAGTCGACTTTGCTGCCAGGGAGCTGGTCAAATATGACAAAGATGGGAAAGATGAGGGTATTAGAAGGGGAGCGGGGGAGAAAACAGACACCTTTGAGGGAGAACTACATTTTTAGCCTGCTTTGTTCATGCGGGACTTTCAGGAGTGTGGTATGATGTAGGTTGATCAATGAAACAGAGAAATGTGTTTACATCCTTGCAAATGAGTCAACAGTACCTGTGCTTGCAGCCCCAAATTCATGCAGTTTCTTTTCCTTTGACTTGGAAATGTTAGCTTGTGTGAGTTTTAGAATAACATCCTGCCATGTGAACTCTCTCTGTTTGAGTTATTTATTTGCTGTAAGTGAAATGGCACCTTAATGCAGCTTGGAATTTCCTTTGAATACATATATCTAAGACATTATAAGATATGTGAATATATATCCTTGACTAATGGCTCACAATGCCATCCACACCTGAATCTGATGAAGCTTTTAGCTCCAAATACCAATTTACAGGAGGGGAGAGAGGAAAGTGTTAAACAGTACCATGGGGACGCAATCAGCTACATCGGACTGTGGAAAAAACTTTAGGGGCTATTACTTGATTTTTTTTAACAAACATATTACATGAACGACAAAAGAGAAATGAGATGGAACCCATAGATCAAAGGATATTAAATATTTACAAATAAATTGCAATATGTGGATTTCATTTGCCTCCTAGTACAGGCATAAAATTTTAAAATTGTGACAATTACAAGACAGTCGTAGGTGTGAACATTAACTAGATATTTGACAATTATTTAGAAAATATTGCTAATTTTAAGAGCTGTGATAATGGTATTATGATTTCTTAAAGATTCATTATCTTTTGGTAATACATGCATTACTTACTGAAAGATTTGCAGATGAAATGATATGATGTATAAGTTGCTTCAAAATAACATGGGAAGCGGGGCACCTGGGTGGCTCAGTGGGTTAAGCCTCTGCTTTCAGCTCAGGTCATGATCCCAGGGTCCTGGGATAGAGCCCCATATCAGGCTCTCTGCTCAGCAGGGAGCCTGCTTCCCTTTCTCTCTCTCTCTCTCTGCCTGCCTCTCTGCCTACTTGTGAGCTCTCTCTGTCAAATAAATAAATAAAATCTTAAAAAAAAATAACATGGGAAGGGAGAATAGCTGAAACCAGGATTGACCATGAGTTTATTGTTGAAGCTGAGTGATGGGTACACAGTCGTTCATTGTACTATTCTGTGTTGAAATTCACCACAATAAGAACGTATTTTTTAAAGCCATCAATTTGCACTGAGCAATGTCTTTGATTCCTGGAGCTTTCTCAGTACTTTTTCAAGTGACAGGTTAGATTATCCCTAAAAGAATAGGATATAGATTTTGTTGCCCTTTGGGTAGAAGGTGTTGTTAAGGCTAAAGAGGGGGAAGCATTCTTAACCAAAATATTTTTTTATTTTTTAAATTTGTACTGTACTAATGGATTCCTCTCCTGTCCCCTCAGTTTCTAAACTGGGACTAGAAGGGGAAACAAAGAAGCTGATTGGGAGGAAAACAGAGCCTTAATTTTTCTGGCGTTGCTGTTTGTATCAGTCAGTCCTTTTGGCCTTTTTAAAAAGGCAAGTTCCTGATGAAAAGGACTCCTATTCGCTGACCAGTCCCAGCATTTAGACTCAGACTTAATTCTTCTGGATTCCATGTGAGTTCCAAACAATAAATATACTTTAGAGAGGCAAAGGACATTGGGAATCCGAATCAAACAGCTGTGGCTATGGGTTTCTCTAACCTTCACTTTCTGGAGCCCACAGAAAGATGGCATAAGCAGTTCTCTTTGCTTTCATCTCCCTCCTGGTGCTAACTGTAACGGACATTTGTCCTAAGAATAACTTTTGTTGATATATTCCCTTCTCTCCTCCATCCTACCAATGGATTTTAGAGTCAGCTGACCTCACTTCCTGCTCTAGGGTTGAGCTCAGATTGGTTTAACCCACTCAGTACATTCTGTTCCTTTGGTCTGGGCTGTTGGTTCTGGGGAGAACATATTTCCCCATGTGAGTTCACCCAGTATATTTCTCAGCACTGTTGTAATACAGGGGTAAAAGGAATCTCTCCTACTGGACTTGAACAAAGACAATTGTATCCCTGACTTTGTTAAGCAGTTATCCCGCTACCACAGGAGAGTGGGTATTAAAATGGGGCTCAGATTGAGGACTGCTGAGCAGAAATATGAAAAGAAATTTGGTCTTTGGGAATATGACTATTATGCTAGACTAGTTAACCATGACTATGCCTTTCCTTGAGGCTATATTTGTTCTGAGGGTCAGTAAGTCTTGATTATTATTTAATCCAAATGAATTGTGTTTTATCTTATTTGTAACTAGGAGCATCTTAGTACAAATGGAACTTTCTTACCCATTGACACAGAAATGATGGAGATATAATATTTTGATGAAGATCCAGGGATAAGAATATACTGCTCACTTCGCCTCTTGAATTGGTCCCCTATCAGATATATTCAGACAAGGTTAGTTGGAGACATCAAATAAACATGTCATGTGATTAGACAAACCTAAAGCATAATTTTGCCGAGTCTAATCCTGTCTGGTGACCTAGGAAATTCTGAAGAGTACCAAGTGAAAAGGTAGAGGTAATACTTAAAGATCTGCACAGTAACCTGTGTGAAATCATTAGATGTTGGGGGCTAGGAGAGAAGAAAAGTTGAGTTTAGCCCTACCGTTTCTGTTCCATCTTTGGAAAAAACCCATGTCAGCTGTACAGATCAGTATGCATGCCCCAAATGGCACTAGATTGCTCCATGGGGATGAGCTATGTTTGCTTTATTTACCTTTGTATTTATTAACTATATTGATTGACTACCAGATGTATGTTGGACACTGGTTTAAATATTCTAGTGTGAGAAGATCAGACAGTAAGCAACTAGACAAGTAAATCTGTCATTTCTCAGGTAGTAATAAGTGTTCAGGAGAGAAAGAAAGTAGAATAAAGCAGTCTAGAAAGTACTAAGGAGGAGTAACATGATATATAGTGTTCAAGAAGATGACACTTTAACAGAAATCTGAATGGCATGAAAGATCCTTCCAGAACAAGTTAAATTTGGGTTATCAACCATTTTTTACATACTTTTTAGTTTGGAAAGGGAATTCAGTGCATTTTTGTAATTGCTTATAAAATAAGCAAAACAAAACAAAAGTGGCCAAGAAAAAGACAAAATCTCCTCCCTAATTTATTTATTTAAAGAAAGAGGAAGAGGGAGAAAGAGAATCTTAAGTAGGCCTCTATGCCCAGCTCAGAGTCAGATGTGGGGCTTGATCTCACAACCCCAAGATTATGACCTGAACCAAAATCAAGAGTTGGTTGCTTAACTGACTGAGCCACCCAGGTGCCCCCCAAAACCTCCTCACTTTTATAACTCCCTTTCATTCTCCCCACTTTAAACATTTGCCCATCACCCTGTCCATGGAAACAGAAGTTAAAATTTGTTGGGTAGTCAACTATACCTTTTTTCTAAGCTTATTCAAATTTATACTCCCCGAAACACACATGGAATATGTATTTATGTTTATAATTATTTCTATTTCTTATAAAATTGAGGTTATATAACAGACTATTCTCTGAAGTTTGCTGTATTTATGTAACAATATTTTGTTCACCATGACAATACACATTAACAGACATCTAACGTAGTCGTCTCTGTCTTGCCATTTGGTTGTTCCTCTTTTTCTTATATTTCTCATGCTGGATAATGGAAAAGAATAAAACCTTTCTCCGCATCCTTGCCAGTATCTGTCATTTCCTGACTTGTTAATTTTAGCCATTCTGACTGGTGTGAGGTGGTATCTCATTGTGGTTTTGATTTGTATTTCCCTGATGCCAAGTGATATGGAGCACTTTTTCATGTGTCTGTTGGCCATCTGGATGTCTTCTTTGCAGAAATGTCTGTTCATGTCTTCTGCCCATTTCTTGATTGGATTATTTGTTCTTTGGGTGTTGAGTTTGCTAAGTTCTTTATAGATCCTGGACACTAGCCCTTTATCTGATATGTCGTTTGCAAATATCTTCTCCCATTCTGTCAGTTGTCTTTTGGTTTTGTTAACTGTTTCCTTTGCTGTGCAAAAGCTTTTGATCTTGATAAAATCCCAATAGTTCATTTTTGCCCTTGCTTCCCTTGCCTTTGGAGTTGTTCCTAGGAAGATGTTGCTGCGGCTGAGGTTGAAGAGGTTGCTGCCTGTGCGGAGAAAGGGGAACTCTGCCACACTGTTGGTGGGAATGCAAGCTGGTGCAACCACTCTGGAAAACAGCATGGAGGTTCCTCAAAATGTTGAAAATAGAACTACCCTATGACCCAGCAATTGCACTGCTGGGTATTTACCCTAAAGATACAAACGTAGTGATCCGAAGGGGCACGTGCACCCAAATGTTTATAGCAGCAATGTCTACAATAGCCAAACTGTGGAAAGAACCTAGATGTCCATCAACAGACGAATGGATAAAGAAGAAGTGGTATATATACACAATGGAATACTATGCAGCCATCAAAAGAAATGAAATCTTGCCATTTGCGACGACATGGATGGAACTAGAGGGTATCATGCTTAGCGAAATAAGTCAATCGGAGAAAGACAACTATCATATGATCTCCCTGATATGAGGGAGAGGAGATGCAACATGGGGGGTTAAGGGGGTAGGAGAAGAGTAAATGAAGCAAGATGGGATTGGGAGGGAGATAAACCATAAGTGACTCTTAATCTCACAAAACAAACTGAGGGTTGCTGGGGGGAGGGGGGTTGGGAGGGGAGGGTGGGGTTATGGACGTTGGGGAGGGTATGTGCTATGGTGAGTGCTGTGAAGTGTGTAAACCTGGCGATTCACAGACCTGTACCCCTGGGGGAAAAAATATATGTTTATAAAAAAATAAAATTAAAAAAAAAAAAGAATAAAACCTGTGATGTAAGTAGGTTCTCCTAAAATTTTCTCATACTATGTATTCCAGATGATGAAAGTCCGTGGAAACAAGAAATTATTTCATATAAGCACTTTCAGTGCTAAATTCCAATTTTATATTTGTCTATCCATCGTAGGTTTGCACAGGCCTCTAAAGTAATTTTGCTGAGAAATTTAGGATAAAAGCAAAAAAGGTAAATATTAGAGAGAACCATGAAATTTTACATTGAAATGTACTTAAAATATCACCTAATCTAATCTTGTTCTATTAATTTAGTAATTATAATAGTAAGCATCTAACATTCAGTAGGCACCGTGAAAGAAAGAATTGTCTAGGACATAATCGTAGTCTTCATCTTTTTTTTTTTTTTTAAGATTTTATTTATTTATTTGACAGACAGAGATCTCAGGTAGGCAGAGAGGCAGGCAGAGAGAGAGGAAAGGAAGCAGGCTCCCTGCTGAGCCGGATGTGGGGCTCAATCCCAGGAATCTGAGATCATGACCTGAGCCAAAGGCAGAGGCTTAACCCACTGAGCCACCCAGGTGCCCCAACTATAGTCTTCATCTTAACAGAAGGTCAAGAAAAGGCTCAAAGAGACTGGAAACCTTTCCAAGGCACAATAGGGAAGTGACAGATGTAATCTGAACACAGACCATTTGGCTCTGAGTCAGGACTCTTTTCCATTGTATCTCATGGTCTACAACAGTTTCTAATAGTATATAACTGAAAGGCCAGTCCTGAATGTTTTCATTTGCAAAAAATTTATCCATTTTAGAGGTCCATGCAGTGAAATGAAATACTAGTTAGACAGCTCTCATCCATCCAAGCTGGTAATTTACTCTGAAAAATTTTAGCTTAAAAAATCTAATTTCAACCCATTTTCTCAGAGGGTAAATTTTATTCCATTTCCTTTTCTCAAAGCTCTGTCATTAGTATATTAGACTAATGACTGAATCAATTATTTAAAACTGGCAATATTTTTTATTATGTCTAATTAAGTGTTTAATCAGAACATTCTGGTCTTTAATCCTCTGAAAACAGCATTTGCCAGAGGATTAATGAAATGGATGGGTGAAACATTACTAACAAACCCTTTTACTCAGAGGACTAAGGAGGGAGCTGGAGCCTTAAAGGTGAAGGTGAACAGGAAGTTGTCACGGAAGAGACAGGAAATGGCAATAAACCTAATAGTTGAAAACCATGTTTCTGAATAGATTCTGACTGGGGAAAAGTAACTAACCTCAACTTGTGAAAAAAAATGTAAAAGTTTGTTACAATGCTAAAGAATGACTGACAAAATTGAGTTGAATCTTGGTTTTGGATATGAAATATAGGTACAATAATGTTATCAGTTGTCCTTAAAACTATAAATTCAGTGCAATCATGTCAAAAATCCCTGTGGCTTTTTTGGTGGAATTTAATAAGATAATTTTGAATATTATGTGGAAGAGCAAAGCCCAAGGATAGTCAAGACATTTTTGGAGAAGAACAAGATGTGAAGTAGGGAGAGACAAATCTTAAGACACATACAAACACAGAGAACGTGCCTTAGAGTTTTGACCTAGGAATAGACAAAGAGACCAAAGAAAGAGAACAGAGTAGAAACAGATCCACTTATGTGGAACTTTGTGGGCACTATAAATAAATGAAGTAATTATGGATTATTCAGTAAATAGTGCTAGGACATCCACTTTCCCTATGGAAAAAATGAAACCAGATACCTACACAACATCATACACAGAAATCAGTTTCAGGTAGAGCAATGTCTGAAATGAGAATGACAAAAATAAATAATTTAGGAAACTGTTATTTTGGTTTTTTGGTAGGTATTTTTTTGTAAGTAAAAGCAAAAAAAAATGCATTAACTAGAACAAAATTTGATAAATTCAGCTGCATTAAAATGAAGAAATGCATGCAAAAATCTCATAGAGAGAGAGAAAAGACAAGGCCCACACTTATGGAAGATACTTGGAGCACATTAACTGTAAAAAAAGATTAATATGTAGATAATACAGAGAATTTTTACAAATCCATTAGAAAAGTGTACCTGGGTGGTTCAGTCAATCGAACATGTGACTCCTCACTAGGTGTAGAGATTACTTAAAAATAAAATCTCTAGGGGCGCCTGGGTAGCTCAGTCAGTTAAGTGTCTGCCTTCAGCTCAAGTCCTGATCCCAGGGTATTAGCATCAAGCCCCTCATTAGGCTCCCTGCTCGTTGAGAAGCCTGCTTTTCCCTCTCCTACTCCCCCTACTTGTGTTCCCTTTTTCACTGTGTCTCTCTCTGTCAAATAAATAAATAAAATTTTTAAAAAACAAAAAACAAAAAACAACCGGTGGTAGGTATTAAAGAGGGCACATATTACATGGAGCACTGGGTATGGTGCATAAACAATGAATCTTGGAACACTGAAAAATAAAATTATTTAAAAAAATAACAAAACAAAATCAAATCCATTAGAAAATGGCCAACAATTCTATAGAAAAATAAGCAAAAGATGTGAGCAGGTATTTCACAGAAAATGTGACTGGCCAGTAAATATATAAAACTATGTTTAATATCATTTAATATCATTAACAATAATAAGATTATAAAATAAAACTTTAATAAAATATCATATTCCACAGACTTGTGAAGCAAAAAGTTTTTAAGCTGTTGACTGTAGGAAGTGCTATCAAGAATGTGAAACAATAGGAATTTCACATTCATTACTGATGGAAATAAATGTGGTAAAACCACCTGGGGGGGCAGGGGACTGTTCAACCATGGCCAGTAAAGTTGAATACATCCATTCTCTATGAATCAAGAAATTCATACCCAGGAATGGTCTCAGGAAGAATCTTGGACAGGTCCACCAGGAAACTCATTCGAAAATGTTCATAATAGAAATGTTTTTAAGAGCCAAAACCTGGGGAAAATGGTTTGATAAATAACAGTCCATTCACACAATAGAATACAATGTAGCCATGAATAGACAGGAGCTATATACATCAACAGAATGCACACTGTGGATGGACTTACTGAGGACATTAAGCGACAGTGGTACTATAAAATGCCTGGTCACAGATGACAAAGGGAAAGCTGTGAAACCTGCAAGTAGATCTATAACATGGAAATGGCTTGCACGTTCAGCTTCTGGAAATGTAAGAATCAGGTGGATCCATGGCAGGGCTGCTGAGGCCTGTGGATAGTAGGCCCAGTATGAAAATCCCTACCCACTCTCTCCTTTCTTCCTCCAATGCCATTTCTCTTACCTTTGTCATAAAAATGACCTGACTCCCCTACCGACCCCCCCCCAAAAAAGAATTATATAAGCTATATTATTTACTCAATTTAACAAACATAATGCTCCTGATAAAGGAACTTCAACTCTGTCTACATCCACAAGGGACACTGGCTGTCATGCATAGCCATGTTAAGTCTGAATTTTCAGGATGTTCTGGTGTGTGTGCTAATGTTTGAAGTACTATCATGGATACACACACACACACACACACACACACACACAAATAGATACCATATATTCATTCATATATACAACCACACATACGTACACACAAGTATATTTATGTAGACATACACATATATGTGAATTTTTTTAAATATGCAAGAAGAGAAACAATGCAGTCAACATCAAGAACCCTCTTATAAAAGCAGAAAGGTGTACAAATGGATTGTTTGTGATCTACTGAACTTAAAAACAAGCGAATTTATGAACAATCTTCCTGAATTAACCTATTTGTAAGTAGAAGATATTGACTACACAGATTTTTATTTAGGTGTAGTCCATAAATAGATAAATAAATAAATTTTATTCATGGAATAAATAATGACTATGGAAAATAATATCTTATAAACTAGGCCTCAGCAGGACAGAATTTCTAGTTAATGTCTATGAGGTGTTTATCCTGAATTGATTGGCTCTTCTACCACACACAGCCAGGTTGACTAGCCATTCTAAGCAACAGGACTGTTTAGAAAGCTCACTGTGATAATCCTTTTACAATACTCTGATGGACCATTTGTAAAGGGATAAATTTTGCTAGAACAAATGTGTCCTAAACCACAATGGCCTCTGCCCAATAAGATCACAATGTGGGCTGCTTGATAATTTCAGATTTATTTTTTCACCTTGAACTCTTAGGTATGGTTAACAGCTAATTTATCCAATGTCAGAAGATCTGTTGACTGTCATGTTTCCAGAAAAAAAAAAAAATTCCCTGTCCAATGAAAAGACCTATATGCTTTCCCTATAGTCCTTCAGGTCTTTCAGAACTGAGGCTCTGTAGAAAACACAAGACTTGTACGCATATGCAGGCTGGCACGCTAGCTCCAGATGTAATTGAAGACACATTTCTCCATGGATTGAAGTGTTTTGTTTAGAAATACATTTCCCATTATACTCTTTTGCACATTTAAGTTTTGTTTTTTTTTAAGAAATGGTTTCTTTCATGGTTTCCTTTTTTAAAAAAATGTTTAATAGTTTGAGAAGAGGTCTGTTGTGGTTTGGGTGTGGCTAAACCAGTAGTGGCCCTTTGAATATTAATGTATTGGAATAATCACACACTCTTTTACTGGAAGCCATTCTGTTCTTCTCACAAAAGTTCACAAGACCTGCTTCTTCCTTTTTCCCTAAAGTTGGGTTGATCGGGAATATAAATTTCAGTCAGATTCTTGGTTTATACAATCCTGGAAGCAAAGTGGCCACATATTTTTTAAGAGCCTCTTCCATGAGTCTGGCAATTTTGTGATGGAGTGTTACCACCTCTTCTCATTGTTCTCATCTAGGGTAGCCACTCCCATGTTGGGGAATGGGAAGAGTTGAATGTCTCCTTGAGAAAAGAAGCAATCAGCAAGTGGATGTCTAGTTAATTGTTCAGTCCTTCTCTAGTGAACAGTGCTTTTACGTTGCTGGTGGAAATTCAAGCGTGAAGCCAATTTTTATGCTCTAGATGGCAAAAAAATGCAGCTAATTCCAAAGGGTTTCTCCTTCTTCCCCTGGCAGCTGGTATGTTTGTATAGTGAAGATGAAAGGCTTGACATCTGTGTTTACATTTCTATGTAGCAGGGTCCCCCAAACCCACAGTTAGGAATCATTTATATCCAAGCACCTCTGCCCCAGAATTACAACAGCAAAGTCTTTCAACTTCTTCTCGGCAAGGGCCTTTGATCTCCCTGTGCAAAATGCTCTCTGATGAGTTGTGATTGGAAGAGGAGGGCAGGGAAGGTTTTATCCTTTGACAGCTTCCTCCTCTCTCTCTCCACCTCTAACCATATAGGAGCATTACCAGGACCTTTAAGTACCCAAACCTCCTATAAATTCCACCGAATCATCAGAGTAAAATTAAAATAGATTAGTGCAACAAAGCAGTGGGTCTCTAAGAATTTGCATTTTTAATAAATACTCCAGTTAATTTTGATTTCTGATTCCAGGTAGATTAGAATCATGAGTTGTTTTTCAGACATGGAAATTCTAGAACCCTCTGCAGTTCTACTTGATGTGAATCTCTAGGTGTGGTTGTAGGAATCTGGATTTTTCACATCTTGAGATGAATCTTATCTGTGTCTTTGCTTAGGAACCCTTAGATTAGTTGGTCATGGGGACAGAACCTTTAGTTTGAGGGCTAGGGTATGTTTGTTTTTGTTGCAATATAGCATCTCAACCTCTGACCCTTTCAGTGAAATGACAATGATCTTCTCAAGTCACAATCAGTGTAAGTTGATAAAATCATCCTCTTTAAGTATTTGAATGTCTTAATTTTTCCTGATCACATTATACTACTTTCTATTCATAATTTTTTGACTTGTAAATTGAGGCAAAGTAGCTCAGCAAGTCAAGAAATATTTGTGGAATCAGGACTTCTGAAATTTGGTGTTGGACCTGATCTAAGTTTTCATGGCTTGGATTGTACCATCATCTGTACCCCATCATCTGAAATGATAACTTGCTTTTTTAAATAAAAATGTTCTATTGAAGCTTATAAATCAGAGATAGTAGATTCACATGCATTTGTAAGAAACAATACAGAGAGATCCTTTGTACCCTTTATCTCATTACCCCCAATGGTAACATTTTGTAAAACTGTAGTACGGTATCACAAGCAGGATACTGACATTGATAAAAATCCACAGATCTTATTCAAATTTCCCCAGTTTTACTTATACTCATTTGTGTGCATGTGTGTGTATTTAGTACAATATAATTTTATCTCCTCTGTAGGTTTGTGTATCTCCCACCACAGTCAAGATACTGAACTGTTCCATTACCACAAGGATTCTTGAGTTTCCCTCTTATAACCATACCCATCTCTCTCTTGTTCCCTCTCTGAACCGTTGATAACTACTACTATGTTCTCAACTTCTAAGTTTTTGCCATTTAAAAAGTGTGACGTAAATGAAATCATAGAGTATATAATCTAATAGGCTTGGCTTCTTTTTATTCCATATGATTCCCTGGAGATACATCTAAGTTGTCATACGTATCAATAGTTCTTTCATTTCTGTTGCTGACTACTATTCCATGCTTTGCACGTACACAGTTTATTTAAACTCTCACTCATTGAAGGACACCTGGACTGTTTCCAGCTTTGGGCTAGTATGAAAAAAGCTTCTGTGAACATTTGTGTACAGGTTTCTGTATGAATATAACTATACTAGTATCTTCCCAGCCTCTTCAACTTTTATACTTTTTTAGGCTAATCACAAACCCTATCATATCTTCCCAGTTAATTTCAGTTAATCTTGTATTATCCCCTTCTTGGATGTCAAAGCAACACCTACCTGTACCAAGCATTTTAGCATCTCGCTATAGTAAAATTATTTCACGTTATGTTTATTGACTTCTCAATGAGATTGGGAGCTCTTTGAGGGCAGGGACCACATCATATTTCACTTTTGTATAACCTGTACTACCTACTATAGCTTTAGACATACCAGCAAATGAGCCAACCAGGCAGATAATATATTATTTTTTCATTTAATCTGACTTCCTGTTGTGCCTCTGTGACCAATAGAGTATATCATGCTAAATACTGTGTGGATATGAGAATGCATATTTAGGACATAGAACTTCCCCTTGGTGGATTTAAAATTTTGCTAGAAAACTAAAGCCAACACTAATGCATGTGAGGTTCTAGAATAATGAGCTTCTGTGATTTTGATGCCAAATACATGGACAGAGAAGAGAAAGATGAATGTGGGCTGGACAAAGTAAGAATGTTTCATGGAGAAAGTGGATTTTAAGTCAGTACTTAAAGAAAGAGAGGAGTCATATAATAATTGGTAGAGAAGGAAAAGATTCTAAGTAGAAAGACTATCCCGGTGTCACAGGGGTGCTCTGTGGTGAGTTGCTCAAGAAAAGATGATCAGAATAGGTAAGTGAGGTATGACCTGACTATGGCAGGTCTTGGAAGGTATGTATGACATATTTGGCTGGTTCCATCTTCTGGAATATAAAGTTGGTGACAGAAACCCATAGGAACTAAACATGTTGAGGTAGGTCCAGGCTGTTAGTCTGTACGCTAACTCTGTCAGACTTAGGACCTACTGCCCTCTAGATGTTCTGGGAATTTCTGTCCTTTCAAGAAATATTATGAAGCAATGAGATTTATGTCTTAGTATACGCTTGACTTGCATGTGGTACCTGTTAGAAGGTATTTGAATTGGGTCCACAGACTTGTTCAATGTTCTAGTAGTTGCTAAGGAAGTCTGCTTAGGAGATAAAACAGTGATGCACTCTCTCTACCAGAGGAAGTGTCAGGTGCTTCAAGGGCTAGGTGATGAACATAAACAGGTGAAGAGAGAGCATGGGTATGGAATGAAGGTGCACCTCATCAGCTCCTGTCACTCCCAATTCCCTTTTCCCCTCCTCATAGCATCTAGGCAATTCTGCTATGAGAAAGTCCTATGAAAAAGCTGATCAGAAGGAGCTAAAGGAGCTTGCCTGTCAGGTACAGTGGTTGAAAGTATCGAGAGGTCAGAAGCCCAAGGGAAGAACACTAGCATTACAGCCAGTGGTCCTGGGTGCATCTGTAGTCCACAGAGCCAAAGATCACAAAAACAGTGGGCATCAGAATAAAGCTGTGATGGTCACCATTATACCACCACCAGGACTCCTAGAAAAAATCATTTGGAAGGGAGATTCTGCATAGGGCTCAGAGGCTTAAGATATGTGCTATTGTTATAAAGGTAATATGGTAGTACTCATTGAATGGTGAAGCCTGGGAAGGGATGGGTCCCGCAGCTTCTGGTATCCAGTGAAAACTGAGTAGTGAATATCAATCATACCTTAGATACTGGCTATGCTATTTTGTGGCCAGCTGCAGAGGACATTGCATGTACCAACAGCAAAAAGAAGTTAATACATATAGGGTGTTCTTGATGGTTCCATCCCTTGCACTTCTGTGTTTGTTTCATTTCCATTTTCAGTTGTGAAGGCAAGTCATTTATTAACAAATGCCTAAAGAGCTCTGTTTGTAGCTTTAGAGGTCTGCAATAGGAAAATGTTCATAGCCTAGGGGTCTTACAGTAAAAAACAAAATATGTGTAATTCCTAAATACTTATGGAATTTCAAGCCCAAATTCACTTAGAATATTAATGACTTTAGTGAAGACAGACATCTAACTTAAAATCAACAAATCATTAGATTTGCAGTAAAAGTGTAAGCAGTGCCTAATTAATATACTTGTTGATTGTTTTGCTTGACAAAGACATTAGTTGTTAAGTCTAATTGTGCCTTCAAGATCAACTGAATAGTGAGAAAGGAAACCAGCCAATGACTTCAAATCATTTAACCAGAAGAGTATTTTCTTCCTAATCTCCTCCATCAGAATAATATCCATTGTTATTATTATCATTATTTTTGTATTATTATCATTTGATCTAGTTTTGTTTATCTGAATAAATGAAAACATTCTGGAATACAGACATAGTCTCTAAGTACTTTATAAAATAAAGTGAAAGGCAGGGTGATATTAGAAATATTACTTGTTTTCTATTGTTCTTGAATAATCCCCTTTGGGTTCAAGTTGTACTCTCAAAGGAGCCTTCTTTTCATATTAGCTCTGGCCCACAGATAAACAGGTGACTACCTTACCACTGTTGTGGGAAAGATTGGCCCCATTAGCTCTGCTTTACACATGAGGAGTTTGTATAAATTATCTGAAGCTAGTGTATGGTAGAACTGAAATTAGAAGCTAGGTCTGTGTGACTCCAAAAACTCCCATTATTTTTCCTGTACCATGCTGAAGAAAGATAATCAGGATATATGAGTCACTAGCCTTAGCCCTCTCCACCAAGCATTTTCCATATTATTAGAGTAACTCCCTCCCTTGAGAAATAAGGAATAAGTAAGCAGGCAAATTCCTTGAGGAATGCAAAATATTTCATTGCTATTCGTCACTTCTCTTATTCAGGACAAGATTAATTAACTCTGATCTTTTCATTTGCATGGGTCTAATGTAGATGGCTTAATAATTACTTCTTTAAAAAGAGACTCTTTTGAGAAAATACCATGTGAGTAAATCTAAACCTTTTTCACTCCTTCTTACTGACTGAACTTGTTTTAGACAAAAGAAGTCTGTGACTTAAAAAAAAAAAAAAAAGCCAAACATTTCAAATCTGGTGGTGAAAACCCTTTTCACCATGCTCACAGATACCATCAAAGTCCAAGAAATACTGCAGTGTATTAAGATGTATATTTTTGAGCTTAATGTAAATGACAGGATCTCAAGCTGCAGTGTGACTTCAGGCCAAAACTAAAGACAGTTCCAAATTCCTTAAAGTTACACCCTGGAAGAGGCATTGCACCTAGGCTGTTGATTTGTCAAAAACTCAATTTTCCATGACAACCTCCATTGAGGACTAAAGAAAGTCAATATCCTGGGGTTCACATCACCTTGGACAGCGGCTAGAAGATGCTACAATAAAAAAGGAGCCTATAAACTCTGATAAGCAGTAATTTACCAATTAGATGTGAGAAAAATAAAGAATCATTAAAATGACAAAATACCATGAGTCATTAAGGGTTAGCCTAATTAAATAATAGCCCAATGTAACCATAGATTTATGATCTACCAGCTGCACAATGTGGACTTATCAAAATAATGAAAATTGACATACACTATATACACAGCCTATCTTTAGCTGCCTTTTTCAACAGATCTCTGGAGGTCACCTAGGAAAATATGCCTCCGACCTTAACTAGTTACTATATTCTTCCTGTGGTAACCTAGTCCTCAGTAGAGCGTTTATTGCCTCGTCCTGCTTGATGGACAGAACAGTGATTTTTCTAGTCTAGTCTTATGGCTTTCCTCTACTGCAGGCTGCCTTTATGTGTTTGGCTTTGCTCATTCATGTTTCCCCAACAGCATTAACGTCTGAATGCTTCTTTTGGCAAAATACCGAGAGCAGCAAGGCTCCAAGTGTTGCCCTTTAGGGACCTTTGGAAGGGCGTGGATTGGGTGGGATCCCTGCACGTCACTGGTGCTGCACACTCTTGGCACTTTACATATGCCAGATGGACCTGTGGACACATGATCATGACCGTGTCCGTCAGTGACTTGAGTGAGGGGATAGCAGCTTCAACATGTGTTATGCTTCCTTCCAAAAACAGCCTCTGGGCACCAGCAACTTCAGGTCTTTTTGGCAGTGTTGGCTGTTCCATTCTTTTCTTCCCATCCAACTGCCTGGTAAGCTGATTATGTCCTGCTCGATATCACAGATGTGTAGCTGTGGTCCCTTCCAGGGTATTTAAATCACTCTAGGTGATTTGAGAAGACTGCTACCTCCAGTCATTCTGATCCATTTCTGAAATAGTAATGTGATAATGAGTGCCAGGCCCCTGTCTGACAAATCTCATCCTATCCTTGAGTCTAGCACAAATCATACCCATCCCTTGGCTCTCCCTTTGGGACCTGCATGAAGGTGAAGGACAAGACAGTATCACTTGACTGGTGTGTTCTATTTCAAGTGTTATGGAATTTGGTAGCCAGAAGTCTAAGCTCCCCAGCAATACCACCCACATGCATTAAGTGGTTAGACTGTTCTGATCAGTCATTAAAACTAGATAGCAAACTATGAAGGTGAATTTGACTAACTGGTTCCTACCTAGACACAGCCTTAATAACTCTGCTTTCCAAAAACTTTGTAAATATTATCTTGTTCATCCAAGTGGTTGGATTGAGCCTACACCCCTCTTAATTCTAATTCCTTTTTGACCCCAAACTTTTCAAGGTTTTTGTTATTCCTCTGTGATAGGAAAAAAAAAAAAAAACCTGATGAAATTTTAGTAAAGAAAAGCAACCTAATAGCAGAATACTCTAACATGTCTATTAATATGCCATACATTATAATAGACTCTTGTTATAGTCTGGTGAATAAGACATAATCACTTCTTTTTTTTTTAATTTGACATAATCACTTCTTTTTTTTAAATTTTTTTTAATTTATTTTCAGCGTAACAGTATTCTTTGTTTTTGCACCACACCCAGTGCTCCATGTAATCCGTGCCCTCTCCAATACTCACCACCTGGTTCCCCCAACCTCCCACCCCCCGCCCCTTCAAAACCCTCAGATTGTTTTTCAGAGTCCATAGTCTCTCATTCACCTCCCCTTCCAATTTCCCTCAATTCCCTTCTCCTCTCTAACTCCCCTTGTCCTCCATGCTATTTATTATGCTCCACAAATCAGTGAAACCATATGATAATTGACTCTCTCTGCTTGACTTATTTCACTCAGCACAATCTCTTCCAGTCCCATCCATGTTGCTACAAAAGTTGGGTATTCATCCTTTCTGATGGAGGCATAATACTCCATAGTGGATGTGGGACATAATCACTTCTGATAGTCTACTTGGTAAGATAGACAAGGAATAGATAAGCAAACAAATACATAGTTAAAATTGTTAAAAGTATATGGGTAAAGCACATAAAATAGTCCCTGGAACATAGTTAATGTCTAATAAGTGAAAGTATTATTTTTGTTGATAATAGTTATTAAATAAAAATTATATAATCATTATACATAAATAATATTATAATGTATTATTATTATATAATATAGTGGATATTCTGGTTATCTATTACTGAATAACAATCATTTAAAATTTAGTGACTTAAAAAAAAAACACCATTTATTTCACTCGTGAGTCAGCAATTTGGGTAGAGGTCAGTGGCATTGGTTGGGGCATCTCAATTAGAAATTGGAGGATTCTCTTCTAGATGGCTCAGTCACATGGCTATCAAGCTGTGTTAGCATTTAGCTAGGCTGCTAGCTAGAGGTCCATGTTTCTCTCCATATAGGTTTCATTGTGGGGCTGCTTGAGTTTCCTAACTGTATGGAGGCTGGGTTCTAAGAGTATTTCAAGTGACAGAAATTAGAATCCATCCCTAACATCTTGGACCTGGAAACTAGCAGTGTTACTTCCACCATTTTCTGTTGGTCAGGCAGTCACAGAATCTGTCCATTTCCAAGAGGAAAAGCTACAGATGCTTCTTCTCAATCGGAGGAGGGTCAAAGAATATGCAGCATCTTTAATCCAGCACACTGGGTTAAAAATGTAAGCTCTAAAATGTGTCCATTCCTTTTTGCAGAATATGAGCTTATTTGACTATAGCATTTTTACACTTAGAAGCAATTTCTTTTTTCATTTTGGATCCTTGTATGAGATACATAGAATAGATGGTGTTGCCACCACTACACAGGGAATTGAGACAGAGGGATTCTGACTTGCTTAAGGTAATAGTCATACTGTAGAAAACCTAGGGAGCTTTGTTTCCTTGCAAGCCCCAGAAGTTTCCCACAGTTTTGTCCGGCATGTGATAGGGCTTTGACTGGTCATATACACTGGCTTGTGGCTTTAAAAGAATATAGTTTTAGTGGTCATAGCAGTGCACCACTGGTACCCAAGTTTTATGATATCCAGCTGCAGAATGCATCATCTTGTCTCTGAGGCCTCACTTATTGAGATCATTGTTCAATTCTGCTGTACCATCTGTTGTCCGGGTCTTCCTAAGTGATTTTCTGGGCTGTCTTCCCCTTTCACTGGGAATGGAAAGAGTTGTCAAAAGCCCAATACATTCTTTACTGCATTGTAAAGCCATCAGGACTTAATTAGGGAAAAATTCTTCAGCAACAATTGATTTGTTCAACTATCATTCAATTTGTAGTACTTTCTTTTTATTAAAAAATGCTTGAAAGTTAATGGATGCCCAGCTTTGCATTTTTTGAATGTCTCCATCTTTTTTACATTCTGTCCTCAGCAAGTTTTTAATAATTAGATTGTAGTTTGAAAACTACTTCTGGTTAGAATTTGTTTTGAGACTTTCATTTGACTCTGATTCTTCTTAGATATCTGTAGATTCTGATAGCTAAGCTAAAAAAGAGAGTTGATAAAACCTGGTAACTTAGAGTTTTCAGAAAGTGTTCTAAACCACTGCCCAGCAGCTAGGCCTTTGGAAAATTAACTCCACGTTTGTCTCTAGCTCCTTTCCCCTGAATTTTTAGTCTCTTTTGTATGTAGAGAAAAGTTGCAACCATATGTTTCTGATTCATTTATAGCTAATATTTAGAGTTAGCTCATGAAGCTTTGTAAGAACATGTACTTTAAAATGTTTGTAATGCATTTTAAGTCCTTTGTCTTCTTTAAACAAGGAAACAATTCTTTGTCAGACTTTACCTCAAAAATCAAAAATTGGTTTCTTTCAAGATGCTGGAACCACTAACAATATTTAGGACATTGCCCCAAACTCTGCCTCTGTGTTTGCCTCAGAATCAGTTCACAAAAGGGCACCTAGGTGGCTCCGTTGGTTAAGCATCCAGTTCTTGATTTGGCTCAGGCCATGATCTCAGGATCGTGAGATTGAGCCCCATGTTGGGCTCCACACTCACCAAAAAGTCTGCTTGAGGATTCTCTCTTCCTCTCCCTCTGCCCCTCCCACTGCTCTCCCTCTCTCTCAAATAAATAAAGCGTCTTTAAAAAAGAAAAAAAGAATCAGTTCCAATAAAGATTTGTAATCCTTTCATTGGATCATTGGCTCAGTGCTTGACCAGGTTGCAGTTGAGGTTTCTCCAGGAACTATAGAACATTAGTTTACCTGGCTATATACCTATCTGGTTATTGCAAAATTTCAGAAGCTAGAAGAATAATGGTTGCCCACAGAAAGAGGAGCACCTTTGTAAGGCCAAGAAAGAAATAGTCCATGTGGAGCAAATGCACATCACAATATAAAAGAAACAAAAAAAATAGAAAGTTTGAGAAACTGAATCACCAGAAGAGAGCCAGCAGAGAAGTGGTGAGAGTGGGGTGTGGAATGGATATTAGAACAGTGGTTCTAACCAGAATTAATAATCAGAGTCACTTGGATGAGCACCTGTTTTACAAGTACAGATTCCTGGGTCTCAGGGTGGGTAAGTTTGGGCATCTGTATTTTTAAAAGCTCCTTAAAAGCTCCTTAAGTGATTCTGATAATCAGCCTCGTTATTGGATATAATTTGTGAAGTCTTCACACACATGTACGTGTGCACACAACACACATGAATGCGTAATTATCAAGGGGAAATTGAAGTCCAGTCTGGGCCACAACACTCTATTATCCCCTAAAACCTGACTCTGCTCTACCTCAGACTATAGGAATAGATCTTAGGTAAATCAGCAGCTTTACTTCTGTGTTCTTTTACGCGTATTTCTTCCACGAGGTCTCAAACCAGGACCTAGGTGGGAGAACAAAACAACACAGATAGCTGTAAGATTTGTAATTATGGAGAGGTGTTTACCTGGTGTTCATTTAGTCTTTTATTTCCAGCTCGCAACTTTGCCAAATACTTAACCTTGAAAGTCCCGTGTCCTCACTGGGGCATTGACAGATGCTTAAATCCTTTATATTAGGATTATATTATGTACATGTTATTGTCATTTGGAATTGAGTCTGTGCCCTCAATGGAATTTATCCATTGCCCAAATGGAGTTGAATAAACAAGTTGATGGTTTCTCCAAATTCAGGGAGGGAAGCAGAACCCTAAGATGTTAACGTTGTAATACCAAATTGTGTTCAGTTAGAGTAGTGCCTTCCCAACATCTGCCTTGAGGAACACCTAGCACCAGGATTGATTGTTTATCTCAAATAACGTTTGGGAACAGGTCCAATTTGGTTTCAGCAATTAAATTCCCCAGATAAAAACTCTTCTCATGGTTTTACTAGACTAGCATTTTCAACAGCCATTAATGAGCCAAGCACTATGCAATTTTATAAATGAAGGGATTCAGGCTATCATTATGTATAAGCCCTCCCCAAATAACCTGCTATAGTCAGAAGGCATGATCTGAAAAAAGAAACGATAATGTTTTGGAAAATGATGACATTCTGTAAATACAATCTGGCAGCAAAAGTTCTTGGAAAAACTAATACTCGAGTCAACATGCCTCAGTTTATTGCTACATGAATCAGAAATTAATTTTTCCGCAATCATTCTTACATTTCTGAACTGTGACATCGTTAACAGAGTCTGAACACTCAAAGGTACCTAGACTCTTAATACAATAAGCCAAAATGAATATAAATGGTTGAAGAGGGTAGTAAACTAGTTTTCTTGAAATTTTCTGGAAAATTGAGTTTACAGTGACTAGAATGTATGAGGCTGCCAAAGGGTATGGAGGTTGGGGGATGGGAGAGGTGCAATTATAATGAATTTCACATCCATGGGGCATTTGTGTTCCCTGGGTAATAACAATCATTAAAAACTGAAAGTACATATTGGCAAGGAAACATTATTGCTTTAGCTGTTTTGCATATAGCTTCTTTCATTACCTTTTTCATCTTTAAGGGGTGGTACATGCTCTGAATCAGCTTCTGAAGTCCTTTCTAGTCCATCTCTCCCTTTGTTTACTAACTTTCTAACTAAGTGTCAGAGAAGTGTAAAAACATCCAAGTATCCTACTTCAGAAAATACAGTTGCTATTGATATTGTTTGGCAAAACACCTTAATAGAGGTATTTTGGCTGTGAAAAGTTAAGCCTCAAATCAGGATCTCAAGGAAGGAAGCAAAATAAAGGAGTTGCCAAATTGCTCTTAGGTAAAAAGATGTGGAAATGTTAGTGTGAGTGGCCTGAAAGAGGAAATGAGGGACACAAAATTTGGAAGCATTGAGCTACAAGGAGATCAAAGACGGGAGAGTGGCAAGACAACATGTTGGATATTGGGGCTGGTAGGGGTTAATGGGTACGGCTTTTCATAACAGCAATTTGATATTACATTTTAAATTTTGCTACACTGTCCAGTGCTAGAACATAAGCCCCATGAGGTACCACTGGACTTAAGTAGAGTCAGCTACGCATAGCTCCTTATGTTGGTGATCGCTTGGTAAAAGAATTAGAAGGGTATGGGGCTGCATTCCACATCAGGATCAACCTAGGCTGGTGAAAAGATTGTCATAGGAGATGGACACTTGGTAGAGAGTCAATATTCAGATGAAGCAGAATCTAGAGGAGAAGGAAATTAAGAGACAGCTAAGCCCCTGAGACTTCTCTACTCATGTCAGAGCTGCCATATATCTCATAGGGCCCACTAAAATAATCTCTCAGCTGGTTTTGTTGTTCTCCCTCTTGCCCTGTTACAGTCTATTCTCTATAACAGCAATTGGGGGAACTTTTAGAAATGGAAATTAGCAGGTGGTGAAATAAGAGTTTTCTGAAACATTGATTTTGACAACCACCTACAGATGAGAGTACTACTGTGGGAGTCCAGTAGTCTAGAGGAAGAACTAGAGAAAAAAAAAAAAATCCAAGAATAGATGCATTGAGGATGGTAAGAAGAAACTATAATGGAAAAGATAAAGTTTTACTTTATCCATGCTGCCCCTTCCCCAAAGCACCGTAGTTTAGTGCCAACAGAAACTCCCACAGCCTCTGATTTCTCCCACAGAGGAAAGTCAGAGCATAGTAAATGAATGCCCATATTCCCCAGCCAGGCAGGAGTCTGCTCAAGAGACCCACTTTTTTCTTGTCCCACTCAGAATACTTAAGTGATGGGCACATCTAAAGGTAGGGAGACACAGGGAACAGAGCACCCAGGACTCAGAACTCATCAAAGGGCTACAGATATTACTAACCTGCTTTGTGGATGCCATAGGGAAGTTCCCCACAGCTGCTTGGGACTGAGCTCCCGTGGACCTCTCTCAACTGGCTCACAGTCACCCCTTATTCTCTGCATGATTCACCCACCTCACAAAGTTGTTTCCTCAAGTGCAACCCTGCAAACAGTAAGTGCAAATCTTTATAGCTGGTTCATGAGCACATACAGAAATCCAACTCTGCAGGATTGGGAGAAGACAAAAAAAACTTGAACAATTCAGGAAACTTCCCTTGGGAGGCTCTTAGTACAAGAATGGCTTTGCAGGATTGAAAGAAGACATATAGTCTTAGGAATTTCCCCTCAAAGACAGAACAGAAGGTATGGACACTATAAAAACAAAGAAACAAATGAACTATAGGCCACTATCACTAATGAATATAGTTAACAAAAATCCTCAACAAAATACCATCAAATTGCATTCAGCATCACAGTAAATGGATTATATACCATGATCAACTGGGACTTATCCTTGGGATATAAAGATGGTTCAACATATGCACATTGATAAATGTAGTACACCATATTAATAGAATGAAGGATAAAAATCATTTGGTTATCTCAACAGGTACAGAGAAAGCATTTGGCACAATGCGGTATTCTTTCATGATAAATATTCTCAATGATTTAAATATAAAAGCAATGTCCTCAACATAATAAAGAAAATATACAACAGGCTCACTCCTGGCATCATAATCAATGGTGAAAAGCTGAAGGCTTTACCTCTAAGATCAAGAACATGGTAACACTCAACTCAGAAGAGTGACCCACTCTTACCACCTCTACTCCACATGGTACTGGAAGATTAACCACAGCAATTAGTTAAGGGAGAAAAATAAAATAAAAGATAACCAAATTGAAAATGAACTAAAATTTTCTCTTTGCAGAAAACCCTAAGGACTTCACCAAAAAAACTAATGAATGAATTCAGAAAAGTTGCAGGATACAAAAACAACATATAAAAGTCAGTGGCATTTCTGTACACCAACAACAGACTATCCAAAAAAGAATTAAGAAAACAATTCCTTTTACAATAGCATCAAAAAGAATAAAATACTTAGGAATAATTTAACCAAGGAAGTGAAAGATCTGTACACTGGAAACTATAAAATATTGAGGAAAGAAACAGGAAAAAAGCCCACAAATAAATAGAAAGTTATCCTGTGTTCATGGATCAGAAGAGTTAATATTGTGAAGATGTCCATCTACCCAAAGCAATCTCTATCAAAATTCCAGTGATGTTTTCTCTGAAATAGAAAACAAACAAACAATCCTGAAATTCATATGGAACTACAAAAGATCCTGAATAGCTGAAGCAATCTTGCTCAACTATCTTCAACAAAAGCACTAAGAATATGCAATGGGCAAAGGATGGTGTCTAATAAATGGTGTCAAAAAATGGATATCCACATGCAAAAGAATGAAACTGGACCCTTATCTTACACCATACAGAAAAAATCAACTCAAAATGGATTAAAGAATTAAATGTAAGACCTGAAACTATAAACTCCTGGAAGAAAACAGAGGGAAAATTTCCTTACCAGTACTTGACAACAAGCATCTTGGCAGTGATTTTTTTTTTTTTTTTTTTTGCATTTGACACTGAAAGCACAGGAAATGAAAGCAAAAATAAAGAAGTGGGACTATATCAAACTAAAAAGTTTCTGCACAGCAAAGGAAACCATCAACAAACGCAAAAAAAATTCTTCAGAATGGGAGAAAATATTTGCATACCATGTATCTGACAAGGGATTAATACCCCAAATACAGTGCAATATAAACTCACTATAGAACTCATATAACTCAAGAGCAAAAACAACAAATAACCTAATTTTAAAAAATGGGCAAAAAGCCTCACTAGATATTTTTGCAAAGAAGACATTCAGATGACCAACAGGTGTATGCAAATGTGTTCAACATCACTAATCATCAGGGAAATACAAATTAAAACCTCACACCCATTAGGCTGGCTGTTATCAAAAAGTCAAAAGACAACAAATGTTGGTAAGGATGCAGAGAAAAGGGAACCTTTATACACTGCTGATGGGACTGTAAAAAGATACAGCTATTATGGAAAATTCTATGTTCCTTTAAAAAATTAAGAATCGAACTTCTCTTGGTCCAGCAATCTCATTTGTGGGTATGTATCCAAAAGAAATGAAATCGGTATCTCTGGGAGATATCTGCACGCCCCTGTTGATTAAAGCATTACTGACAGTAGCCAAGATATGGAAACAATCTGAATGTCTGTCTAAGGATGAATGGACAAAGAAAACGTGGTATATATTACACAATGGAATAGTATTCAGCCTTAAAAAAGAAGGAAATATTGCCATTTGAGATTATGTGGATGGACCTTGAGGGCATTATGCTAAGTAAACCAGCCACAAAAAGACAAATACTACATGTTCTCACTTATATGAGAAATCTAAAAATGTTGAACTTAGAGTAACAGAGAGTAGAATGATGGTATTGCGGGGCTGGGAGCTGGGAGACATTGGGAGATGCTGACAAAAATATACAAACTTTCCATTATAAGAGGAATATGTTCTGTAAACCTAGTATAAAGCATGGTAAGTATAGTTAATAATAATCTATTATATACTTGAAATTTACTAAGAGAGTAGAGCTCAAGTGTCCTTAACACAGATACAAATAAATCGTAGCTGTGTCACGTGAGGTGATGGATATGTGAGTTAGCCAATCACAATAATAAATTCACAATGTATACATATATCAAAACATATACACAATTTTCATTCGTCAATCATACCTCAATAAAGCTGGTGAAGTACTATAACTCAGATCATGATGATTTCCCATCCTTTTTAGAATAAAGTCCAAATTCTCTGTTTTGGTCAAAATGATCCCATGTGCCCTGGCTCATGGCTGCCCCTCTGGCCTTGTCTCTTATACCCTCCACCTCCCTCCTTCTGATTTTCCCACACTGGCCTCCTTGTCACTTGTCCAACATGTCAAGGCCCATACTATCTCAGGGTTATATACATTGTTATGTCCCCTCTGCCTGCTATGCTCTTTGTCTAGATTCTGGCATAGCTGGTTCCCAAACATCTTTAAGATCTTAGCTTATATGTCACCAATGTATGATCCTTCTTTGACCATGCTTCTTCTTCAACCCCTGACTTCCTATTCCTTATCCTGCTTCATTTTTCTTCATTACACTTTTCATCACCTTCAGTTTTTATTTATTTGTATACTTATTATCTGCCTCTCTGTGCTTGGCAGCCTCAATGGTCCCTGTCTTCTGATTTATGCTCTTGTGCAAATTCCTACCATTTTGACTTTCAGCTGGAGCTGGACCTAGTAATTTCTTTCTAATGACTATAATTCAGCAAAAGTGATGGGATTAGGTTACAAAAGGACTGTGACTTCCATTATGCCTTTTCTTACCCTTTCTCCCTCACTGTTTGGGAGTCATTGCTCTTAAGGCAGGAAACTGCCATATTGTGAGCAGCCTATGGAGAGGCCCATGTGGCAAGGAACTGATGCCTCTGTCGACAGCCAGCAAGGACCTGAGACATATAAACTACCACATGAATGAGCCTGGAACCGCATGGTCTTCCAGCTGGGCCTTGAGAAGGCTACAAGCTCCAGTTGACGCTTTGTAGCTTTATAACCTTGAGTCAGAGGCACCCAGCTAAACCACACCCTGAGTCGGGCCCCCAGCTAACCCTTAGAAACTATGAACTGATACATGAGTGCTGTTCAGAGTTACTAAGTTTGGGGATAATGGGGGTAATTTCTTACACCGCAACACCGCAATTGGTAACTAACAGCTCCAGTGGAATGTAAGCTTGATGGGGGAAGGGACTTATTCTGTCTTGTTTGGCACTCTCTCCCAGGGAGGTAAAAAGCTGGGCACCCAGAGACACTCAATAAACTTTGGGCTAAAATGACTAATGAATATTGGGGTGGTGTGGAGGACACTAGTTTTCTCAAAATAAATGGGATGGAAGCCTGAGCCAATGTTGATATTTAAAGCTAAAGCAGTTCACAAGGTCAAAGGTGACTGCAGAGTTCTCAGAAGTAATGCAGTAACAGACATTCTGGTAATACTAGACTCATAGTAGTAATCTCTTGATGACAATTATCAATGCTGGTCTGTGTTGCTTAGTAAAACTTCAGAGTGCCTGGACAATCTCAAGGTTGGGGGCAGAGGGTGGGAAACATTACTGGGTCACTGTGTGCATTTGGAAGAATGACTCAAACCTCCCACACTTTCCTCATCTCTAATGACCTCACAGTGCTGTTGGTAATATATAGAATACAGTACATAGTGGGCTATGGTTTGTTCTCAATAAATGGTGGTCTCTTTCTCCTCAGGGAGCTTATTATATGAGGAGATAAGATTCACACGTAAGAAAGATAACTAACATGGGGTATAATGTTTGTAATGTTATGTTAAGTACCTGATATTTTTGAGGCAGGAGTTATAATGGAATAATTATTTTCTGTTTCTTCCTTCTGTAGTGTGAGGTCTTGGGTATATTTTTGTCACTGGGGAATACCATCAGAAAACTCCTCAATATTTCCTCATTAATGCTAGAAAAAAAAAAAAACTGCTGAAAATGATGAAGTAATCCCAACTTTGCTGGTGAAGACCTACAAAAATGTAGTAGGGAGAAATGACAAAAGTTTAACAGATTTACTCCCACTACTGATTACATAAAAGTGGTAATTTCTGTGGTTGGAGGAAAAGTCACTGTTCTTAAAGTCTAGCACCCATTTCCAGGAAAGACAGAGCAAGATTTCTCAATCCATACCTTCACAGGAACAATCACATTGAAAATAATGATTTCATCCTAATGGTTTACTCTAGATTGTGTGAGGAATTCCTTGGGATTCTAAGGAAATGAATAGTAATAACAATAATAATAATAAGGATTTTTTTCCTTTTGCTATGTACTGATTAATATTCACATTATGAGCAGCTCTATGGAAGGTGAGGGCAAAGAGTAAATGTGGGATCATTTCAGAAATTTCCAGCTTTCCAAAAAAAATTTTACTTTTAAAGGAAAATAACAGCGTAATAGGAACCACATTGAAGTCAGCACAACCAATATATGGGGAAAAGGTGACCATGGCTGTCTACACATATAGGCAGGTCATTCAGGGTGGTTCAAAAATTCCATTTTCCACAGTGGTCTGTGTGTGTCCACGTGGTAATAAATGGCCCAAGCATGGCTTCTGAGGTGTTGGCACGACCAGTGAGTGCCAGATGGAATGTGGTGAAAGTTCTGATTTGTACCTTTCAGACCAGAGGTACTTGCCAAAATGGATGGGTCCTCCTGGCCACCTTTTGTAAGTACAGCCACAGGTATTCGGTTGAAACCTGTGGGTGAGAAAGACATAAACAGGTGCCGTAAATTTGTCAGACCAGGAAGCCACAGACCATTTAGTAAATGGTAAACCCAGTGGCCCAAAAGAACAAAGGTGTTTCTTTTCATCAGAATGATCAGGCTCATTCAACAAATATTTATTGAGTATCTACTCTCTGCCAGACATAATAGAGACGGACAAGTTCTCTTATTTAAAGAGTGCCTGAAGTGAGGGAACAAAACCCCAAATCACCTGGGATGGTGTGGACCTAACTGCACTGCAACCTGATGGAAAGGAAGAGCCAGAGTCCTGGACCTACAACCTGACCACTGTGGCACCCATTCTGCCCACCAGTTCTTGAGGGTACAGCTTTTCAGGGTGAGTTTTCTGCCTCTACTCAGGCCAAGACCTTTCTTGTTGTAAAGGAAATGCAAATTTTGCTGTGGCATTTCACAAACAAACCAGTGGTCTCAATAACATCACTTCTAAACTAAAATCAGAATTTTGTCTCCTTGAGTTTATATTTTTGGGTAGCAACTCTTGAGTCATAAAGGTAAAAGGATATTGAGAGTTAATTTACTCACCGTGCTCATGACCTACACTATTCTAGAAAGATGAAAACATCTCCTACTACAGCAGACCTTCTTAGGAGGAGAGGCCGTTATGTCCTATAGCAACGTATTGTCATGTTTTGTTACCTTCATGGTTAACTTTTTTCATCCTATTTAACCTAAGTCCCTCCAGCAGCACTTTGTATCTATTCTAAAATATCTTGCTCCCAGGTAGTTGAATAGTAGGTGATCAGACCTCATTATGAAGAGTTATTTGTCACCTCAGTGTTTTTCAAATCCAATTCCTCCTAATTCTTTCTTGGTAACACTAATGCTTGTAAATGAGCATGCTGATTGGGTCCCCCAAAGCAATGACGACATTGAGCTGTTACTGTATGCCAGGCATGAACTAAGTGCTTCATTCAGTTCATCTCAGTAACTCCTCACAACAAGCCTTTTGAGATAGGTTCAATCATTTCCCCCATTCTGTAAGTGGGAAAACGGAGGTTTTCAGAGAAGTCTGTAGTTCGCGCAAGACCGCAGCTAGGAAGTGGTAGAGCTAAGGTGTAAATATGTAACAGTGACAGAGTTTTCTATTAATCCTTGAAATAAGACTGACTACCTTTTATGCTAATAGTTCCAAGTATTAAATTGAGTGTTAATTCATTAATATGCCACTTTTAAAAATAAACTTGTTCATGTTCTAATATCCATTTATCACTCAAGTGTTTGTAAAATCAGGGTTGTTTTTTTTCCAGATTCTTACTCTTTTTCTAGCTACAAGCACTTTTTTGAAATCTTTGTTTAATCTTCAGCTTCAAATCCACAAAAATAATGGCGGATAATTCATCTAATACTTTGGCTATTTTCTTTGGACATACAAGTCTTTATAGTTATCTGCGTAAGGCAGAAGCTCTCACTCAACGTTGGCTGAACATTGGAATCACTTAGGGGAAATTTTAAAGATCCTGATTGTAGGGAGAGTGTGGGAAGGGGGGCACACCTAAAGCCAATTAAATTAGAATCTCTGTGGGTGATATCCAGGTGATTACAATGAACATCCAAAGATGAAACTACTAATTAAAAAATTCTTCCTTGGACATTCCCTATCTATTCATTTCACCTACGGCTTGCTCCGGCTTTTGCTCGTCTAGCTAGAACTATGAGTTGGCCAATTCAGTACTCATTCCCAAATGCCATCTCATTACTTGCCTCTTATATAGAGACCGCAGAGGCTGACCAGTCTCTTTCCCAGACTGCCTTGAAGGTGGAAGAGCTATATGATGCACCTTTGGCCAATGACAAGAAAGTGACTTGTGGAGGACTTCTGGAAAGCCCATACATCCACATGTTTCCAATAATAAGTGAGTCAGTTTAAGTAGTTGACTTTTTCCCTTTCTATTTGGATGTTTGTTTTTTATCTGAATGTTTCATAGACATGGATTGAGCATATGATTTGAATCAAAGGTAATTTAAATGGGAGATCAAGGAAGAATTTGATCTCTTCTTATTGATGCCTCAGTCTCTGTTTCCTCACAAAGACCCTGGAGTTCATGATGAAAGTGTCCTACAGAGAAGGTAAAGGCTAAAGAATTTGAGAACCCTAAGGTTAACTTGGAAATTCTGTTGAGGTTAAAGGGTAGTAGTGAAATGATCACTTCTAAAATGCTTGTCAGACATCTTTTCCATGTTTGACATATGATATTTATAGGAAGAAACTGAAGGGATTATAAGTGATATAGAGTTTCAAGGTAGGGAACACTGAATCTGAGCCTGCATATTTATAGTATGTGTGTGCACATATATATGCAGTATGTTTGCTATTTTTCGTGCAACTTTCTTTTTTTTTATTCTGTTATGTTAGTCACCATACGGTACATCATTAGTTCCTGATGTAGTGTTCCAAGATTCATTGTGTACGTGTAACACCCAGTGCTCCATGCAATACGTGCAACTTTCTAGTGAAGTACAACGTACACAAAAAAGAACATATTGAAGAGGAAAAGCCCAAAGAGTTTTCACAAACTAAGGCATTTTTGTACCCAACAGGGAGGTCAAGAAACAGATCATTACCAGAGCCCTAAGAGCTCTCTTGTTCTCCTTCTAATGACTACTCCCTTGACCAAGGATAGCCATAAGGCTGCCATTTCTTCCCTTTTTTTAAAAAAAAAACAAACCAATTTGTGGAAGTACAAGGTCACCTCCTCTGTTTTCACATGCTCTCTATTGAGATGGGGAAGTCAAACCTGTTCCATGGCATGTTTAACTATGGGAAAATGAAAAGAAAGAAAATCCAGACCAACCAAGCAAAGATTTAAGTTGGTATCACTTTCCATGTAATTGCGATGCCAGCAGACACTCAATAAACATATCAGCATTGTTAAAATGATTTATCAGCCAAAGAGTTGAATGTAAAATATTATCAATACAGGTGTCATCATTGATCTTTCTTGGGTCTTACTGCTGAAGAATGGGGCTGCTAGATGATTTCAACAAACAATCCTTGACAGGAAACCAAAGGCAACAAGGCACAGGGACAGACAGCTGACAAATGCAGTATGGGGCCATTAAAGCATGTGATGAATTTGCCAGGAAAGTATATATTTGTGCAAAAGGTGAGCTCATATCTCCCATAAATTTGTCAGCCATGACACAGTGTTCTCTGGCTTGGCATGAGTAATGCCTTGCTATTTGCTGCCTTTGTCTGGCAAAAGCTCTATCCGTCACTCCAGGGTTATTTACAAAGAAACGTGTCTATCAGTTACAAGGACATGACTTTGCCGCTAAAAGATAACAAAAGAGGAAATCAGGCAGTGGCCTCTCAGCGAGGGATGCGTCTTTTCCAGACAAGCTCTGGACTGGAATGAATCAGATGGACGGCAATTGGCCGGGCTGGCCCAGTGCCTGGCATGACCAGCCTTAGTACATTTATCCACACTGATTAGATTAGAAATTATTAATAGGGGGCTACGGAGTAGAGCAAAAGGTCATTTAGAGTTTAATTCTGTTCTCAGATAACTTCATTTCGGCTGATGGGATTGTTATTGTAGGGGTTTTATATGTTTATAGGAAACAATATACTCAATAATGAAGTCGTGCCTCCTTCTGCAAGGTCAGGAAAGCTATTGTGTAGCTAGATTGAAGTCTTCACAATTGTGTTAATTAAGTAACAGTGATTGGGCTTGGTCTTCTCTTGAAATGCATTTAAGGGCCTAAAAGCTGCTGAGAATGTATTCTTTCAATATAAATATATAGGAAAGCAAGTGAGACCAGAAAGCAGCCTGTGAGTGAGTCAACAGAAGAGCTGACACAAAGCTTTTACTTAAGAAAGACAGGAGCCTGTTTGGCACATGTAACTTCTCGCCACATAAATACAAATGTCTTGTCAGTTTAGGATTAAACGTAACAGGTCCCTTTTTCTTTACTCAGTTCCTGATAAATCTGAAGGATGAAGTTATAGAGTTTGATGTTGATGGCACATTATCTCTTATTGGTTATTTTACTCTCTCCCAGGCCTGCCTGTTTGGGGTAGATCCCCGCGGTATGTAGTAGTAATAGCCACATCCTTCTCGAGTAAAGGGCCATTTCCCTGGTCTTGCTTTATATACTCAGGGACATTAGTGACAGGGAGCTCCGCTCTGTCCTCCACTATGAGTCACCTTTGAGAGACTTATAACTCAGACATTGAAATTAGCTGGAGGTGGTTGCAATTTTTGTTGTTGTTGTTGTTCCAAGAGACAAGATCCTTTCTAAACAGCTAAAAAGGAACTTGATTTTAAATGAAAAGTGAGTTCATGGAAAGCAGTTTGTTGTCATGTTTCTTAAAGACCATAGGAGGCCTTTGGGTCTTATCTGTAAGCAAATAACCCTTCATTTCATTCCGGATGTAGTGACATCCCATTAAAGGGAACTCTGAGGTGGACTTGATAGCTGGTGATTGAGTCTTATCTTCCCAACTCTCCGCATGTCTCTCCAGATGCAAGAACACCACCTTACGGGAGCAAAACTTGGTTTTCTCAATAGAAGGATTGTTAAATGGAAGTATCTTCATTAATACAAGTCTTTAAAAAATATCTCAAAGGCAGTGGTTCTTGACTAAGGATGACTTTGGAAACATTTTTTATTGTAATAACTAGAGTGGGGGCTGCTATCAGCATCTTGTGGGTAGAGGTCAGGGATGCTGCTACATGTTCTACAATACATAGGTGAGGACATACAACAAAGAATTATCTGGCTCAAAGTTTCAATAATGGCAAGGTTGAGGAACCCTGCTCTAAAGAACCTTTAGATTCAATGAAGAATAGGAACTTAGAAGAGATTACTCTGTCTGGGGAATGAGGCACCACACAGTTTCTGTTGAGAAAAAAAATCCATAATTATGACATTATAAATAATCATACTAGGATTTGAAAAATAAAAATTTATAAAGCTACTCATTTCAATTCAAACTTGAGAGCTAGAAAAAATCTGCTTTATTTTTGCTATTGTTATAAGATGTGCCACATCGTTTTAGAATTATTATGATATGGAATAATGTCAAGACTCAAAACACTTTGTATGAAACATGCATGAAGTAGCATGACGTACTAGAAGAAAGGCTAAGCTGAGATTTCAAATAGTTAAGTGTTACCCTGCCATTGATTAAACATGAGTGATTTAACCCATCTGAGCCTCCGTTGCTGTTTCTGGCCAGACACTGAAATTGAAAATCTTGACATCTTTATTTGGCTATTCCTTCTCCTTCAGGCACAGTTGTAGCCCAAACAGGGGTTTTTCCTTAGTTTCCTTGCTCACAGGCATCCCTTCCTTTAGTTTCCCGCTGGCCTGATTTTCGTTTGAGTCCTTGTTACTTCTCATCTGGTCTGTTACAGTAGTTTCCCAGATGATATTCTCCCCTCAAATATACCCTGCCATCTCGTCTTCTTACACCATTACTTTGTTTATGTCTCTCCTCTCAGATTCTTTAATGCCTATAAAGTCAAAGTCACCCTTGGTGTGACATGACAACCCATCCTTTTCTGATCTGCTCAAGAATGCTTCTCTATAGCTTGCCCTCTGTGTTTTTCCTGCTTCCATCTTTGCTGTCCATCACATTACTGTAGTTAATACCTTCTTCATAAAGGCATATACTAGATCAATAGTGTTCCTGCTAAGCCCTGTTCAGAAGCATGCCCCTGCTGGCTTGTTCCCTCCCCGCACTGATCTCTCAACCTTCCTCAAATCTGAAGTCCCATAGCCTCTCAGAAGGTTTACTAATTTTCCCAGTGATCTCTCTCATATGTACTTAGGGTACCAACCATATTTGACCTTGCATGTATACTTTTCTTCTCCCTCCCTTGATATCTTTCACCTCTTTTCAGCTATTCCAGGGGAAAGAGACACAAACTGCCTTACTGTAGTAGGCTTTACCTTGGGTTCCATGGGAAGAATAAGGAAATGCTTGGCACCAACCTCTGGATTCAATGCGTATTTATGATTGTCTAAAACTAAGATGCTCTGGGAGATAGAGACATATTCATACATGTAAATAAAAGCATAAAGTCTTTCCATTTAGGCTGTAAGCCTCATACAATTGTAAGGCCCAATCCCTTTGTGTCCTCTGAACTTTGTCATGGAAAGCATCCAAATAATAAGTGTGTGGCCGATTTTATTTTGCGTACGTTTTCGTATATGAAAACTACCAGTAGGGGGAAATAAAAACAGTTATCCAGTCTTGGGAGATATTTTGTTTACTATAGGAAATACTTGGCATTACAAAAAAATTTTGCTATATATGTGTGTTTGTGTGTGCATACATGTGTGTGTGCATACATGTGCAGAGTAAAAATTTTTTACTTTTATATATCTGGTATAGAAGATACATGTTAATATATAGATTTAAGAGAAACATCTCAGTTTAAATATAACTCTTGAGGTCCAAGAATAAGTTTTCTTGAGGGTCCCAGTTGACTTTTGTAATGCATTTCAAAGACAATGGGTTTCACTGGATCTCTAAACTTAAATGAAATTCTCAGATTTTGACATGGAGTTGGAGAAGATTATCCATGTTGCTTCATGGTTTTTGTTTGTTTGTTTGTTTGTTTGTTTGTTCGTTTTAGCAAGCTGGCTGAGAAATAGATACAGTGTATTGTTTTATGGCCACACACGAATCAAAGTATTCTTTTCATCTTTTCCCTTTTGACATAAGCATACTTAGAGTTAAATACATGCCAAAAGATTTTACTGGTACAGCCATCTGCCTTGCTTTACCTATAAAAGTTTGTTTGCTCTTACCCCATTTGTAGGCCCCCAAAGTTTTATTTTTTAAGTATATAAAGGGCAGCATTTCTGTCTATATCCTACAGCATTCACTGCAATGTTTCTAAGTTTCTACTGCAACATTTTTGAAAAAGTAGATGGCTAGAGCTACAGTATGTTTCTTCATTGTATCCCACCTTGATCTCTTTTTTTAAATCTATGCATTTAAATTGATATAATTTTCCTCAAACTAGAATCCCACCTGTTAAAAGGGTAACATAGCTTAGTGCAGTGGTTCTCAAATTGTGGTCCCTGGGCCAGGAGCATCAGCAGTATTTGGAAACTTACTTGAAAGGAGATTCTCAGATCTCACCTATTAATTCAGGAACTCTGGGGCTGGGACCAGCAACCCGGGTTTTAACGAGGTGTCCAGGGATTTCTGATGCAAGAGTAAGTTTGAATGCTACTGGCTTAGTTGTTAACAGTATGAACTCTGGGGCAGACGGCCTGAATTTAAATATTTAACCTTCAAGTCACATATCCTTCCCGTGCCTCAGTTTCCTCATCAATGAATGTGACAATAATAGTGCCATCCATATATTGTTCTGGTGAGTTTAAATTGAGATACTACATGGGAAAAGTTTAGCGAGGCCTAGCAGCTGCTGAGCACTTCATGAAGTTTAGCTATTATTGTTCAAAGTTTTCCCATTCTCAGATCTTAGAGTCTCTCTTCCTCTTGGTCATCTTTCCTGCTTTTGCTGAACTGGCTCCTTCCTCTCTCTTGAATGCCCTTGCCACTTCTCTTTACCTCTTCAGATGTTGCCAAGCTAGGGGTAGGGAATGCATATATTTTTCTGCACTCAAATACTGATCTTCCCTTCACAAACTTTTTTTTTCTTGATAAACCAAGCCTAGTGATGAGCAAACATAGAGAAGAGTACAACACATTTAATTTTTTCTTAGCTCTGTTTTATATTTTAACTTATATAATTTCCTTATGGCCCACCTGATTTTTTTTTCAGGCCTTGGGAATGTGAACCAGTACTTATTTTCATAGCTGGTATAATTGATATGTGGATAGACGGGAGTGTGTTTTTGCCCTGTCTTCAGTGATGAATCATTCTTGTTTGTTCTAGATGCTTCTGGACTTGTTATCCTGTGTCATTTCTAACTGGTGCCAGTTTTTGACAAATGATAGCAGCAAGGCATGGTGTGCTACCTCAGGTTCTTATTTTCCCTGATTGTTTGGATGTAATAATTTTAGAGATGGCCACATGGCTAATGAGTCTTGCCCTCAGGATCTCAGCACAGAGGGAAACCTCACTAGCCTATCAGACACCTTCTTCGAAAATGGTGGAAGTGTGAGAGAGCAAGATGAATGGACATTTGTGTATCATATTCTTTGTGAATTGAATAGAGGATTTATGGTGTTCCCTGACTTGACACACTTCACACTTGTCATGTTGGCACATTGCATTATACTCTGCTGCCCATGGGGCTTTTGATGATGTTTCAGAAACAGGTAATAGATGTCTCTGTGCTGTATCCATACATTTGCAGAGAAAGATCCGATATTAAAAACAAAGGTACAGTAAAAATCATCCGCATCAACCAAACACAAAAGCCTACCTCTGCTCTCTGTTGCCTTGTTAGCCCCAATTCCTTACCTAGACATATTTAGCCCTTCTCCAGCTAGAGATGATCCATCTGAAGTAAGTGTTATTTCTATAGGCACGTTTTAACACCTACTTGGGGGTATAACAATGAACTACTATTATAAGTACAATATAAAGTCAGTGCAATATAAAGAACACTGGATTAAGTATCATAAACTCTTAATTCTAACCCTGACTTGGCTAAGGCCTGATGTATTGAGCTTGCCTGAATCTCTTATGGCAATCTCCCAATTGCCTCATCTGTCACAGGGGCACAAGAATTCCTGGCTAGCTTACCTCCCAGAAGGAATACATAAGAACTTATTTTGAAAAGTATGGAAATGAGAGAAAGCGCCTGTGTGACTCCTGATGAGGCAGTTAGAATACAAATATAATTTCCCTCAGTTTTATAGAAAGAGAAATAGAGCCTTTAAAAGGATGAGTGAGTTTTTTCAAGGAACACTGTAAGTGATGGACAGAGAAGGTCTAGATTCCCGTCTTCTGGTCCTTAGTTGAGGTACCTTGAGATTCCTACCCACACTCTATGTTCAAGGGAGCATGCAGGCTTGGGATGTAAGGAATCAGCAACAGCTGGACTGCATTCAAGTTTAGAGGCCTTTTGTCTACCTTTTGGGTGGAATTCTGTAGCAATCCTTGAAATAGAAGGGCCTCAAATAATGGCTGTTATCAGATTTCCCACTACCCAGGTAAAAGAGAGATCACAAATGGATTTATTCTTAAGGAAAAGTTTTAATTGGTTATTTCTTGGAGAACTGAGTTAGTGAACTGAGAGTCTCACTGAATGCATGTAAATAATGAACAACTACTTCTGTGAAATTAGGACTCCCTATTTCATATTTATAGATTTTCCTTATATGTGTCCTGTTTTCACCATTATAATGCCATCAAAAGCAGAAACTTTGATTTTTACTTTTTTGTCATCCTCTCTAAAACCCTAGGTGAATGCTTTTTAAATATAGGTTTATCAATTTCAAGTGAAGACAGATTGAAAACATCTGGAAGAAGAGGAAGAGAAAAATCTCTGAGTCTACAGTATCTCATCTCATCTTACCTTCCAAATAGATTAGGATCCCTTTAAGACATTATCTGTTGGAACTGACTATACCTATTCCCCAACTCCAATATTATTGTTCTGATTTCACACTTTTGTAGAACTAAGCTTCTTGTGAGCCCTCATGTTTAATCCAGTGATGCTGGAGTTACTGACAGCTTTGCCTTTGCATAATATGCCTATAAGTCTAGTATCTTTTCTTCCCTGTTTGTGTCACAGAGGGAACACCAGCTTTCCCAGAATCCTCCTCAAAGGATCTTGAGTCAAAGGGACTGTCTTAAAAACTCGGCTAAGGGAGCATCACAGGAAGCAGTGATAGTGAAGACAGGACTGAAATTTTAGACCCACTGATATCTAAGTCTCAATCAAATATGCACTCTGGTTAGTATTTGGGTCACTAATTATACTGTTGAGTTCATGAGAAGGGTACATATAATTAACAGAATAGTTTAACAGAATAGTGTCAGTCTATGTAAATAAATCAAAGTGATTCCGTTTTTGTATATGTGGCAAGGCCTTTACATTATTTATATATTGCTGTGTAACAAATTATGCCAACATTTAGAAGCTTAAAACAGTACACATTTATTATCTCAGTCTGTATGGTTCAGGATTCCAGATACAGCTGAGCTGGATCATCTGCTTCAAGATCTCTTATAAAGGTTGCATGTGAGCCGAGGGGCTACATTCTCATCTGAAGGCTGAACTGAGGAAGGATCTGCTCCCTTATGTGGTTGGTGGTGGGATTCCATTCCTCTCATGGTATTGAACTGAAGGCTTCAGTTCCTTGCTGGCTATTAGTTGAAGGACATCCTTAGTTCCTTGTGTAGGACTCTGCAGCATGGCAGCTTGCTTTACCAAAGCATGCAAGCCTAGAAGATGATTAAGAGAATCTGCCAGCAAGATGGAAGTCACAGCCTTTCATAATCTAATCACAGTAGTGATATCCTATCTCT
Source organism: Lontra canadensis (assembly GCF_010015895.1). Taxonomy (NCBI): domain Eukaryota; kingdom Metazoa; phylum Chordata; class Mammalia; order Carnivora; family Mustelidae; genus Lontra; species Lontra canadensis. The sequence goes on from NW_022631044.1 coordinate 5,005,657, forward strand.
TTCACCTTATTCTATTTATTAGAAAACAAGTCACTAGTTCCTGTCTGCCCTCATGAGCAGGGAATTCCACACGACATGAATACCATGAGATGGGGATCATTGAAGGCCATCGTAGAAGTCTGCCTAACAAAACCTTTCATGTCTACCTCTTAAGAAGAGAATCCATCATGGGTATTGAAGGTACCCTGAGCACTAGGTTTAGATGACATTAAATATAATCAAGTTAGTTGTGCAGAGAACCCTTAAAGGGAGACCCTGACCTATGTCTAACTCCTTTACTTCTAAAAATAATTATTTGAAATTTTGATAGCTTAATAATACTTTCTATTACCCCAGAGTCCTTAAAGGATTTTTAAGCATTAGAATAAAAAATCCTCCTTCATTTTCTAAGAATTCTTAGATCATTACTTTGCTTTGCTGGTGTAGCAAATGACTCTCGTGGTTCTTGGTGAAGGTTTGTGACAGTGATTTGGGACCACCAACAGCCTAGAGTTAGGATATTCAAGGGAGAGATTATTAGACTCAGAATTTGGGTGTCCTAAACTTACTTGTCTATGTATCTTGTCTCTTCAATCTTCAAACTGTAAGCTCAGTGTCTTTTCTCAGCTGGCCACAATATAGTTTGGAGACAGGATGAAGATGCTCTGAGCTCTTTGTAAGAAATGCACTAAATAAATATTGGAGGTTATTATTTGATGGAAAAAGCTAGTTTTAAGGTCTTTTTCTTTCCATTATATTGTTACTATCTTAAGTCAAGATACTGTTGTTTCTTGCCCTGTTCCCCTCCCCATCTATGCTGCACACTACAGTTATAGTAATATTTATAAGATGCTAATCTGATCATATCACTTCTCTACTTAAAACTCTGTAATAATATGCAAGGATCATCATGATAAAGGGTCAGGTGAACAAAACAGGGTTATATGTACGTATTGTCTATATATGAAAAGGATATTTCTTAAAGAATACTCAGGGAAGTTGTATCAGTAGTTCTCATGGCAGGGGAAGGGCAGGAGAGAGACTCTCTTTTTAAATTATAAGTGTTTTATACTTTTAGATTTTGCACCACGTGACTATATGACCTAATTACAAATCAAAGCAAAACTCTTCCATGGCCCTGAACACCTTTAAAAGTTCAGATCCTTAGCCTGGACGACTCTTATGATGGTCTCTTTGCCAACTTTGTATCATCTTAAGCTGCTCTCCCCTCTCCCATCCTCTTCCCTGCATATACCCTATGGACCAATCACCTTCCAAATATATCTATTTGTGGCCATATGCTACAGTTTTGCTAAAGACCTGCTGAGCTAGGTGCAGGCTCCCACACATTGTGACTTCTGCACCTTTTTCTTTACTATCCTTTCTTCTTAACATGACTTTCCCCTCTTTCCACCCAGCTAATTTCTTTTCATCCTCCAGGGACCTCTTTCTGATTCCTCCACAATGAACCTTGTGCAACTTCTTTGTGTGAATTTGATTGTAGTACTTACTGCATTATGGTTTCAACAGATACAGTCTCAGGCTATAAACTCAGGGATGCAAGAAGGAAAGATTTTATTTTTTCTATAAATGAGTTTAATTTCTAGCACAACTCTTATCTTAGGTCAGGTTCCTCAGAAGCAAACCTTGAGAAACAAATCTTCAGGAAAGTATGTCTGCAAGCAACTTATTAAGAAAGTGCTTTCAGAAGAAACCAAGAAGAGGGTGGGGAGCAGGAAAAATAAGGAGAAGACTTGAGGCAGGCAGGGATTCAGTTTCCAGCCAAGTCCCAGAGGGGGTGATTTCAGCCTGATCCCGCAGGGAAACATAGTCTACAGTAAACTCATAATTCTGGTTTAGTGTTTAATATCTGTCTCCCCTAATAAAATATGAACTCCAAGAGGGTGGGAACTGTATTTTTTTGTTGTTGTTCATGGATGTACTCTAAGCAATTAGAAAACTATCTGCAAATAGTAGTCATTTGTTGAATGAGTGAATGAACCGCAGGCTTCTCCTTATTGTTTCAACAAAGGAAAGCATATTCATTTGTTTATCACACAGATTATGGGCATCTACTATGTCCCAGGCACTATTTTAGGCTCTGGGAATATAATAGTGAACAAAACAGTTGACATCCCTGCTCTCAAGGAGTAGTTAAGAGCATGGACTCCAAACACAGACATCCTGGGTTAAAATCCTGGTTCTGCTCATTATTTGCTATTTTATCTTGATCAGATTATTACTGTCTTCCTGCCCCACTTTCTTTATCTGCAAAACAGGAGTGTGGATAATGATTTGGTGTCTCTGATATGGTTGTACAGTTAAGTGAGTTAATACACGTAAAGTGGCAGGTCAGTTCTCGGTACAGACTGTATATGTGTTAGCTATGATTATCCCCTCTTCTTTTTCAAATCTACCAAATTTGCAAATGCTTTTATTTATTTATTTATTTATTTATTTATTTATTTTTTTATTAACATATAATGTATTATTTGCTTCAGGGGTACAGGTCTGCGAATCATCAGTCTTACACAGTTCACAGCACTCACCATTGCACATACCTTCCCCATAAGCCAGCCACCCCTTCCCTCCTCCCCCAACCCCCCAGCAACCCTCAGTTTGTTTCCTGAGATTAAGAGTCTCTTATGGTTTGTCTCCCTCCCCAGTCCCATCTTGTTTCATTTTGTTCCCTCCGTTCCCCCCCACGAACCCCCACCCTGCCTCTCAAATTCCTCATCTCAGAGAGATCATATGGATTATCCCCTCTTCTTACAACTCCCCCGTTTTTGTCAGCCTGGTTAACTTCTGCTTCCGCATCTCCTTCAAATGTCCTTTCAAAAGGCTTATTATGCTCTTTCTCCAGAAAGTATCCCTTTTCTCCAGGTTAAACTGATTGCTGCTCCTTTATGCTCTCTCTCTTAGCTATGTGTTCTTCAACCTTTTGTAAGTCACATCCCATTGTATTATAAAGGGAATAGTTGTATATTCTGACCTATACCTTGTTACTCATCTTATATCCCTAGCACTTATCACACTGCCTGGCACACAGCTGATACCAAAGGGATGCCATCACAAAAGTGAGTAAAGATTCCCCTGCTCTAATTACTGCTTCTTACAGCTAGCTTGAAGTCCTATCTTTGCATCTATCCAATGCCTCCATTTTCTATACCTGGGATCAGTCTTGCTCACAATAAATGGGATTCTGGGTTCCTTCAATAAACTCAGAGAATATGACTCACTGGGGTCAGAATGTCTTTGAAGGAGATATGTGTGCTGGTCCCCTCTTTGAACTATATTATAGAATGATTCATCTTCCATGAGCCACATAAACTCATATCAGGGCTCTCATCCACACTCATCTTTCATTCCTTCTTCAGTTGCCCATTTTTTCTCCCCTCTTCCTGTTTCATCCATCTCACCTCCTGCCAGGCCTGTGCAGACACAGACACGCACACACACCTTTGATCCTGCTGACACCAATGGCACTAAGGAAAGAAGTTCAATATGTCCACTGGCGTCAAAATATAGTAATAACAATCCTTCAAAATGACAATCACAGGCAGCCTAGGGGCATTCAGGGGCTCTCCTTCTTTGTGCTTTCCGTAGTCTTTAGTGTTTTCTTTGGTGTTTGAAAGCAGAGGTAACTGTAGTTTACTCTGCCTGAGAAGTGCTAGTGAGCTGGCATTCAACAAACAGATAGTTATGGCACTCCCGTGATGAGGAACAGGATGAGTGGGGGGTTGTTTTGTGCCCCATCTCACATACTCCAGCAAACATGATCTCCATTTGCAACCAGTTACTCACTGTATTTCATGTTTGTGATTGTGTTGACAAGGAAAAAAGCATCATTTCTGGCAACATCTTAGCTTCCTGAGTTGCCTCGGGTACTAAGAGAATGCAGGAGGCACATACTGACTTGGTTGCCACCTGACACCTCTTCTGCTTATCTAATCCCAGAGTACCCACTGGGACTCCGCAAGCAGCATCCTACAGCATCCGAACTAGGCAGCTGCTCACTGGATCTCTGTTCATCTTTCTGTAGCTCCTGTTCCTCCCCTCCTGCCAAGTATAACCCAACAGCCAGTGGCCGAGAAAACAGACTGTCTGCCCTACTGACACCCAGGACAAACCGTGTCCAACTTTCCTAGCAGAGAACCAAGACAGACACTGTCAGTTTTATTTGTTTGTTTGTTTGTTTTCTATTTATTTATTTATTTTATATTGCTATTTATTTATTCCTATTTATTTCATTCTTATTTATTTATTTTCTATTTCTTTCATTTTTTTCTATTTTATTTATTTTCTATTTATTTATTTTCAATTTCTATTTTATTTCCATTTTTTTAAATTTTATTTTCAGCATAACAGTATTCCTTGTTTTTGCACCACACCCAGTGCTCCATGCAATCCGTGCCCTCTCTAATATCCACCACCTGGTTCCCCCAACCTCCCACCCCCCACCCACTTCAAACCCCTCAGATTGTTTTTCAGAGTCCATAGTCTCTCATGGTTCACCTCCCCTTCCAATTTCCCCCAACTCCCTTCTCCTCTCTAACTCCCCTTGTCCTCCATGCTATTTGTTATGCTCCACAAATAAGTGAAACCATATGATACTTGACTCTCTCTGCTTGACTTATTTCACTCAGCATCATCTATTTCTATTTTTTAGTTATTTTCTATTTTATTTATTTATTTATTTGCTATTTTTCTCCTGTATCAGCAGGATCAAGGAAAACCTAGAACCTCAAAATCAGCTGTCATCCTGAGAGCTGCACTGAAGTGGCAGCTTCTAGCTCTGTTTCAAAAATTTAATGTTCTGTTTTGTTTATGGCAGGCAAAATATAGTTTCCTATTTTGGTATGGTGGCTGGTTAAAGGAATCATACCACAAATTAGACATTTCTTGGTGATCCACCAGCCATCTTAAATCAATATTTGATGATTTATAAATGAATGAGACACATACAGATTAGATTTTCTCCTGCATACATACTGGCACGGACCACACTGGCAGCAAGTGTCTTGATTTAGTGTCGCCTAGAACACTTGAAATACAGATTGCCAGATCTGGAGATGGGCATTTCTAGATGTGCTGGTAAATAGCCCGGTATAATTATATTGACTGATATATTTTTTTTTCTTGCTCTTTTATTTAGGTGTGGGAGTGAAGCTAGTTTTAGGTATTTTCATCACATTTTCAAAGATGAACATTGAATCATCTTGTTACAGTAGTCAAACAAAGGGAAAAAACCAAGAGCATGAGTCTAGAGATTATGAAACTCAGCTTTTATATAATGTCTAGATTCTTTTTCCTAAATGTCCTGTAGAGACCAGAAGGCTAGGGCTTATGCTTCTGAGAATCTACCGCAGGCAGAATGTGACTTAGGTTGGCCAAATTTATGCAAGACTTGAAATACAAAAGTGAGATGAAGACTTCATTTCTGCTGATATGAAATTTTTAGGTGGAATGTGTGGACGTGGAAATTTTTGTTTGTGTGTTTTTTTCCCTGAAGTTGCATTAACAAAAGTCCCTATGTCAAGAAATAAACCAAATGTCCAACAGTAGAATGGAAATTAAATTGTAGAATAGTCAGACACTGGAGTACGTGCACCAGTGCAATTAATTAGCTAAAACTACTACAACTACCAGAATATCTCAAAACCATACTCTGGAGGTAAAGAAGAATCACAAAAGTATATGTAGAGTGTAGCCAATATTTGAGGTACCCCTCACTCCATCTCATTAGCTCACTTGATTTCAGATAGTTGTGACGGACACTAGCAGTGAATAGTGTACCAACTCAAGGTCACAGCGAGGGGCCTGTGCTTTTCTGCCTTGGGCCTTTCTCAGAACCATGAGAAGCCACTCAGCTTGAAAATGTAATGGAGTTAAACCCCTGAAAGCAACTCTTAAAATGGAGATGAAGTCAGTGACTAAGTCTGTCTCCTTTTCTTTGGTCTGGCGGGCCACTTCTGAAATGTGGTTTATATGTTTTCATAGAGGGTACACAACAGGCCTGTGCTTCAGTTGCCCATAGCAATAACCTGCAAGTCATGTTTTCTCTCTACTCTAGTCTCTACTCCCACTCCCACACTTTTGCTTCCTGGGCTCACATCCAAAATATACTACCTACATCCAACTTCTTTTCTTGGGCATTGGTTTCATGGAAACTCAATATGATATTATATATAATAATATGTCATATTATGACATAGTATGGTCCCATTTGTATGCAGTTCAAAACAGGCAAGATGGTTTTGTGTTTTACATATAGGTCTATGATCCATTTTAAGTTACTTTTTGTGAAGGTGTGAAGTCTTTGTTTCTTTTTTTAATGTGGATGTCCATTTGTTCCAGCACCGTTTGTTGTAAAGACCATCTTTGATCCTTTGTATTGACTCTACTTCTTTGTCAAAGATTGTTTGACTATAGTCATATGGGTCTATTTCTGGGCTCCATTCTGTTCCATTAATCTATTTGTTTATTCTTTTGCCAATACCACACTGTCTTGATCACTGGGGTTTTACAGTAAGTCTTGAAGTAGAGTAGTGTCAGCCCTCCAACTTTGTTCTTGTCCTTCAGTAATGAGCGACTATTCTGGGACTTTTGCTTCTGCATGTAAATTTTACACTTAGTTTCTCAATAGTCACAAGATAACTTGCTGTTTTTTTTTTTTAAATTTCGGATTGCATATTGCAGTGAACATATAGATGAAATTGATGAGAACTGATATCTCAACAATATTGAGTTTTCTTATCCATGACCATGGAACATCTGTAATTCTTTAGTTCTTCTTTGACATCAGAGTTGTAGTTTTCTTCATAGAGATATCATATAAATTTTGTTAGATACCATTTGGCTTTTATACTCCTAAAAAGTTTATAAATTTTAACCCAGGAAGTTTGATGACACATTTTTGTCTTGGGAGCTTTTTGACAATGGTTAAAAGCCAAGTTAGTTATTAAACTCTAAGTTTTAGATTACCAAATGGAAGTTTTTAACAGGTACCTTCATGACATATTTACCAAGAAAGTGTCAAAAAAAAAAAAAAGTCTAGATAGTCATCTTAAAAAATGTGATAAGGAATGAAATGTTGGTCAGGGATATCTACTGAGGGCATAACTATTTTAACTTAACCACTTTAAAGTTTGGTAACTACATGATCCATGATAAAAGAACTGCACCAAGATGTCCTGTTGGGGTTACTATTGCTATGAAAATGCAAGTTGGCATCTACAGTCTAGTCTGACAGCAAAATCCAATGTAACTCAAGTATTCCAGTTGGTAAACCCCAAAACATGTAAATATGATTCTTGGATTCCCTAAATAGGAGGATTTCATTTCATTTTGTGCCATAAACCATAAGCTGCAGTAATTTCTACTTTTGCTTCTCTTTTCTCTGGTGTTGTGTGACTCTTAAATAATTATGCCACTATTTATGCTCTTCCAGCTCATGCATTTCATATCTCCCATTTGTTTCTATAGTGAATATTTCATGTGGATTTCTAGTATCATTTTTAGTGATTCATAATCACATTCTACAAGCCAACATTTTCTGTGCTTGGTTTCAGCTCCAGCATAGTATTTTTGGAGAGCTTGTTCATCTAGTTTTAGCTTTTTGTGAGGCCAAAAAATAATACAGCGACCCACAAACAAAAGCAGTAATAAATCGGTGGATAGATGCTGTGATTTAACCATGTGTTTTGTTCTCACTGAGAAAATCTCTTGGGGAATTTTGGAAAACAAATTAAAAAGTAATGAATTTCTAAGTGATAAAGGATTGCATTTGTATAAGCATCTATTCTTTTTACCATGATATTTCCACTATATTTAGGCATTTTAGCCCCAATATTTTAAATATAAAATCTCATAGTATTATATACAATAGGAATGTATTTCTGTGATCAATTTATGACAAAGGAGCTAAGAATATATAATGGAGAAAGAACAGTGTTCTCAGTGTATAGCGTTGGGAAAACTGGACAACCAGACAAAAGAATTAAACTGGACCACTATCTTACACAATACATAAAAACTAACTCAAAATGGAATAAAGACTTGAATGTAAGATTTGAAATCATAAAATTCCTACTAGAAAACAAGCAAAGACAGCAAAAATAGACAAGTAGAATTACATCAAACTAAAACGCTCCTGCACAACAAAGGAAACTGACAAAAAAATGAAAAGGCAACCCACTGAATGGGAGAAAATATTTGCAGATTATATTGCTCATAAGGGGTTGATTTCCAAACTATATCAGGAACACATGTAACTTAATAGCAAAAAAGCCAAACAATCAGATTAAAAAATGGGCAGAGAATCCGAATAGATATTTTTCTAAAGGAAACCTATAGATGGCCAACAGGTACATGAAAAATGCTCAACATCCATGATCATCAGAGAAATGCAAATCAAAACCAAAATGAGATGACACCTCACACCTGTCAGAATGGCTATTATCAAACAGGAGAAATCACAAGTGTTGGTGAGGCTGTGGAGAAAAGGGAATTCTTGTACACTGTTGTTGAGAATGTAAGTCAGTACTGCCACTATGGAAAATAGAATGGAGGTTCCTCAAATAATTAAAAATAGAACTGCTATATGATCCAGCAATTCCACTCCTAGGCATGTATCTGTAGAAAGTGAGAACACTAACTTGAAAAGATGTATGTACCTCCATGTCTATTACAGAATCACTTACACTTGCCAAGATGTGGAAACAACCTATGTGTCTCTTGATACGGATTTAAAAAATAAGAAATATATGTACAATGGAATATTATTCAGCCATAAAAAGAAAGAAATCTTGCCTTTTGTGACAACATGGATGGACCTTAAAAGCATTATGATAAATGAAATAAGTCAAACAGAGAAAGAAATATCAAAAATTAAATTAATGAAGAAAGACAAGTTAATAAATACATAGATTTTTGATTGCCAAAGGCAGAGTTTGGGGGTGGGCAAAATGGGTGAAGGGAGTCAAAGGAACAAACTTCCAGTTATTAAATAAATCAGTCCCGGGAATGAAATGCACATCATAGTAACTATAGTTAATAATACTGTTTTATATATTTGAAAGTTTCTAAGAGAGAAAATCTGTAAAATTCTTATCACAAAAACTTTATAGCTATGTATGGTGATGGATGTTAACTAGAATTATTGTGGTGATCATTTTGCAATATATACAAATATTGAATCACTATATTGTACATCTGAAACTAATATAATGTTGTATGTCATTTATACCTCAACAACAAAAAAACAATAAAAGGATGTACTCCTATAAATTTCTTTTTATAACTATAATATTTTTAAATAAATGTGGTCGGATTTTAGTCCAGGGTATTCATTATAGATAATTGTGCCTGGCTGGCTTTTAATATTTTTAATATTTAGTTTTAGAGTTGCAAAAGTATGGTTTAATGTACCTACTTCTTTTATTATCATTTTGTTTGTGGATTATGACCATTTTTGTGGCACCCCCCCCCCCTTTTTTTATAGTGATCCCTCACTGTTTTAAAAAACACATCTGGAAATCTTTTAAAAAAAAAAAGTGCCAGTTAATGGACATTAACTATTCATGATTTGTCTTCTATGAATTCTGCAATGATGTTGTGGTTTAATACTGGCTAACTAACAGTTCTCAGAATAATCTGATCCTGTAGGAACTCAGCAAAGTATCAAGGCTACATCCCTCTGATATTTCGACACCTGTAAAAGAACACACAAGTCAGTGAAACCAGCAATTTTTTTCAAAGAGATATTTCACTCTTCAAACTTGTTTTGTTGAATTTGAATGCTTAAAAATAATTATTTCACCTTTTAAACGTTATGACAAGTAGATTGTAGAGATGACCAGGTTCTGTGGCTCTCATACCTTTCAATAAAAATCCAAGAGTTTACAACACTGAAAGGTAGCAAAGTATAGTGGGAAGACCTCAGTTTTAAATGAGAATTCCCAACTTCAAATTCCATTTCTGCAACCTATTAGCTATTTCATCGTGATCAAATCATTTAACTTAAGCTTCAACTTCTGTCAAATGGGGCTCTTTGGTTTACATGGCAATTGTGAAGATCAGGTATTAGTTACCATGTGGTAGCATTAGTGCTGACACTAATCTTGGCATATGAATCACAGTGCAAGACCATCTAATCCTAAGAGCTTCTTGCATCTTTTTCCTGATGATGTTTACAAATTCCCATGAGCAGGTACTGTATGATATGTCTCCAGGTGTTCCACAGTGCCCAAACCAAGGTTTGTGTACATAAGATGGTCAGTAAATATTTCCTGAACTTTACTGAGGCAATTCCATGAAGAGGAAGCACCCAAGGAGGGAGGGAGCATTGTGTGTTCTAGATTCTTGCCATTGTTGTGTCATAAATTTTGAATATGTTCATTTGTCCTTCAAGGCCCGTGTTGTCCTGTCTGTAAAGCAATATTGGGTCAGCTGGCTAGAGGACAAATAAGAATATATTTTATACTGAACTTACATGAAGCCTGATGTGCTTTCTCTGGAAATCTCCAAGTAGGTCACCTCCCGTTGCTGAAGTAGAAACAACTTGTTTCAAAGGAAGTAATGTGTCTATGAACCTTCTAGTCCTCTACTTCTTGTAGAGAATATCAGTATCTGGAGGTGACAGTTCTTTATTCTTATTTATCAAATCCTAAAATCTGATTTTCTTGCCAAATTAAAGATAATTACCAATTCTTCTTTTTTGCATTTAAGCTATAGCCTCGCAAAGGGCAGGGAAGGAACTTGCCTCTGACCCTGTGTGAATTCTCATGGGCGCTCTCAAGAGAGTAATTGAATACAAATAAGGTCCTTTTTTCTGTTAAACTCAGAATTTTACTTGATCTTGCCTATTTCAAAGTTGCAATTAGGCTGTCTCCTTATAAGTATAAATCAAATCCATTTGAACTCTGTCTTGGAAAAATGGCAAATGCTCAATACCAAATTCTCTCTTTTCTATAGCCATGTGCATTAAAATTCTGGCAAGTGCCTATTTCTCTCAGTGTGATCAGCTTCTCAGGTGTTCATCCTTTTCTACGATTTCTTATTTAAAAAGCTATTCAGATGTTCCTTTCTACCAGATTCTGGTGCCCCTGATGTGATACACCAGGAGGGGGAAACAGAAGCAGTCTGAGGGGTTTCCAGTAGAAGTAGACTCTTACTGATCTCTGATTTCTCTACTCCCTGTCCATACTTCTGACACTGGACATGTGCTAGGGTCACTGTCTTCATCAGGGAAAGTTTCCAAGGTGTTCAGATACAAAACTCGAAGAACAGTTATTGCCAATCACAGTTGCATAAGGATTGACATCTCATGCTTAGCATCCACCCATTCATTCATTCAACAAATGTTTATTGAATGGTTACAGTATCTTAGGCCCTGTGTATCTTAGGCCCTGTATAAAACACTTTTTTCCTTTGTTTAATTTCTTGTACTTGTTTCACTGTATCTTAAAGCTCCTCAGCTCCTCCTCTTCTTTTCCCCAGCTTCCTACTAACATAATATCTTACTGGGGGGATTTTGTCCTTGAAATTATTCTTTTTGACTCTAGAGTAGACAGGAGTCAGGGTATCATCTTTCCAAGTTTGACAAGACGCTGACAATTAATGTTAGGAATGAACAGAAGGGGCTGGACCTTGGCCGTAGACTCGCTGGAAAGGGAGAGGACTGGAATGAAATGGCCAAGCTCTTTGGGCAGTGTAGAAGCTCAGAGTTGTCTATAGAGAATGCCCGAGAGTCATGGTGATTTCTGTCCTTAAACCAGATAAACCAAGATTTGCCACTCTGGCTCTGAAGTTCTCAATCGTAAACAACTTCACGTCTGCTCTTCACAACAGAGAGAAAGGAACGTGCCCTTACATGTCCCTGAAGGTTTTTATTTTGGTAAGAACACCTAGCATGAGAACTGTCCTCTTAACTGATTTTTAAGTGTACAGTATAGTATAGTTATCTGTAGGTACAATGTTGTTCAAAAGACCTCTAGAACTTACCAGTCTTGCATAACTGAAATTATGCAATTATTCGTCCCCAGTCTGCCAAATCATCAGTTTGCCATAATTTTGACTACTCTTCTGTTGGCTTTGTTGATCACTGGAGTCCCAGGAGTTTCAAACCCTGCCTCAAGAAAAATTTGGATGTATTAGAAAAAAAATGACAGACTTTCTTGGTAGAGTTTACCCCCTTCAGAATGCCAGCAAGTACTGAGAATGCACACAAGAGCTCTCAACCATTTCATGCCCTCCTATACACCAAAAGCCCAAGATAAAAAACAGAAATCACTTGCAAGTTGTCCTTGGGTGCCAGCCAGTTAACACAAGAGTAAAGCTTCTCATTCTGTCAGGAGGAGTTTTGTGCTATATAACACCTGCCAGAAGCCTTTGCCCACAGGTGGCAAAGCTCCTGCCATCCTGAGCAGCACATGGCAGAGGGGAGGCTGCGGCTGACCTCCTTGGTAACCAGTTATGACAGCCTGACAGCAGACCGGCTGGACCCTCCAGACTGTCACCAGATATGTCACAGAGTAGTTCCCACGCTCAAGCACTTAATTTACTTCACCTAAAATGAAAAATTAGACTCTAGTTCTTTCTTTCCTTTTATTTATTTATTTTTGGGGGATTTATTTATTTGAGAGAAAGCATGCACACTTCCTCTGAGGGAGGGGCAGAGGGAGAGGGAGAAGGTAAGGGAGAGAATCTCAGGCAGCCTCCCTGCTGAGCGTGGGAGCCCAAACTGAATGGGGCTCAGTCTCACAACCTTAGATCATGACCTGAGCTGAAATCAAGAGTTGGACAACTAACCAACTGAGGCACAAGGGCGCCCCTCTTTTCTTTCCCTTAAAAGAAAAACTCCTTTTCTTTCTTTTTTTTTAAAGATTTTATTTATTTATTTGACAGACAGAGATGACAAGTAGGCAGAGGAACAGGCAGAGAGAGAGGGGGAAGCAGGCTCCCTGCTGAGCAGAGAGCCCGATGTGGGGCTCGATCCCAGGACCCTGGGATCATGACCTGAGCCGAAGGCAGAGGCTTAACCCACTGAGCCACCCAGGCGCCCCACTCCTTTTCTTTAAAAGAGGAAATCTAATGGGGAATCCCAATATATAAAACACAGCAAAGTAGAAGTCCTTTGGGTGACATTGAGGGTGGGTTGATAGAGATGGCCTGGAACGTTATCTGCTTAGCTTTCTCTCATCATCCAACCCATTCAAAGACCTTCAAGTAGCGCCCTGGAATTCAGTTTGACAAACAGAAAAACTTTGGGTTGGAAAATCTCCAGTGTACCTCCATTTCACTCAAGCTGCATGGTGAGGCTCTGCCTTGGTCGTTCCTGAATCCTGAGAGCCTAGCGTGGTTTTGGCACATAGTTAGTGTACACACACACACACACGTATTTGTTGGAAAGATAAATGCAAGATTTTTTTTTACGTGTCAGGAGTTCCAATTATTCAGATTATACCTCCATGTGACCAGTAGAGCTGGTTTTCAGCATTAACCTCTCCTTCTGACTATCCACCCTATACTACCGTCCTGTACTACCTTCCCCCAGCTTTTCTCTGCACACATATAAGAGCTCAGTTTTAGCTTCCTTGGGATTGCATCTAAAACACCAAATGTAAATGTCTCCCAAATGGGGAGATAGCTTGTTTATACAGGAATAATTGCTTCAGCACAGTGTCCTCTTTTACAGCAAAACTTGAAGAAAATGCTGAGTAGTCAGATTCCTTGCCTTTGCATTCGGAAAAAATTTAAAACCTATTTCAGTCTTTTCTTTGGCCTCATGTAAAAGTAAAGCTTTTTTTCTCCCCATGGTAAGGGCAAAGCGGAGAAATCTAACCCTGACTTTTACTTTCCCTGAGCCCCCAAAATGAGCCCAGGTCATTTTGAAATGGATTTTTCTCTTGTTTCGTTAAATTGGAGCCAGTCAGAGATGAATGGATATTCCTGTGCCAGTTTGAAACTGCTGTAAAGGGTATAAGCAATGCATCTCTTTGTTGTCTCCCACCCATCCAGCCCTCCTGGAGAGGGAGGTGTGAATCCTGCCACCTAAGAGAAGGCTGGAGGCTTCGCCTGGATCCTGGGGCAAGCCATCAGGCGGCTGATTCACCAAGGAGCCCGCCAGCTGGCTTGACTTCAGTACTGTTTATCATTATGTCTACTTCTTCTAAAATTTCTCTTTATTTAATCACCTAATACTATTTTTATTGGCCTGTCAGAATGTGGGGGAGAGTAGAAGGGAATTCATTTCATGTGTTGTGGAACATTATTATGGTAAAATATTAGGACAAGTCTATACCTTCCTCCTTTGAAAAATAAGAAACAAAACCAATTAAAGTTAAGTGATTACTGAAATGCATCTAATTAGTTATTAACTTACACACATCAAGCTATGATAGCAGCTTTCACAGCAAAAATCCTGTTGGTGTTGATACGAAGATAATTGATATCACAGAGGCCTCTGCTTCTCAGGCAATTGCTTAAGAAAGCACCTTCACAGCTCAGAGCCTTCTCTCCCTTTGGGTTGGGGTACATTTTTGTCAATCTGACAAAATCTGTCACATATTATCAGACAATTGATCACCAACTGCTTGCAAGTCTTAATCCATCGTTTGATCACACATCAAGAAAAATTGCTTTTTATGTCTTACATCTTGGCCATGAGAAAGGGGAAGAAAGCAGAGACTTAGGCTTCCGGCTCCAGCTCATTACTTTTTTGCAAATGATAGATGGGTTCACTAGGCAATTTAACTTTAAAATGATCTTTTCCCCTTTCTCAAATAAGCAAATAGAAGGAGCTTTGCAGCACAAGCTGAGTGGAAAGGGAGTCTGCCTGCTGTTCCTTTTGTGTCTCTATAATAGGCGCCTGTGTGTAGATGGAGGCACGTGTGCTTTCGTAAATATGTATTTACTCAGTATTACTGCATCTACTTCTAAATAATAGGATTTAAAGTGGACACACACAGAGAGACTAACTTTCACTCTCCAGGACATAGCTATAATCATTTTACACATTTCTTCTAGAGCACTTGTGTTATACATAAACTAATTTGAAATGACTTCAGTTTACCAAAAAAAAAAAAAAAGTATTATATAATGACACAGTAAAAAGCAATTCTAAAATAAATCGCTTCCCCCTACCATGAATCCAGTTATGTTATTGTCAAAATCCTGACCTTATGTATCTAGCAATGTATCTTCTAGCTTTCTCACAATGGGGGCACAACCTAATAATGCAGGAATTAGTCCTGTTTCTAAGACTTGATGGCTACTTAATATCAAAAAGAGAAAGTATCTGTAATTACCAATAAAGGAATAACTAAAACCTCAAAGTTTTTGAGGGATTCCATTTAAATTGTCAACATATACACAAATACCCTGGTGATCTATAAATAGTATTTCCAAAGTTCACAACGTTCAGACATTACAGTTGTGTTCTTTGAGGCCAGAAAGGAAAACTCCCAACTCCCAACTCCCCATCGCTTGTTTTCCCACCTCCCCCGCACTAAAAACCTCCTTGGGAATCCCTCACTATCATACCCTCTGTAATTTAAAGACAAAGAATTGGGGTGCCTGGGCGGTTCAGTAGGTTAAGCGACTGCCTTCAGCTCAGGTCATGATCCTGGAGTCCCAGGATCGAGTCCCACATCAGGCTCCCTGATGAGCAGGGAGTCTGCTTCTCTCTCTGACCCTCTCCCCTCTCATGCTCTCTCTCTCAAGTAAATAAATAAAATCTTAAAAAAAAAAAAAAGATAAAGAACTGAGAGTCAGTCTTTGCATGCTTAAGTAAAATGAAAGGCACTGAGAGGTGTGTAATTAGTGCTTTTTCTGTGTCTTGGCAACTTGAGATTGACAGTGTTTCCAAATACTAGCACTGAATTCTATAGTCAAGCAGTGTGTGGCTGGCCTGCAAGTTTTTGTTAACAAATGGAAAACACCATAAGGCCAGGGACTGGACCCCAACCCCTAGCACAGTTTGTGTCAGGCACAAAGAGAGTGCTCCAAAAAAAATATTTGTTCTGATGAAATGCAGATAAAATATCTAGCTTAGTTAAAACTATTGTATCAAAGTCACTTTCCTAGTTTTGATCATGTGCTTATGTAAGATGTTATCATTGGGGCAAAGTAGAGGAAGGATACATGGGAACTCTGTTCTTTTTTGCAACATGTAGGTGAGTCTAAAATTATTTCAAAATACAATTAAAAAAATATTTATTGAAAAGCAAATGCATCTCTAATTCTTTAAGCCTGCTGAATGTCCTATGCATTTGAGGCACTGATGTCTCTGGGCTGCAGTCTGGGACCTTTTTTTTCTTGTTTTTGTTGCATCTCTTCCTACTCTTTCCCTTTGTCCCATGCCCAGATTCTGGTTCTGCCTCTGGTCCTCAAATTGTGCTTCTTTTTTTTTTTTTTAAAGATTTTATTTATTTATTTGACAGAGATCACAAGTAGGCAGAAAGGCAGGCAGAGAGAGGAGGAAGTAGGCTCCCTGCTGAGCAGAGAGCCCGACGCGGGGCCCGATCCCAGGACCCTGAGATCATGACCCAAGCCGAAGGCAGAGGCTTTAACCCACTGAGCCACCCAGGCGCCCCTAGATGTGCTTCTTATATTTGTTCTTTCCCAAAGTCTGGCTGTTGGCCCTCCATGAGGAATTTTGGCTCAGACTTCCTCTGTCAAGATTTTCTTCTTTTGGCCTAGATTTCCTCTTTGCACCATCATTACATCTTTCTCGTTGGCCTACTCAGCATCCAGTTTCCCATTTGCCCAGCTAGTGTGTGTGTGTGTGTGTGTGTGTGTGTGTGTGTGTTGGGGAGGGGTGATATACAGAGAAGAAATGATGAGGGGTGACGTTGAGCTTTAGTCTGTGGTAAACTGCACCTCTGAAATAGATTTCTGTGTATAAAGAACAATTTCCTGCTGGGGAGAGACTCTCCCCAGTTTACCAGATCCATCAAATTGAACTCTTTAGCTTCACTATATATTTTGTGAAAATGCTATCAGAGCCTTCAAAGTTTAGCTTGCTCCATATCTGTTCTCACTGCTGAGTAGCAAGAGCATGATCCCTATCACCTTAAATGACAGAGAGAATGGACTTACTGAGACCACATCCTGAGGCCAAACAGCATGGTTTGTGCATTTATCTCAAACGAGATTTGCCTTTGGAAAATCAGCTGGGACCCTCAATGACTTCCCCACCACTCTATTCACATAAGGGACAGTCGAATGCAATGGCATTCAACACAGGCACTGGGGCCGTATTTTTTTGAATCCGGCTCTGTTCACTAGCAATGCAACTAGACAAGTTACTTAATCTCTCTGTGTATTAGTTTTGCCATCTGTAAAGTGGGAATGATAATTATTCCTAGTTTATAGGGATCTTGTGAGAATAATAAGTTATTATTTTGAGAAGCACCGGGCTCACTCATAGTTGGCACTCAGTGAATGTAACTGCTATTTTTTAATGCCTTTTCTACTTCTTTCCCATGTTTCCCCCTCTACTGCCTCATTATAAGGGTTCAGTATGGTGACTTATGCTTAGAAATAAGAATGATAAAGTTTGTTTTTTTTTTTTTTTTTTTGCTTTCAGCACTCCCTAAACTTCGGGAAATTATAGAAGACAATCAATAGAGTCTCCAAAATAAGGTTGGAAATTTATCAGTATCAAAAAAGAAATATAATACAGAGTCACTCACATTTCTGAATCTACTGACTGAATCCCTGTTGGGATGCAGGCTGTAATGGAAATGCTGGTGGGCTTTGTGGAAACATGACCACATACCTGAAACTGGTTGTATCTTACAATGCTCTAAGCTGGGGGAGGCCAGGGTGGATTTGGATTGGACTAGAAGTCAGACTGCTGAGAAAGATAGCCTTAGAGGCATGATTGAATATTGTCTTATCTTGTCTTTTCTTTTCATAGCATTTTACATTTATATTTTATATTTTATAAATATTTATATTTGTATTTTCATAGCAAATATAAGCTGAACATCGATACCTGGCTGACTGTAGCTCCCAAGTGTTAAATGTGATGTTTAGAGGCATAAAACACTCTGATGTAACTACGACTATGGAATGGAATTGTGTTTCCAAAAGCTTCTCAGTTTTCCCAGTTTTTGCTGCAGCGAGTACTAGTTGCTAACATTTGAATTAATGGCATCCCAATCCCAGGCAAATGGCATCCAATCCATTCTACCTCTTCCAACCAGCAATACGAAGTAATGAAAACTTGTTGCCTGAGTCCTTTCTCATTAGCTCTGGAGATGCAGATTGCAAATAATTCTTTGGTTGTATTTATTAAGTTTATATGATCTGCTTTCCAAGAAGCATTTAGAACAAACAATGAGTTATAGCGAAAACCAATGTGAGCAAGCAATAGACTCAAATTAGAAGAGGTAAAATTAAATTTTCATGTATCATAAATGAAATATCCATTAGGGACTTCTCAATGACCTTCAGGTTCAGTAAATTCTGTATTAAAACTTCCAACCTGAAAGATAGGAATGCTGGGCTCAACAACATGCATGGCAGGTACTGTGGAGGAAAAGGCCCAGCCAGCCACAGTAAACAAATGTAACTAGTTTTGGAGAAATGCTATTGACAGTAAAATTCTAATTTTACTCCAGCTCCCAGAACAGATGTACCTCCGAGTCCATAGACTGCAATACTTAACTGCAGCTACTCAGCTGTGACCTTCAGCCCCAGGCTCACTGCAATAAAATTTTCATGCAACCATATGGAAGAATATTTTAATAGAGATTTACTGTCAGTAACTGTCCCAAAGGAGCAAATAAGGAAGCTGTAACATATTGCGTACAGTAAATCAAGGGGACTTCAATGGAAAAACGAAACCTCCCGGAGGCAAGCATCTTTAAAATTACAGGCAACACTTTGTACAAATATGTGTACAAAGGACTAGATATGCACTCAGTTAAGTAGCTCAAAATGGTTTCGATTTGCAGATATATTTATTTAGAATTTATTTATTGGATTTTATAAGTGGCAAGCACTTACCTATCAGGGCTGAATGCCCATGTATCCCCCTTCCCTGGGGCAAAACGGAAGTGAGGGAGGCGTGACTTTAACTGAAAATCTTACCCAACCAGGGACTGTGGCAGGCAGCATAAATTGCGCCCTCTCTATGGCCAGGTTTACTTCAATTTAGGATGAGGTATTAAGCACAGGGACAAAATATTCCCTTAGCCAGTATACAAACAACACTGAATGAGTTATTTGAACGGTTAAAAATTCAGCTTAAACAATAAATGGGGACACATGTTGATTAAAACTCCCCGTGGGGCAGAATGCGTTCAGAGTCCCTACACGAGTCCTTGATTATGTTTTACCCAACATTTTTGTGTGTAAAAATGTCTCCTTTTTGTGAAGCTATAAAATGGCAATCTTTGTCTAAATGGGCCTTGGGCTCGTTGGATTCAGTAAATCAGATCTCGTACCCTTCTCCTGACCCTGTATTTATTTGGAGACAGGAGTCCATGGCACAGGGCCACAGGTGAGCTAAGAAGGAGGGAAGGAGCCTGAGCGTTTCACCTACACGGCTCCACGCTTCAGTTCACTTAGTTACCACCACTGCACCATTTCCTTGCTCGGCTTCAGCCCTTACTGTTAAGAGCATTTCAGTTTCAGATATTTGTTTCCTGAGGGCAAACAAGCAGCCATCTCCCCCTCTACTCAACTGATGGAAACTCTAATGCGAGGGGCAGTAATTCAGAGATAAATAGACCGAACACTGCCCGTGACAGTTCATATTTTATGGTGGAGAGAAAGCCTGAAACCTAAAAAACCCTTGTGTGGGAGGCATAGCACAAATGCCTCATCCATGGTACATAATGAAGGAAGATGTCTTGGCATCAACCCGAAAATCAAAATATCCAAGTGACTGTGAATAGGAGAATCGGGTGATAAATCTTTATGTTTTGCTAAATGCCCGTGGGTTGTCACATTTGACAAAGAGTGATAACAATAGAAGAATTGTCATATCTGATAAATGTGTCTTAGGCATTCCATTCTTCTGTGGAAGTGGTCCCAATTACTATAAAACACAGGTAACATGCACGCGGGTACAGATTCAAAAACAGGTTAAGTTACACACTGAAAGTGAATTATCTTGACTAATCAGAACTTGGCTGGAAATTGTCATACAATAGGAAAAATCTTGAGACGTTAGTTCATGCTATCAGATTAATGTATAAATCATGTTACATGGCTAACGATGAGTTCGTTACCCACCGATTTTCCCAGTGTTTCAATTACTGTATTTTTTCCGCAGTTGGATATTGTATTCTCTGGACCCTTTAATGATACTCTATTTCACACTGAAGTTGAAGTTGAAACTAGAAATCCTCCTCAAAACATGTGGATTTGGGGATACAAATGTATGCATGATATGTGCAGCTTATTTCTTTGAGAGAAAGGCTGATTGGGATGAATCCCCAGAGTCCTCGCATTATTTGGCTGTAACCATGTTAGGAATTACTCTTTTTGTCTTTATAAGGGATAGAATGGGCATGTAAAGACCATTTTTGTCTGTGTTTAATTTCGTGAATTTACCAAGAATGGTGAGTCATGTCTTACTTTTTTGATCCCATCTCTAAAACAAGTGATGTCAGAATGCTTACTCATTAAAGGCATGTTTCCCTCCATCTCCTGGAAGGCTCAATGACCTTGGCTAACTCTGTACCCAAAGTTTTTGGTAATCTTGGGCAATATAGCTTGTCCCTCTCCTCTTCAACCCACTCTCTATTCTGGCAAGTTGGTTTTCTCTTGACCTCCACAGATTCTATATTTAATTTGTCACACCCTCGGGTCACATGACTCCAGGATAAAATTATTTTCCTTCCTCTGTACCTCTCCAAGACTTAGCTTTTGTTTAAGACTGTTCAGAGCTCCACATACCCAAAGAATTCTGTCAAACTGCTCTAAGCCCATCACAAAATGCTAAAGGCCAAGTCATTTTCTACTGAGTAGCTAATACATTCTGAGACTATTAATAATTATTTAATAAATACCCATTGATAATTGATTTGTTGATCTTTTGACCTTCTTTTATTTCTTTTCACCACTTTGCCATTTACTTTAGACTTGGACTTCCCCCAGAGAACACAAAAGAATGTATTCTGAAGAAGTTTTTATTCTTATTCCTTCCACTGGGAACATGGTAGAAAGTAATCATTACTTAATGTAATTTTCCGCAAATAGACATTGTTTTACAAGCTACAAATAATGTGAATAAAATGTAACTATATACCCAACAAACAAACAAAATCTCCCAAATTAAAAGCAATATATAGCTGGGATGAATAAAATAATTTGTTAATTAGAAAAGTATTCATGATAGATGGCAAGCTCCTCACAGCTGGAACTTATCAAACAAAGACTAACTCAAGAATCTGGGGGAGAGGATTTCCATAAAGAATGGGAGATTAGCTTCAGTAAATCTGGGGTCTCTTCCAAATCCGAGATTCTATGATAATTGTCTGAATTTAACCAATTAAGAAAATGATTTTAGTAGTCTTATGAGGTAAGTTTTTTATATTCCAAATATTTTAAAATTATAGAGGGAGTTAGGAGATTAATTTTTAAAAAATCTGAAAATAACAGGTCATAAATTGATTGACTTACTAAAGTCAAAAGAACGGCTTTTTAAAAATGGTATGGGCATGTGGACCTAGCCACAAAGCACTTTGAAATCAATCTTATTCTTAGAACATGTATCTACAGTTTAATTAATTTGTACATGTAAATGGGATGGCTACTGTGCACATTTTAATAAACAAATATTTATGTGCCCGTTGGTCTTGTCAGTTTTCCTGTGATGTGTTAACCTTGGGTATGTAAAAAGAAGCAGTGAAATGTATTGCCCTCTTGGGAGTCCAGAGAGCTGTGCTAGTGCTGTGGTCCTCTGCCAAGGTCAGGAAACTTGTCTTTGCATGGTCATACTTTTAGACATACAGAACTGATATTTCACAAACAGGCACCAATGCAGACAAACCAACTACAGGCCTTCCGCATTTGCTCTTTTTATTTGTTACCTGGATTTTACTGGTTGCTATACCCCATTATCTAGAATTTTGGGATATCAGATGCTTGGGTTAAGTAAACCAAACATCTAATGACTATCATTTCTTTTTCATTTTACTTAATTTTTTAAAAGATTTTATATATTTATTAAAGAGAACACAAGCAGCGGGGAGCAGCAGGCAGAAGGAGAGGGAGAAGTAGATTCCACATGGAGCTGGGACCCCAGTGCAGGACTCAATCCCAGGGCCCTGGGATCATGACCCGAGCTGAAGGCAGATGCCTAACTGACTGAGCCACCCAGGCGCCCCTCTTTTCCCTTTTAATGTAATCTTTTGATATGTGTCCAGAGAAACCATGAAATTTTGTCTTATCATTATTTGGATTTCTGTGTTGTCAGGGTATAATGATTTTAAGATTGGGGTGAAGATGTACTTATCTGAAAACTGTACAGTTGTGTACACATGCAGTATACATATGTAAGACTTGGTAAAACTTCATTAATCTGTAACAATTTAGGAAAGTTTTAGTTACGGGATCCTTAAAAATTAATTCAGCACAACTTCTTTCAACCAAACAGAATGATATACTTTCTGCTTTACCAGTGTCTTTAGAGCAAGTATATTTGTTGTTTACAAGTACAAAGGTGCTTTGAAAGTGTTTGAAAGGAGTTTATTCAGTAAGACTAATGCTGTACATGGAATTATTTTTGCTCTTTGCTCTTCTAATCGGCAAAGCAGACTTTCTTCCTTGGAAATGTAGGAAACTTCTATCTTACCTGAAAAAAACACACGATTTTTGAATTAGTAATGTATTTGAATCAAAACTTTGTTACATATTAAGAACATCTGGAGTAAATGTGGTTTATAGTTATAAACCCAGGTATATATTGTGGTTAAATTGAATGTATTTTGGTAAAAACTAGTCTAATTCCTTCAGACTAATTAACATGCATCTACTTAGTTAATTGGTTAAAGTTTCCCGACTCAATTCAATGATGCGTTTTTCACGAACTTGTTGGATATTTTCATCCCATCTTCTTTTATCCAGGATCATCCATAAATGTCCCGAGACACAGCAGAGGGCCAAGAATGGCATGGTAGGCAAAAGACAGAGGCTCTGAGTCCACAACTGGATTTCTGTTTGGACACTTAAGAAGAAGTGACATCAAGAGCAGCAACCTAGCCTACTGCACTCATGGTGAGGTAAGGAGATCCCAACCATAACTATGAAATAACCTTGGCCTCTCCTGAAGTAGGATATTGGTTCAATCCAATGTAACGGTGGTGTTGTTAATATTCCTATCCTTGATGTGATTATAATTATTTGATATCATTATTCAAACTAAAATCACTCATGCACAACTCCCTTGTGTGGGCGGAAGCAGCCAGTAAAAAGCATGAAATGTTTATCTGTAGTGTGGTTTTAGTTTCTCTCCTTACCCTCTTGGAGTTAGCTGCCCGAGTCTTACTCAGTGTGACAGAAGATCATCGTAGAGTCTGGGAAGAAGCAATGAGATAAACTGCCCAGGTTCTGATGAGGTATGAAGCGTCCTGTCACATTTCAGGGTGAAATTCATCTTCAACAAGATTTCCCCCACACCCCCACCTCCACCATTTCACAGCTTGTATTCCCAGAACACGAGTATCAAGATTTCATTTGCCTTGGAGCCCTTCCAGAAATTAACAGCGTTAAGAAGGACCATTCTATTAAGTCAGGATGGTGTCCAATAAAAGCAATGAATGATTGGAAAATGGACCATTTTAATGCTGTTCAGTAAAACCATCGTGAATGTTCTTAATTATGCAATTCCATCCTTCCTGTGTAATTGGCTCATTTGATTTTTTTTTTCCTTCTCATGGTATAGAATAATCTGAATTAGGGGTCAGGGTCTTCTAATATTGTTATATTTGACTAATATTTGAAGATGATGGGGCAAAATATGTAAGAATGTAACATGATTTGGATCCCCTAGACAACCAACAAGTAAGCATAAAGGCTCATAGGACTGACAAAAATGGAAAAATAATTGTACCCTTCAGAGGTATCTAAACTCCGTTTGCAAATATAGAGCACTCCATTTTTAAAAGCTTCATTCCTTTGGTTCTGAATAGTTAATATAATCACATGATTCGAAATTCAAGAGGGACAAAAGGGCAGATAGTGAAAAATCTTCCTCCTTGGCATCCAAAGCAACTAATGTTATCAGGTGTGCGTGATGCTCTCAGAGATATCTAATGCATATTCAAACAAATTTGTGTAAACTTTCATTTGTTTTTCTCTTATTTGTATGCACAGTAGCACTATCTACTAAGATTTTATATATCGGCATTCAGCCCAAGTACTAGGGATACAGTAGCAAGCAAAGCCAAGTCCTTTTGGGAAGCTTACACTTTCATGGTGGGAAGCGGACAAAAAGCACCAAACAAGATAGTTTTAGATCGTGAGTGTTTGACACTGACCTACAGGGAAGGGGGTGCTGGTTAATTGAGGTCATAAAGGCTCACCAAGAGGAAAATTAAAAAAATAGAAATCACTTTTTGGCTTTTGTATTAATCTGGCTAAATATCTGGTTAAACCCAACAATTTGCCACGATGTAGCCCCACAAAACACATATGTAGAGACATGGGATTTGCCATACAATTCATCAGTATGCTGACCCTTCAGAGTAATGTCGTGATCCCAGATTTCAAATTCATGCTCATCACTGCCTGACGATGCTCAAAACCACTGTGCTATACTCATCTCGCATGACAGAAGCTACAGATAGGAGAGGCCCTAAGAAGTTCACTCCCAGATAAAAGATTTCATGGAATGTCTACCAAGAGCGGGGACCATAACATTGACAGCTGCTTCTCATCTGTACTCACTGTTCCGATCATATTTTAGTCATTCTGCAAAACCAGCAATTAGATAGGGAGGTTAGACTCTTCTCTTATTGTGGTCAGTGTGCCAAGAAAATTGAAATGAAAGGAGAGGGCAGATTGCTAAAATAAGTATTCTGAAAGACAGTCGGCATGACAGTGAGAGCAGTAGAAATTCATAGGCCAGTCGTTTAAACTGAATATCTGGTTAAAAAAGTTAAAAAAAATCTGTGCACATTTAGACATTTTCAAAAATCCTAACTTTTGTCCTGAGATATCTTGGATACTAACTATAACTGGTTACTGGGTTAACTTTTTCAATTTCCTTCCAGATATGCAATATAATGTAGAAGTATCCCAAGATAGCTACTTGTAATTTTCCTACAGGTGTGTGAAAACATCTGTTTTCATTTCTCTAAAATAATTGAGGAGTTCTCTGGTTAGTTTAGATATGTTGGTTACTTCTAAGAGTGACAAAATACATACTGATTGAGGTTCGGATTTCTGCCAAATGCTGAAAGTGATTCATTATTTGATGGCACAGAAATTACTCTAGATCTCTGTTGAAATTCTGTCGTCATTATGGGCATCAATTATCATCATATTGTAAAATAGATGTAAAAGGGAAAGGAGATTGAGTAAATTTTGAGGCAGCTGCTCCCTCTTCTCCCCCACCACATGACATGTAAGGCGGTGGGGGGGGGTGCCCTTTTTTATGGATCCTCACAGCAACTTGTATATTTCTATTTCTCATAGGAATGGAGGGAAAAAATCTCTTCCCTCCCACACAGGTCTTAGTCCATTCAGGCTGCTATAACAAAATACCCCAATCTGAGTAGCTAATAAACCACTGACACGTGTTCTCACAATTCCGGAGACTTGGAAGTCCAAGATCATGGTGCCAACAGATTCAATGTCTAGTGAGGGCCAGCTTTCTGGTTCACAGATGGCTCCTTCGTGTGGTTGGAAGGGGCCAGGGACCTCTCTGGTATGGTATTAGGTGGTGCGGCCTTTGGGAGATGCTTAGATATGAAGCATTAAATGATCCTGCTATTAGACTTCTCTCAGATGATTCCACTTCAGCAGGCCCTTTCCGGTGAAAGCAAGTGGACTTTTATTTGATATTACTTTTGTATCTACTATTAGATCCTATGCTCCCACATCTAAATGGAGAGGGACAGCTCAAACAGTTGTAGAGATGGAGAAATGCAGATTTGTCCAAGGCTGCCCAGAGTCGGAGGAACGAAAGCCACCCTGCAGTCCCTGACATTAACTTAGAGTTCCTTGCACAGGATCAGATGGTCTGGGAGCTGGGCCAGGAAAGTGAGCCCCTGGAGAATTTAAATTCCCCGAAGGTGTGATGCAATGCCTGCAGATTCCGTCTAATGGCACTATTCCAATTCTCTGTGAAAGAGGCAAGGAGCAGTGTTAGTCACTGCCCTCTTTACAGGGCTACTGCATCTCAGGAGAAAGGCATCTTCTCTGTTCGGGCCCTCTCTGTCAGGTCCTAGGATGGTGTCTGGTCCCCAGCAGTGGCACTGGAGCTGACTTTGTATTTGTGGTTCTCCATGGAGTGCTTTGGGTTATTGTCATCTGTGGACACATTCTATTTCTCCAGTATGGCAACAGCAGGTTATTTTCCCTGCCCCCACTCCGTGGAGCTGGCCCACAACCAATTCCAAAATTAACATTTGTTTGCCAAACATGCACAGCTGTAATCAGCCTGCTGGTGGTTTGCTGCCTAGCCTGCCACCTGCTAGCTCCCTTTCCAGAGAAAAAGGGGGAAGAAAGAAGCTAACTGAGGACAAAGTTCAGGCAAAGATTTAGGATTTCTCTCCATGTCTTTGCTGCCCTCTGCCAAACTCTCTAGTTCACCCCCAAAGAGCAATGCAGATTTGCTTATGGTTTGAATAGCAGTGGGGCAGAGATATTGCTTTATGTTTTCCAAATGGCAGAAAGCAACATACCGGTTTCTTCTCGAAGGTTAAGGGTTTGTTTTTGTTTGTTTGTTTGCTTGTTTGTTTTTTGTTTGTTTTTTTGGCTAGGGGGAGGGAGTTGTTTACAGAAGACTGGGTCAAACCATTCCTGTTATGACAGTTATCTAGACAAGAGAGGAACAGACCCGCTTTCATTCAGGATGATACATGTTATACGGGAAATGAACCACCCCACAGTTTTGCTGCCTGGAGGTGGAAGAAGGGGAAAACTGCTCATGGTTGAAGTTTGGCAGAACTCAAAAATCCAAAGAAACTTCTGAAAAGTTTTCTTAAAACATTACAAATATTTTTTCATTTGCCTGAGGTCATTTCCTGTTATCTTATAATCCATTGTTTTCTAAGAGAAACTTCATAAAAGAAAGTCTTTTTTAATAGCCTGACTAAAGCTAGTGTGATGAAAACAATAAAAATTCTTGTTTGAAAGTGATTCTTTCTCTGTGTCTAGGACAGCCAGGGGAATAAGATAACATAATGTGCAGCAGCCCAGTACTTAGACTGCCAAGGCCAAGTGAAATTTGAAGGTCCAGAGTTTCAAAAGCATCATACGCAGTTTTAAACCCAAAAGGCTTGCTTCAATGGGATCCTTCTGGAGTAGAATCTTCATCTAGTTGTAGGATGCACTTCTTGCCATTCACCAAGTGTTTGCATTTTTCTTGAAGCTTACAGCATCCATTCCACTTTTTTCCCCTGTCTTCAAGTGCTGCCTTTTTTTTTTTTCACTCTTCTCTTCAGGATCTAGATTATTCATGTTTTGCTCTGTTCAATAAGTAATTATTTTTGGTGGGGGAAAATGGAAAAAGCCAAGAGGAAGATGGAGAGATAAAATCTGGGCAGAAAGATGGATTTTTTAAAATAATCTCTAATATGACAGGAAGGAAGAATAGAGACTATTCTGAAAATCCTAAACTTATTAGTTTGAACCACTTCTCCCAAACCGATGTAGAGTCTCAGTCTCTTTCAGCTCTGTGAACATGGAAAGCAGAATGTATTAGTAGGAATATGAGAATCCTGTACAACAACCTGGCCAATCTTACTGCTTCATTGAGTCCTTTATGTTTTGAGGAATCTCTTCATAAATTGACAGCCACTGCTAGCTAAATCATTAAAAGGAGAGGAGGAATCTCTAGTCTCTTTGAGTCAGCCAGATATTCTGTGGCAGCCTAATAAGGTGAAGTTGCCTTCTAGACTGTAACACGCTAATGGGACTTTCTCTCTACAACACAGATCAAGACTCCTCTAGAGCTCTGTTTCTTAATTCCCTTGTTTAGTCTTGCAGACGCTCTCTTGACTTTAACTTACCTTTCCAGGCTTATTTTTGACTAACCCTCCTAAGCATTCCCCATTCCCGAGGGATGATTTATCATTTCCAAAATACATCCTGGTTCTCTTACCCAAATATCTCTGCCCACCATTTCTCCTTTGTCTGAGAATGCTATAAAAATTCTTTTTTATCTTTTATTTATTTTTTATTAACATATAATGTATTATTTGTTTCAGGGGTACAGATCTGTGAATCATCAGTCTTACACAATTCACAGCACTCACCATAGCGCATACCCTCCCAGGTGTCTATCACCCAACCACCCATCCCTCATACCCACCTCCCCTCCAGCAACCCTCAGTTTGTTTCCTGAGATTAAGAGTCTCTTATGGTTTGTCTCCCTCCCCAGTCCCATCTTGTTGCATTTTTCCCTCCCTTCCCCCAACAAACCCCTACCCTGCCTCTCAAATTCCTCATATCAGAGAGATTATATGATAATTGTCTTTCTCTGATTGACTTCTTTCTCTCAGCATAATACCCTCTAGTTCCATCAACGTTATCACAAATGGCAAGATTTCATTCTTTTGATGGCTGCATAGTATGTGTGTGTGTGTGTGTGTGTGTGTGTGTGTGTGTGTGTGTGTGTTTATACCACATCTTCTTTATCCATTCTTCTGCTGATGGACATCTAGGCTCTTTCCATAGTTTGGCCATTGTGGACATTGCTGCTATAAACATTGGGGTGCAGCTGCCCCTTTGGATCACTACATTTGTATCTTTAGGGTAAATACCCAATAGTGTGATTGCTGGGTCATAGGGTAGCTCTATTTTCAACTTTTTGAGAACCTCCATACTGTTTTCCAGAGTGTCTGCACCAGCTTTGGGGAATGCTATAAAAATTCTGTTCCACTGAAATGTTATCTCTCTTTATTTTTTTTTTAAGATTTTATTTATTTATTTGACAGACAGAGATCACGAGTAGGCAGAGAGGCAGGCAGAGAGAGACGTGGAGGCAGGCTCCCTGCTGAGCAGAGAGCCCGATGTGGGGCTCGATCCCAGCACCCTGGGACCATGACCTGAGCTGAAGGCAGAGGCTTAACCCACTGAGCCACCCAGGCGCCCCTGTTATCTCTCTTTAATTGAAATATAATTAATAGATAACATTGTATTAATTTTAGGTGTACAACATGATTTGATTTATGCACATAGTGCAAATCTTTAACTTGTGAAACAATCTGCAATCCTTTCAGATGGACATAATCCCTTATCTTTGGTGCCACAAGCCTTTCATAGCACTTATGCTATCCTGACATGTTAGGCTTTAACTAGTGTGAATGATTGTCTTCTGCTAAGCAGGTGGCTCC
Source organism: Lontra canadensis (assembly GCF_010015895.1). Classification (NCBI taxonomy): domain Eukaryota; kingdom Metazoa; phylum Chordata; class Mammalia; order Carnivora; family Mustelidae; genus Lontra; species Lontra canadensis. The sequence goes on from NW_022631044.1 coordinate 5,035,161, forward strand.
CTGAGAGAAAGTTCCACAGTAGCCTTTCTCACCCTTGTATCTTCCAATCTCCCTACCACAGGGCATGCTGCATTCACTCCATACATATTTGTTAAATTAAATTGAATGTGATAAAAATATTGTTAATGATCATATAGGAATGTTCAAAGAGCATAACACACCTGCCCCCTTCCCCTTCCTAATTAAAAAGAGAGAGAGAGAGAGAGCATCATACAGAAATATACTGCTGGGAGAATGGGAAGATTAAAAACAAGGGCATTGAAGGACTCAAGAGACACAGAAGGTAACTCTCCCAAGAGAGGAAAAAAAATAAAGGTGAAACCAAAAAGAGAAGGAAAATGATAAGCTTTTCAAAACATAAAGTAAGCTTCTCTCTAGCCTTCCAGTAGGCTTAGAAATGATTTTTTGAGGGGGATTTTGGGGCTGGACTATCTGAGTGAGAAGCACCCACGTCATCTTCTATGATAACAGAATGTTCCATAACCAGAGGAAGACACAAGCTGCCAGGATACCAGTTGGTGATGTGGGGTAGCCACCAATCACAGAAAGGATCCAAGGGCCACCTGTAGCAGATTTCTCACAGGAGGGAACTGCAAAGCATGAACTGAAGCCTAAAGCAGCACACCTCAGGCTTTTCAAGTATCTTAGGTAAATGGTTTTACAGACCAAGGTAGGCAAGGAATTTTTCAAAGTTGACTATACAGAATATATAGATAATATTATATCTAATATTAAATTTACATTATTAATATTAATACTTATGATAATATCATAAAATATCATATACATATTTATGGAACCACAGAGGTGCTGAGGGATAGAAACAGTGAAAAACATGGACGCCATTTCTTACCCCTTCCTTCATGGAACTCCTCTGGTTGCATTTGTCACATAGTATTTTCTTTCAATCAATCTTATTATAAATTAATAGTAAGGGAACTGTATTTCAAATATTCCAAGAAGTGCCAGGAAAGAAAATATGCCACCAATCAGCATTCTATAAAATTAATCACCTGGGGAAATTAATGAAATTGTGCTTGCATATAGGTATTACTTGTAAAAAAAAAAATGTGAATTCTGCCCCTTTTGTTGAAAATTAGGTGTATATTTTTACATCTTTCTAAGAACGGTTGAGAGTGGGATCGAGTGGATTCTACCACCAAAGTTAAGTGGCTTCAAAAGTCTCCAACTAAAAAGAAAAGTCTCCAACTGCCAGGTTTGTGGTAGGACAGCCCTGCTTTATTTAGTCCCGGGGATTCTCTGTTTTGGGCCTGAGGGAAAAAGACAAGCCATGGCTGTCTGTTTTCCACACTGTGATTTATTCCTTCATCTGACAGAGGCCCAGCTCAGTACCTGGAATATAGTAGATGCTCAATAAATATTGGCTGTATTCATGAATAAGTGGCAGCCATTTAATTAAGAAAACAGAAGTGTGAACTTTATATATGTACACAGTTGTTGGGTTGGTTATAGGTTAGCTACCCTTGGGAGAGAAAGCCATAGGTCTTTAGCAATTAAATACTATGGGGAAGAGAAATTTCTGCTCCTAGCATTTATAATTTAAAGGCTGTTGCTCAAAGCGTATTGAGGATAGGATATCACAGGAGCATTATTATATGATCAAAAATATGATACAATTATTATATGATCAAAAATCAGATACAATCCCTAACTTTTGCATTCAGAGTGTCTTTTTTTTTTTTTTTTTTTTTCCTGGAGGAAGAGAGAGAGAATGGGAGAGAGAAGAGAGAGAATCTTAAGCAAGTTCCATGCCCAGCTGGGAGCCCTATGTGGGCATCAATCTTGTGATTCTGAGATCCTGACCTGAACTGAAATCCAGAGTGGGATGCTTAACTGACTGAGCCACCCAGGTGCCCCCAGAGTGCTTTTAAGGAGAGTTTACCAGAATGCATGAGAGGTTCCTACTCAGGAATAGAATCTGCTGCTGGGGAAGCCTCAAATCTTATTTGCTAGAGTTGTGGGTCTTTGGGAAAATCTCCCTTTCCCTAGGTCATCTGAAACTTTCCAAGACTTCTAACATTTCCATCTTCAGTCACTGTCACTTCAGCCCAACCAATAACATAAGAAAGATAAAATTTGGTAAATATTATCTGGATATTTCAAACCACAACTTCACCTATCTGAATAATCCTGGAAGAACTGTGTGTTTGCATGCATGATCCAGACAAATGCCATTTCTTATGCTGCTGCAGATACTTACTCTTTCCCAGTTTCCAGAAGCCTAGGAAGTAGAGCAGGGGGAGCCCTCATGTAAAAGTAGGGAAAAGCTTTTGAGCAGAAAGTTCACGATTATAGGAGTATCTTTTGGTGGAAACATCAGAACTCACGGTGTGTAACTTAGGCAGCTTCACTCTTTAGCATTCTAGTTGCTTAGTGAGAATGCTTATCTTCTTAGAACGTGTTCTCTACTTTCAGTTAGGTGATGCATTTTGTAGACAAGTAACACTGAAAAGAAAATACCAGTTTCTTTGCACTTAGCAAGTATTTCCTGGTGAATCTTTGTGCTTTGCAAGGCTTCCCACATCATACCTCCCAAGCTTTTCTTGCTTTCATTCTACCTGCCACCATGGTTGGATTAGTTCAACATATACTTGTTAGTTTCTAGAGTGTTTTAGCTAACATTCTAGGCATGAAACACAAAGATTCATAAAACAACCCCTGCCCACTGATAATTTCCAATCTAATGGGGAAAACAGCTGTATTTCCAGATGACTTTAGAATACAAAGTACTACGAAGGAGGTTCCAACCTGTAGTTTGCAGCTACAGATAGTTGCCTAGAGGTAGGTGTTATTACAAGCTTTCTTATACCTCTTTCTTTTCTCCCTGATTGTTTTTGGGCTCCTTGAAGGCAGTGTCCCTGTGTTTGTTACTTCCCTGCTCCCCTCCTAGATGACATTCTCAGTAAATGCTGATCTGAACGACTCTGGATCCATAGTTGACAATGCAGTCACTTTCTTATTTGCTTTTTATACAGTTTTTGCATTTTAGATTCTGAAGTCACTAGAAAAGAGAAAAGGGGACCCCCAAACTCAGGTTATTAGGAAATTCATTATCTAGCATTATAGTTGTACCTTTTCTGAAAGACCAATCTTTCGAGCTTTGTGGAGCCTTAATTTAGAGGTATATTGACTGTTCATTACCACGAAGTTGCTCAAGTGGCGAAGAGCATGTGTGGTGTTTAATGTAATCTTAAACATTACTATCTACGTTAAATCAGGAAGGGGGCACAAGCGTTAGAGTTGCTGTTTAATGATGTATGAAAAAGCTGCCTGGGAAAGTGCACCATTAAGAAAAGCTGAAACCAGCACCGAACAATGACCTGATGATATATTGAGACCTCGTGGCCAAGGCCAGGTCTCCTAACTTGGAAAGTTACGAGCACCAAGTGCCCTTGCAGAATAAAGAAACTAAGGGAAATCCATGGAGGCAGAGGAGTGGAGGGAATGCTGGGTTGGAAAAGGAATGAGAAAAGACTTGTACCAGCATGGGCTCATGTAGTCTCTTCCTATCCAGGCTGGCCATGGCTTATTTTTAAATCCCCTTTCTTGTGGATCCAGAAACAAACCTACAAACTTAGAAAATAAACAAAAATGCTAGTCAACAAAAGTAATCTGTACTAGTTAGAATGACACATGGTAAGCCAGTCTTGGATCCTTCAAAGAAACACCCAAAGCTAAATTACTCTTACTATTAGTTTTCTGCTTTTACAAACACAAGCTAGTAATTGCAATATCTTTGGTTTAAAATACTTAGTGCAATGGAAGATAGAAAACTTAACTTGTATAGTTCTAATGGGAGGCTTATTAATAAGCTTTAAGTTTAGAAATAATGGTGGATTTTATGTCCTCCCAGGAAGATTTTATTGGTTTAAAAAAAAATTCTTCATTGGTTTAAAAAAATTCTTTAAGAATTTATAGAGTCTGTAACCTGCTTGTTTAGTAGAGAGTTTCAAGGTCTATTTTTCATAACTTCTACCTAATTGATCACACTTACTGTCTGGTGAGTTAAAGTCTTATGGATTGCCAAAAATTTATATTTCCATCCATACGGATGGACTGTAAGTCCATGACAGAGTATGCTCCAGATGTTATAAGGACATCTCGTAGTAGACACAGCTAGTCAGTTAATTTGAACTCAGTGAAGATCATGCTTCCCAATCCTGAAACACTTAAAACAGGGTTGGTGAGAATAGACATAATAACTACATGCAGAACTAATATTTAGAAAGACGTGTCAAGAAAGTAAATGCTTCCTTTATTTATTTATTTTTCCAAATGAACTATACTGATGAGAAATATGCTAGCTTGGAGGGAAGGAGTTGTTCAGAGAAACTGGAAGTGAAATTGGCACTGGCTCTGGAAGAGCGAACTTTTGAAGGAAGGGAAAGAAACAGAAGGTCATGCCAAATGAATATAATAAGCCTGAGAACATAAGGGAGGAGTGCTCAATATGAGCTCGGGAAACAGGAACTCTACATAAATCTGGAGCAGGCAGTATGTGCATGTTGAACGACTGTTCATAGTAGAGAGAGGCATACGTTAGCACAAGATCATGATCACCTGATATGTCAGGCTAAGGATTTAACATTTTACCAAAGTCCAAGCTATTACCTCTCGCTAAGGTGTTTCAAGATTTCATTGCTTAGTAACAGTGAAATGTTTAAATTTTTTTATGTCAAAGGTTGAATATCGACCCCTATTTTGAATAGTTCTCTACAATGCAGATAGAACATTTAAATCTTTGTACTTTTTGTCACTGTAGATACCAAGTACATTTTTATTTATTTATTATTTGATTAGGCTGACTTTTAAAAATTATTTATTTATTTATTCTTATTTAAATTCAATTAATTAACATATAGGCTGACTTTTAAATAGCTCTATATATTATGTCTGGTCAAATCTGTTGGCAGAGATGGAAATGAGTTTGGATGCTTCTGTGAAAAGAAGATGTTAGGGCGCCTGGGTGACTCAGTGGATTAAGCCTTTGCCTTCAGCTCAGCTCATGTTCTCAGGGTCCTGGGATGGACCCCTGCCTCGGGCTCTCTGCTCAGCAGGGAGTCTGCTTCCTGCCTCTCTGCCTACTTGTGTCAAATAAATAAATAAAATCTTAAAAAAAAAAAAAAAAAGAAAAGAAGATGTTGGTGGGAGGTTCTTGGGTAGAAATCCCAAGAGAGGACTAGGATACTATGGACTTTATTTTCTATACTTATTTTATACCACAACTGAGTATCATTAGTAGTGGGCCACATAAAAGAAAACTCTGATTGTAAAGTATTCTATGGAAGAACATTGTTCTGGCAGAGCTGAAAAGACTCCAAAGTATAGTGTCCACTGTGTATGAGACTCAAAAGCACAATTAACCAAATCCTTATTTTGTTCTACACTTTAGTCATCCCCATGAGGATGTTGACTTTAAAGGAATGGCTGTTTTATTTTACTCTTCAGACCTAAACTGAGCCAAATTTTTGGTGCTTAGTCTGTTAGAAAGTAGCTGATGGACATCAAAGAATATATAACATTCGGTAATCAAAGAGCTTGAGTTATTTCACCCTGAAAATTAAATGGAAGCTTGTAACCTTGACTCATGCATAAGGCATCCTCAGTTGAGGAACACAATTGAAGGAAGTGCTTACATCCCATAAAGCTCGCAGATGTTACACAAATTCAGCCTGTGTAAGTCCCGTGTTGTGTTTGCCACCCATGTTAGCCATCTTCTTTGTTCACAGATCTTAAGTATCTGATGCTTGCTCCCTGTGCAATAGTTATTTCAGGATTAAGACTATTTATATATTTCCCTGGGATGCCATGGAAGCTAAAAGCAGTGGCTAGTTTGGACACTTGAAAATCCAAAACCATCAACCTGAAATCAATATTTTTCCTATTCTACTTTTCTTGCCAAGCTCCCTTCTCTCCTTCCCTCTTCTTCCCCTCCCTCCCCTTCACCTCTTTTCACTCCATTGTCTTCTTCATTTATCCCTACCCCATCCCATTATGGACTCCACCCCAGAGAAGAGAGAGAATGAGCCCCATTTTTTTTCAACATCGAGGGCCAGTTACTCACATTGTGGTGTAAACATCACCGAAAGGGAAGATTGCAACTCACTCTCTACCTCTAGGAAACTTCATATCAGGCAATTTTCACATTCCAGAGTTTGTCTTTTAATGTTCTCTAGCCTGATTCCATCTAAATCCATAGAAATCATAAGTCCACATAGCCCGTGGACCTAAAGAATGAATTTTTGATCTGAACTCTCTTCCATAAAATCGTTAACCTCCTAAGTGCCTAAGCTATATTTGGATGCCGCTAACGCGACCATAAATCCCTCAAGTTTCACTGAGCCTTTTCCAGTGTTTTTGCGTCTCCTGCCAATCTTTGGGAGGATGTGTTTTATAGCCTCCAGGTCAGCATGCATATCCCAGTGTTTCCTGGTTTCCAAATTGGCACAAAACTCAAGGTGAGCAAGAAAGGGTTCAACAGCTACTTATAAAATCTCTTCTAGCCACGTTTCTCCTTAACGCAGCAGCTGAAAGTGTTGCAGACCGCGTTCGCACTTCATTGCAGAGGGCGTTTGGAGAGGGTATTTCTCAGTGTTCCGCAGTATGTGCAGTACGTGAGACCTCAGCTGTTGTCCAGCGTCGGGGGGGCCCCAGGACACAGGCACCCGTCCCTTGATAGTTCTGGCTCTTTTCTTCCCGTATTCTGCCTAGTCTTCTTTCTAGGGATCCCTTTAATAAAGGAAATTAAATATGTAGGAGTGTTTTTAACATATTTGAGAAAGTGGTCTGTGTATTTTGTTAGATGTTTGTTACTTAGAAAAAAAAAAGTGTTTTAATCCTATTGTTTTGACTCAGAACCTTATCAAGATCATCTTGGGTTTTTCCATATTTGTACCTATTTCTTAAAAAAAAAAAAGTTTGCAAGCCCAGTGCTGTGCTTTGAGTCACCTAATTTATTTAATCCTCTTAATAACTCTATGGATATAGTATTCTTTCTTCCCCCCATTATGAATGAGGAAACAAAAACTCAGAAAGTTTAAGTAAAGTTGTTCAAAGTCACGTGACTCTCACAGTGGACGCAGCAGAATTCTAGTCCTGCAGTTCTGATACCAAAGGGTGGGGGGAAGAAGGGGGAGGAGGAGAGGGAGGGATGAGGGAGAGGAGGAGGTAAAGGAAGGAAGGAGAAAGGAGGGAAAAAAGGAAGGGGAGGAAGGAAGGAAGAAGAAAAGAAAAGAAATGTCTACTCCTTTGGCTTCTTACAAGTATGGAAAGCTTGGGTCAATGTCAGGAAGGTCAGAGGAATAACATAGTTTCCTCTGTGTCCTCCTCCCTCAAGGACACAGCAGGACAAGGCAATGAGCGGGGCTTCCTGAAAGTGAGAAGCTCTTGGGAGAAGTGTTCCCTACCTGTCAATACTAGGTGATGTGAAAATTCAGGAGTAGGAGTACCGTCAATCTCAACTAATGAACAAACACTGAGAATCAAGGGAGGGATTGGGGTTCTGACACCCTGAGAATGGTTGAACAGAAGCGGGCAAAGGTGCTGATCCAGCATCCCCTGCCCATGAGCTCTCTCCACTGTCCCCTGTCCTGCCTTCCCCTGCTTCTCTGAATTGGTCAATGAGGATTATCTCATTCAGTGTTCAAAAGAACCATGTGATAGGTGCTCCTGTTATCTCTTCCTCATAGATGAAGAAATTTGGGGTTAACAAGATCAGTAATTCACCCAAAGATCATGGTTTCCAAGCAGTAAAGCTGGATGAGGAGTGGCCAGGCATTAGAGTCCTGGGACATGCGGCTGTCAGTGTTAGAACCAGGACAATCCCAGGCACGCTAGGACTGTCAGTCACCCTAGAATAGAAACTAGTCCTGCCTGACCTCTAAAATTTTTTTTGGCACTGGCCCAGAAGATTTCCCTTGTAATTTGAAGTCAGTGTTAAATTCAATTATGCAGAATAAGAAGGGACATCTAACCAGTTCCAGGTCTCTCCCAGCCATGGAGAGGGCCTCACATTATCTCTATCCATGCTCCATACATCCTCTCAATAAAAAAATTAAGCAATCCCTCAATACCTGTAAATTTATTTATAAATTACATACATAAATAAGTTATATATAACATAGATACAAAAATTTGTGTTTTAAAAGATGAGATTAATGGGGCGCCTGGGTGGCTCAGTGGGTTAAAGCCTCTGCCTTCGGCTCAGATCATGATCCCAGGGTCCTGGGATCGAGCCCCGCATCGGGCTCTCTGCTCAGCAGGGAGCCTGCTTCCCTTCCTCTCTCTCTCTCTGCCTGATTCTCTGCCTGCTTGTGATCTCTGTCAGTCAAATAAATAAACAAAATCTTTAAAAAAAAAATGAGATTAACTATGAATAGTTGAAGTTTTAATACTGTCTTCTCTCTCCCCAGTAGAAGATCCTATGAACATTGTTTGGTGCATGCAACTAGTTAGGAGACACCAGACTAACTACTGATTTTTCAATTAGCAATAATCGCGCCTCGGATAAACCTCATTGGCCACAATACTGCCACTGCGCAAAGCTAACTACTGATTTTTGATTCCAGTTTTCTAGAATTGATTATACAATGACCCTTTCAGATTATACAGAAAATTCCTCATTTAAATATTATGCCTTTCTGAGCTGGCACCTGTCTTTTCCAACCCCAAATTAATAATTTTTTTAAGCAACCCCATTGATCTTAATTGATGGACTTTATAATAAATACATGTGATTAGATTAAGTTAGATTAGATTAAGGTTTTACAATATATTTTTGAAAACAGGCTCTGCTGTTCAAAATCCAATTTCAAATCCACTTCTCTCTCTCTCTTTTTTTTTTTTTTCAATTTTTATTTCTTTATTTGACAGATGGAGATCACAAGTAGGCAGAGAGAGAGACAGGGAGAGAGGGGAAAGCAGGCTACCCGCTGAGCAGGGAGCCTGATGTGGGCCTCGATCCCAGGACCCTGAGATCATGACCCAAGCCAAAGGCAGAAATTTTAACCCACTGAGCCACCCAGGTGCCCCCAAACCCACTTCTCTTTTTACTACATATATTACGTTCCACCCAGCTAAATATCACTACAGAAATATCTGATGGGCTTATTATCTGAAACTGGGCTTGCCTCTTGGTGAGTGTCAAGCCCAAAGACACAATCAAGCCAAAGAATAGGAAAAGGAAGGGTTTTACTTCCAACAAGTAAGGGAGAAATATCCTGATATATCGGGCTGTTTCTCCAAACAGTATTTCCTTGGACAACCACACCAGGGAAGATTTAAGTTAAAGATGCAGACATGTTCATGAAGGGGGCTTGCACAATGGGGAATTCAGGAATTGGGATTGGAGCGAAAGTCATTTTGAGGTCCAGGTCAGAGTCACCAGGGCCTGCAAGAGTCAACATCACCAGTTCTCTGGCTTTAGTTGGTTTGGTATCCGAGTACTCAAAGGGGTTTAGATCCTACAAAGGTAACTCAAGAATGTTCTGAGAAAGTAGTACTGGTCAGGCATAGATCACAAAATGGCTGGGGGCCTACAATGACTTTTCTTTGTTTTATGTTTTGTTTATTTAAAATTCTATTTATTATTTGAGAAAGAGAGAGTAAAAGACAGCACAAGCAGGGGAAGGGGCAGAGGGAGAAGCAAGCTCCCCGCTAAGCAAGGAGTCTGATGTGAGACTTGATCCCAGGATCCTGGGATCGTGACCTGAGCTGAAGGCAGATGCTTAACTGAGCCACCCAAGCACCCTTAGGTGACTTTTCTTATGGCAGAAAAGCTATTCCTTGTCTTTCTTTTTCTGGGGACCCTTAATGTTTCCTGCTTATAGGCTCACCACTGACCAAAAGCCATTAATGACTTAAATCTATTATCCCTCTGGATCTATTATCCCTCCATCTAAAATATGAATTTTAGACAATATTTCTTGAGGGTTTTTAGGAATAACCATAGGAATCACTAGAAGGGTACGGTCAGATCAGGAGGGGAGTTTTTTGTGGCAACAGAAGACCTCACTTCCTGATCCCTCTGGGGCATCAACCTATTTATTGGTGAACTAGGCCAGGTTAAGGATACTTTGCAGGCCATCACTTCTCAAATACAGTGAGATGAGTTCAAATCCTTTCTTAGTACACACAGGAGAGATGAGTCACTGTCTGAAGCCAAGAACTCAGTGTATAATCCCTATTCTGCTATTTATAAGCAGTATGTGTGAGGGTGAGTCCCTTCTGGACCTCGGTCTCCACAGCAGGAAACTCTCTTTGACAATGTCACCTTGAACTCCTCTGAGGTTCTAGAGTCTGTTCTTTTATTAGCACAGTGTTGTTGTATGCTGGGGTGGGGGCAGGGTTGGAGCCTGAGATAGATCTTGTGTTGTATACACCGATGTGAGGTTTGTGCCAACTGACTCCACCTTTAAACTGGGTTTAATCTCACAAACAATTTCCTTTTTATTCAATGACTGCCTGATGCACATGTGTCTCTACATAGGAATTTTTAGAGCCTTTCCCTTGGGCATGTCCTTGTTTGCCTGCCTAGCCCTGAATTAAATTAATAATTAGCCAAATATAATAATCTATTAACCCCTGAATCATAGGATTGAAAAAAATCCTTGAGAGGCCTTGTATTTTCCTGCAGGTAGTCTTGCTTTCGCATAGAGAGTCTCTGTATCGAGTAAATGCTCTCTTCAGCTTTAGCCAAACACTCTCCTCTTCTCCCAAAGGTAACACCGAAATGCCATAACCTTCTGAAGCCTACCAGGATTTTCCTGATGACACCCAGTGTCTCGCTATGCATCAGACCTCTTGAGCACAGCAACCTTTTATCCCTTGGGGTATCATTATTTTTAGATATTGCTGCTCTTCCCCTAATATCACATGCCTTTCCTTGTTGGTCTAGATGTGCCCTCACTCTTGTAAATGTTCTCTCTCTCTCTTTCTTCCCCTTTATTTCTTACAGATAAACAGGTATCTAGTGTCCCTCTAGTTTTAGAATCTGAATTCCTCCTTGACATTATCATTAAGGACATAGTTAATGTATTTTTTAAATGCGTCAACATGGTATGCTTTTCCTTATAAATGGATAATGCATTGCACTGAAGGCCCCTTCAGTGTTGTGTCTCTAAAACGCCATCCGTTATGCCAAAATCTACCTGCCTGATCCCCTCTGAACCACTGCGCCCCAGACGATGACCCATTCCTAACCCCAAACTAGGAAATCCAAGCCTCTCTCCTGCACACAGGTCATTTGATGTGAGGTGAGGTTGGAGTGTTTTGAAGGTGAGTAGTAAAAGGGATTATTGACATAACTAAAGCAGCTCCTAGATGCCAGTGCAAGAGGCCCTGAAGGACAGCGGAGGATGGGAAGCTCCCAAAAATGATAATCAATTTACAAAGTGCTGCCTGTGAGAAGACCCGCCTATGGACCTTCCTCTGTATACTCAAAGGGAAGCATGAGGAATGTTTCTGGTGGTTGGGATGGGCATAATTCTTCTCTAGAATCTTCAACGATTGTTGGGTCCACCCAAAAGATGGGTACCCCAAAAATGGATCCGTGATTAAAGGAGCGAGACTGATACAAAGTGAAAGTCAAGCAAAGCTTTATTTCGTGCCAAGCATCAAGAATCAGACCGAACGTCGAATGTTCGGGGCCGCACCTCTTACAAGAGAGGGCAACCCCTCCCTGCTTTCCAGACTAACTTTTATAGAGCAAAGGCCATGTGGATGGGCCTGGCCACACACAGGTGGCCAGTGAGGTTGCAATACACAAAGAAAGCTGCACAGTCATGCTAGGTGACCAACTGAATTACAGTTTACCCTAGTAGACATTTGAACCAGCCTATCACCTTGGTCAGAATTGGCGCCCAAAAGGTGCCCAAAGGGTGGGGGCCCATTCTCCTTGGTAGCTAGGAGACAGTATGTGCCCCCACTGATTGAATACCTCCACCTGGCCTGACCCACCCTTGTATCTGGGCTTTGTTACCTGGAGCTGGTTTCGGGGACTTGTTCTTAAGTAAATCCCCTGGGGGAAGGGGAGCAGGGTCAATTTAAGTTTTACTGCATAAACAACAAAATGGCAGTTCAACCGGGGCGGGGCCGCTCTGGCTAAATAGACCCTTACAAGATCAGGAAGCTGCAATACAGAGATCCTTGGTTCCATTCATTTACCCACCTCAGGACTTGGGCAGCCTGTGATGGAAGCTGTGCCTTGTTACTCTCTTTAGTCAAAGCAGGTACTTAATTTTTTAAATGAACTCTACAGAAAAGCAACACAAAGACCAGCAAATTATGGTCCTTTTTCATTTGCTTCAAGCAATAGCATCATGTAGCCTAGTGTAGAACGGGCAGAAATTGCCGGGCCCAATGGGGACCAAATTTAGAATCAGCTGCCATTTATTGAGTACCTGCTATGTGCCAGGCCTGTGTAAGCCCTCTAAGATATAATCATTCTCCAGTAAAATGGGAGCCATAATTCCCCCTGAGAGTTGTTCTAAGGATGAAGTGACTTATTTCACACAATATTTGTCACCTGATCTGCCTTCATGAATGGTAGCAATTGCTTTGTCCTCATGTCATCCTCCCAAAAAGCTAGTGAGGTAACAGGCATCCAACTCAGGATATCATTTGATATCCTCGACTTCAAGGTCTCATGTGCGAAAAATAATAATAATGCTGCTGAATACATAACATGTTATAATTAGCATTATGTATTCACATATATTATCTTCTTTAATATTCAAATCTTAATTTTAAAGTAAGAATTAGTCTCTCCATTTTAGAGATGAATGTTTGGGATGGAGAGTCCTCATACGACTTGTTCAAGGTCATACATTTATGATGGACCTCAAACCCATCAAAGCTCACTGGTGGCTTTAGATGGAAAAGGCAATGTTGTCAAGGTTGTCATTGTAATGGCACTAAATTAGCCTCCTGCTCTTAACTCAAAATATCTTTCCCTTCACCTGACATGGCCTTGCAATCCTCCCCACTAAGGTTACACATTTGAGTTAAGGCATTGGGTTTCCAAACTGTCCTTGTAAAATAGGCAAATGTTTCCTGGAGATGGGCAGCAGAATAAACCATTGCATCTCAAACTTTTCTGTATAATGGATTCACATATCACACATATGTGACTGTATTAGGTTCCTGTGGCTGTTGTAACAGATAACCACAAACTTAAAACGTGAATTTATTATCTCACAGTTCTGGAGGCTAGAAATTAGAAACCAGTATGACTGAACTGAAATCAAAGTGTCAGCAGGGCCCTATTTTCTCTGTAGTTGTAGGGAGAATCTGTTCCTCCCCTCTTCCACATTCTGGTGGCTGCCAGCATTCCTGGGCTGGTGGCCCAGTCTCTGCCTCCATCTGAACATTGCTTCCTCTGCGCCTCTGTCTCTGCATGTCAATCTCCAATCTCTCTCTGCATCCCCCTAATGTGTCAGCATTCAGGGCCCAGCAGGATAATCCAGGGAAAGCTCCTCTTCTCAAGATCCTTAATCACATCTTCTGCCTGTTAAAAAAACAAAATTCAATCATCTAAATGTGAAGGTCTAATTGGCTTTATTTAAGCAATTCATGAATTGGGCAGTGTCCCATCTAGCAAGTAGGGATGCTCCAAAGAGTTGTACAGAGGGAAGGTTTTCATAAGTAGGAGGGTGGGCAAGGAAATTATTATCAAAAAAGAAAGGACTGGAAAAAAGAAAAAAGAAAAAAAAAAAAAGGAAAGAAAAGGATTGTTTTAGGCCAGGACATCTTCTTTTGATGGTGGGGCAGGGGCAGCAGAGTTTTTTTTAATCATGCAGATGACCTCATTAGTGCCGATCAGGACATTTCACATTGATTTATGTTAAAGGTCAGATTCCTGGGATCTGTTGAAACTACAGATAAGTCTTGGTTTGCTGTTGTGGGGAACAAATGACTCCAATTTAAGGCTTGTTTTTCCTTTTTTAACTTGCAAAATCCACTCTTCTGCCATGTAAGAGCATTCTGGGAATTAGGAAGTGAATATATTCAACCCACTCTCATGACTTAATGAAATACCTCCTTTGTGGGAGAGGGTGACACTGGGACCCAAAGCCTGGAACAGTAGCCAGAGTCACAGTCTACTTTCTTAGTACTTAGATCCCCAGTCTAAGGCTGGGCCATTCTCACTTCAAATGACTGTACTTTGTGCCTAGCACCTAAGAGTGAAGAGTAAATATTATAGATTATAAGAAGTTCTCTCCTGATTGACTCTACTACCTATCAAACTTCCTCATTTCTCTACTTCCGAACTTTTTTTCTCCCCATCCTTCGAGACCAAACTATAATTCTTTTTTTTTTAAAGATTTTATTTATTTATTTGACAGAGAGAGGTCATAAGTAGGCAGAGAAGCAGGCAGAGAGAGAGGAGGAAGCAGGCTCCCTGCTGAGCAGAGAGCCCGATGCGGGACTCGATCCTAGGACCCTGAGATCATGATCTGAGCCAAAGGCAGCAGCTTAACCCACTGAGCCACCCAGGCGCCCCCAAACTATAATTCTTAATCACGAGGCCATTCCTGCTCTCCATGGCTGAAAATAGTCTCTTCCACCTTTGATTTTGGTAGCATTTTATGTGACTCTTTTATGAGATTTATCTTATGACATGTGTCATGTTTTAGCTTGCATCATAGTAACTTCCATGTAATTTGTCTCTCTTCCTAAACTCTGAGCTCCCTGAGCACCCAGGACCACTACAGTAGATTTCTAACTGAACTCCACCTTCGCCCCTCCTCACCTGTAGTCAGTTCTCCATGCAGCAACCAGAGTGATCTCTATAAAATAAAAATCAGATCATACGGTGCACCTGGGTGGCTCAGTCGTTAAGCTGCTGTCTTCGGATCGGGTCATGATCCCAAGGTCCTGGGATGGAGCCACACATTGGGCTCCCTGCTCATTGGGCAGCCTGCTTCTCCCACTCCCACTCCCACTCCCCCTGCTTCTATTCTCTCTCTCTCTGTCAAATAAGTAACTAAAGTCTTTAAAAAAAAATCAGATCATACTATTTCCCTGATAAAGAATCTCCATGGCTTCCTGTCACACTCAAAATAAAATCCAGATTCCTAACTCTGGCCTGCAAGCCCCTGCAACACCTGCAAACTTTCCCCAAACCCTCACGCAGCCGAGGCCACCTTCAGCTACTTTCCCCCAGTGCCTGGCCTCTTTTGAATAGAAGGTGCCCTATCTGGGTAGACTGTCTGCAACACTGTGACACTCTGGTAGAACCGTTACTCAAAGGCACCTGGGCTCATGCAGCCTATGTCAGAATATCTACACCTTGCTTGGCAGGTACAGCCCAAGCCGGATTCTGTCCTCAGTTGGGCGCTGTCCACTAAACACCTCTCTGCAGGCCACGACCTGAATTTCCTGGTATAAATAAATTCCTTGCCCTGATTCTAAAGATGGAATATATGGAAATAGCAAAACAATTGTAATAAGGCATGAAGGAGGAAATTTATAAGGATGTTCATTGCAGCATTATTTCTAATGGTAAAAAGACTGCAAATGAACTACCTACCTAAATAGTTATTAGTAAAAAGTTATTGAATTATGGTAAGTCCAACTTCAGAAAACTAAGCAAATGTTAAAGAGTAAGACACTAGCCTAAGGATGGAGGACTAGAGGGAAATGAGAAGTAACTGCTGATGGTGATGGGGTTTTCTTGAGGGTGGGAAGGGTGATGAAAATGTTCTGAAAACGATTAATTGTCATGATGTTGCCTGTCTCTGCCTAGACAAAAAAAAAAGCAGTCAACTGTACACTATAAATGGCTGAACTGATGTTTAGAAAGGTGAAAGGGGATTTCAGTTTTTATTCCTAACCAGTTAGGAATATTTCAACTGCAAGTTCTTGAATACCTGACAAACTGAGAACAAAGAGAGGTCAGTTTTCCCCTCCTGGGCTGCCGGTAGATTGCTGTCTGCCTTGATTTCAAGGTTTGATGCTCTAGGGACTGGCATCTCCGGGATGACCTTGGCTTTCCCTTCAGCCTGTTACATGATGGCTGCTGAGTCACTAGACATCAAAGTAAAAAGTTCTCAGATTCTCCTGGTCCCTGACACATTTTTCATTTTGCCTTATCACCAGAATTATATCACATGGTCACTTCTGGTTACAAGGGAAGCTGGAAAAGTGTTTTCCTCTTCCAGTCTCAATAGTGGAAGGCACTAAGGGAGATGGGAGGTAGGAATAAATGCTGGGTGGGCCACCCAGCAGTATCTACCCTAGTGTAGTCTAAGTGTACCCCAACTAGTATCCTTTGCATTTTTTCATTTTTTTGTGGCTAAAATAGCAATACTAAATAATAAACTAAATCCCACCACACAAAGGTAGACACTATTACCATTTTGGTGTCTATCTTCTCAGATTTCTTTCTTTCTCTCTATACAGATATATATATGTGTATATACATGTATATACACATACAGGTGTGAATATGTGTATATATGCAGAGGTATATATGTAATTTTATGTAAATAGTATTATACCCTACATCTTATTTCCTAACCTGCTTTTTTCACTCAAAAAAAAAAATTACGACATCTAATGTCAGTGGATATGGATATGAGCATCCTTTTCATTGTTACATTGCTATTTTATCATTTTTATTTAAATAATTCTCTGTTATCATTATTCATGTTGTTTCAGACTTTTCCCCATTTTAAGCAATACTGCACAAACATCTCTATTTGGGCACTATGGTACTAGTGTTTGTCTCCCTTGGATAAAGTGACTTTTTTTTTTAAAGATTTTATTTATTTACATGAGAGAGGGAGAGGGAGAGAACAGAGGGAGAATGGGAAGGAGAAGCAGACTCCCTGCTGAGCAGAGAGCCTGATGTAGGACTCAATTCCAGGACCCTTGGATCATGACCTAAGCCGAAGGCAGACGCTTAATTGACTGAGCCAACCAGGTATCCTGATAAAGTGACATTATTATTGAACCTTAGAAAAGTAAATCTACCAATGAAATGAGATACTTAAAGTGTCATAAATAAAATCAGGATTTCTCCTTTTTCCCTGTTCCTCACAATAATAAAGAATGTTTGAAGAAGGCTATGCTAAAATATTTTAAAATATCAAAAACATTTCAAAAATACTTTAAATATTCCCTTTAAGTAAGGGAAAAACTAAAACCATGAATTCAAATGAGTAATTAAGATATTAAGGAGATATTAAATCTCCTTCTTATTATTCATTTCTTGGATTTAAAAATAGAAGTCCACTTCTTATTTTTTTAAAAAAAGGAGAATTTTCATGTTACTTACACTGAAAAGGAAAGATTACATTAAGATTTGACACAAATTGACAAAAGCCAGATAATGCAAACTGAACACTATCCCTCTACCCAAATTCAGGCTTTTTAAAGCCAAGATGGTTTTAACAGAACTGTGCTCCAGTCAATTAAATTATATCTTTAAACTATAGAGTGATGACTTGGTAGGACAGTTGAAACCATATCTAGCATTACATTCTTCTACTGCAAGGACTCAAAACATTTTTACGAACACACTAAAGAAGGATAATGGGAGAGACACTGCCGAGTTAAGGCTGGGGAGAAGAAGAAGATTCTGGCAAATTCAATCCAGAGAACAATCCTGCAACTGCAAAGGCAGAATAAAAGGGAGATGGAAAACAACCTTGCAAATAACCTGCCCAGACGCATCTGCATTTTCTGTTGGCAAATACCCAGAGAAGTGGGCAGAAGTAGGAGGAAATAGACTGCCTGTAAGGAATCTGTGTGTTTGCATATACTAACTACCATTAGGAGCAACGGACACCATTCATTCTCCAAGTGAGACATGTTGAGTGTGTCATTCATATCTGAATGTGTCATTCATATTTGAATGTGCTGTATTTGAATGTCCACTGACCAATCGTTGCCAGTTGCCTTCTAAATCTATATTATTTGTAAGTGATCTACCCAGATTTAAAATAGTTTCCTATTCAGAAGCTTCACCACCTTTCACTGCTTTGGTCATTAATCCCTATGGGCTCCACCCCCGTCCCCCTGCAACCTGCACCCAGAATTGAAGACCACAAGTTTCTATCCAGGGTCCTGCCAAGATGGCAGATTTAAAAGTCGTGGAAGAGCCCTCTTATCAGATATGATAAAACCACTTGTTAATTAGTTAATCCAAAGTTAGTTCAGGTGGTGGATGATTTGAAATGATGTTAAATTTAAACATTTATCTTAATGCACATTCACTTTGTGTCTGTCGATGCAAGAGGGAGGCCACTTCCTTCTGAATTCTCTTTGGAGTGCTAAGGCATCTTTCTATATAAACCATATCCAGAAGGCATTTCTACAATTTCCAGTTCGGGGTTTCTCTGAGAAAACTTAATGATACTTGCAAAACAATCTGAATGCCAAAAAGCTGTCCACATTTTTTACAGCTTTTTCTGATCTTTTATAGTTGTCTTAGGCACTCCTATTGTCAACAGGCTACATTTTTTTTTTAAGTTCACCTCTATCTAGCCTTTCTAAAGCACTCAGCTTAATTTTTCATAGATATAACCCTTCCTACCTTCATATTTTGTCTGATATTGTTATATGATGTTACATGACATAATTATATTAACAAGAGTAACAACAAAGGTAGGTTTGGAAGCAAACTTCAGACGAGATTGGTTCTCGGTGAACATTCAGGTCCACAGTGAGGAATCATTAGCATTCGCTCTGCAGTGAGTTTTATGTCGTGAACAGACAGCAGTGGCTGATGTAGGTGTGGCCTGACAAAGAGGTTAAATTGAGGCTGGCTAAGAAAGCTGCTGTACATCTATCAGGCTATCAAATTTAGAGTCTGAACAATTTCTGATAACTGGCAGAGAAACCCAGGACTTAGCTGCTTGCCAGAAACTCACTAGGTGACCATGGGCAGGAGTGACAGTAAAAAATGTTCAAGAAATCACTGGTCAGGATAGCCTGAGCACTGTCCAGTTAGAACACACACTGACCTTAAGCAATCTGTAAGGATACACTGTGTGTTAGAGCTGGAGATGAGATAGAACCAGAGTGAAGTGGGCATGTTGGGCCTCATTCACTTGTAAATGAGGGAGGACGGTCTACAGTTCTTTCCGACTCTGAAATTCTTTATTGAGCTATACACAGCTCTAATTGATTTCCTCCTATGGGATTCATCAATTCTTTGATTCAATTGTTTCTTCTTCTCTTGAATAGGCGCTGTCTCAGAATTGTCATTAAGAAACAGACTCTCAAAAAAAAAAAAGAAAGAAAAAAAGAAACAGACTTTCACGCGCACTAACAAAAAGAAGATAGCAAGGAAGGCCCTCATGATAAGATTAACATTAAATATAAATACATATATATGATATGTTAAAAAAAAAAAAGACTTCCCTTCATATACTCACATCCTCCTTCCTGATTCTCTAGGGGGTCTGTGTTCTGCATGTTTCATTTTGTTTTTAACCTGAGGATGATGCTTGTTTTTATGCCTTGCTTAGTTTACACAGATTGGAACATGTTTTCCACATGCAGCTTCTTGTTTGCCAACAAGCCCAGCTGTCGGGGGGCACTGAAGATCACCCAATTACAGAAAACAATCTTGAATACCTTTTCATGTCTCCCTCCCCTACCCTAGAGGATCTTTTCCAACAATTGCAATTCTAAGGGCCTCCTTCATTTACAGAAGACATTTACTCCTTTATTGCTCCCCCCCCCCCTTTCCAACTCTTCCTAAAACAGTTTATCATAGAGCAGTAGGGGCCCTTTTCAATTGCCTCTGACAGACAGACCAAGGGGGAGCCAAGTTCATCTGTTCGGACTTTTATTTTGAACTCCCTCTACAGGGACACAGGACACAACAGATTTGAACACTTGCTTGGGGAAAAAAAAAAATAACACACACACACACACACACAAAAACACATCGAAAAACCTCCAAACTACTTTACAGTGTTAGCCTGGGCTCCCATATGCCAAGTCCCAGCCCACAATAAATTTTATTGCAATGTTATAAACTCCTGAAAAGAGGAACTTGGAATAGAAGTGCTGACACAAGCTGCCAGACTCGACTGGCGGCACTACATTCTTGTGGGTTCTGTCCTGACATCAGCACACATCCAGGACAAAACCCAAAATACTAAAAGGCCAAAATAATGTCTTGCCCATCAGATAGATTCCTTTTCTCTTAAATTAATTAAAAAAAAAACAACAGAAAAACTAGGAGTCCTATCAAAGAGAAATGGGCACTCTTGCAAACAATATATGATTCCGTGTGGAGGCTCACAGCTTACAGCTCAAAGAGTTTTTCAGCCAAAGTTAAATTCATCTTGCAAATAAAGCCGCCTTTTGGGGGGAGGGTGGGGGCGGGTGATTATTCATGTAAATGACAGCTTTATGTACTATAATTACAGTCATTAATGAAGGCACAATTACTTTATCATACATTACCAGGATCAAAGAAGGTCTCTTAAGAATCAGTTGTCAGCATATAGAGTCAATACAGAAATTAGACCAAATACGAACTGGAAAATTTTGCTTAAATAATGCCCTAGAGGTTAAAGAAACAACGAGTTGAAGTTGCAGAGTGAGAAAATTAAAAAGACACACTAGAGGTCACTGTTGCTACTTGAGCTGAAGTTGTATCCTATCTATCTAGCTATCTATCTACCTATCTATCCATTTTTGGTATCCTGTGTGCATATTGGAAAATCTTGAAAAAGATTTCTTACCTTCATTAAATTTTTAAAAAATCTATCATGGCATTATTTCCCTCTGTCATATGTTGGATATCTAAGATTAGAATTTTAAACAAAATCTTAATTTTAAGGATTTCTTTCATGATCATATCAAATGCTTCATCTCTGATGAAAAGTCTTACACCTGTTTTGTGCATTTTGAAAAACAGTTTCCAACAATCTGTTTACTTGGATCCAGAAATAAAAGTAATGAAAGAATTCTGTTTGGTATTCTCCATAATAGTGGGAAATGATTCCCTCTCTTAGCATTGTGCAAAAATGTGAGATTATTAAATATGGACAAAATAGGGAGTCCCATCTTTGAAACTGTATGGAGAAAGAGTCTCTTAGTATGGAAAGTCTGTGACAAGTCCTCGAACGGGTCATGGTAATTGTTAGTAGAATGTTTCAATTTTACATACATAAAAGGAAATTATTTTAGGAAGACAACCTATGCCTCAGGTGAGCCATTGCAAGCATAGAGTCTAACAGAAAGAACTTCCTTTTTGAAGTATTCAGAAGGAGAATCACGTTCTGTCTGTCTCTCACCAAGACTGCGGTGTTCAATAAGAGCATATTGTTGCTGAAGGGAAGGAGCTCATCCATCCCAGAGGCCCAAAGCCTAGCTCCCGAGTACATTAACAGAAAAAGTAAAGGCTGAATGGTCTGTTCCAACAAGGGTATCGTATCACTGCCAAAGAAGGGATTCAGTATTCTTAGAGTATTGGTCTTAGATGTGGGTACTGTGGGTACTATATGGGTACTATTACCCACTTAGATGTGGGCAGTAGGAGCATCAACAAAGGCATATGGCCATATGCAACTCTAGGCCTTGAAACATTTTCAGAAAGATGTCCACCCCGACTCCCCTGCTTTCTGTTCTTTGCACAGGAAACATATCTCTGCCCATTTGATAATGCAAGACCTACCAAAAAGGAAAAAAGGGAGGCAGAGGGGAGAAAACTGCGAAGTCTGTTTCCTTTTCTGAACCTCTGCTTTGCTCTGCATTGCGTTATTTGCTTTGTCCATGCAGCTCAGAGTCCTGGGAGTAATTAAGGTTCAAAGGCCTGGGTAATAACTCCTCAGTAACTGAGTGCTTGCTACAAGTTTCATGAGTGTGGGTAGAATAGAATTTGAATTTAATTTGAGAATTTTAAGGGAGGATTACATATTTTAATAGTATTTTCTAAGTATCTGCTATGAGACTAGTGGGGGTAGGGGGGCAGTGGGAACACCTCGGAGGCTCACAACCTTGGTGTGAATCAGACATAAGTGTCTGGCCTCTGTGACCATGACCGTGCAGCATAGAGGAGAAGGCTGTGAACCCTGATGCCAGGCTTCCTCTACTGCCCAGCCAGGGTGAACTCAGGTAAGTTTTTGACCTTTCTAAGCCTAATTTTTCACTTGTGAGAAGGAGATCATAATTTCTGCCTCTGCAGGCAGGATTACATAAATTAATGGTTGTAAAGTGCTAGGCATAGGGCTTGGCACGGGTAAGCACTCAGTAAATGTCAGTTGTCATCATTGTCGTAGGGGAAGTTCACTGGGCTCCTTTGAGCTCATCAAGGAGAGACAGAAGCTGTGTTTACATCCATAAGTAGGTCTGAAACAACAACAGCTTAAAAAAAATAACCGTTGAATTCAACAGCTTGTTGTTTGGGAGAAAACAACAACAACAAGTTTTAATTAACAGTTGTGTTTTTGTTTTTCCAAACAGTTTTGTGTATAGAAATTCAAACGTGGACTTTAAGGAAAACAGAACACATTACTATCATTACAGAACTATTACCATAATTTCTTTGGTTAAGAAAATTACGTACATTTTGTTAACCAAAAGAAAAAAAGACATTAAATGTGCCTGTGTTTGGCACAGTATAACTATTTTTCGAAAATGCTCTATAATCCACAGGCTGGAGGGGGGACTGGGGTTCATTGAAGTCAGCCGCATTTAACAGCAGCCAGAGTTCTCACAAGGTTGAAAGCCACTGCCCTCACTGGTTCTGGTTGCAATTATAATATGCAATACATTTTGTTTTAAATGGAAGCCTTTATAATGAAATTTGGAAGCCCACGTCATTTCCCTTTGCTTACTACAAAAAGAGGATTTGAGGGCAGACAATAAAGGAAATGGCAGGGAACTATTATGTGACCTTGGGCAAATCACTTTGGTGGTTAGGCCTTGTACACACACACACACACACACACACACCCGAGTCTTTAAATTCTTTTGCAAAGCTGTGTCAAGCAAAAAGTGGAATGGAGATTTGGCAATTCTATGGTTGTTTTGAATAACAGATAGGTGATCAACTTGAATGAGTAATTGTTACCAAATTTTCTAATTAACCAAGAAATTGTGAAATCTTGAGTTTTAAGAAGTACGGCCTGGGGTAGGGGAGATGAAGCCTTTGCTTCCTCACTTGGACATACACAGTCTAAAATTTAAGCCAGTAGCTTTGTGTACTGGTCGCCCTGGAATGAAGTCCCAGAATTGCCTTTTAGACTCTACTCAGACATCTTTAAACCCGTTCCTCTCCGCCACACCCTGGAACGTCACTTCTGAGATGACTTTATTTCATTAACATTCCGGGTCAGCAAAACAGGGTTTGGGCGGAAATACAGCAAGATGTTTACCACTTACAGGAAGAAGATCCAGGATCCTTTCCCAGATGCTTCCAAAGGATCGATCATCTCCCCAGCCCGAGAATCTGCCTCATCTGCCCGCAGGCAGTTGATTGGGGGGGTAGAGACGGTCGGTGGGCGCTTCAGTTTACAGAGCAAGGAAGGTAGGCGCGGCAGGGGCGCAGCTCTGGGAGCAGTGAGAGGCCCCACCTGAGGCCGCAGCAGGTGGGAATGCCTTCCGGCACCTGATTTTCCCTTCGCTGCTGCAGTGTCGCCACGTTAGGGACTCTAAACGCCAGTCTCTCTTTGCGGAGAAATAGACCGTCACGGCTCTCAGGGCAGCTCTGGGGCAGGAGGGCACCAAATAGGACACAGAACAGGAGGGGCTTTTCCGGAGAACTCCCTAATGTGGGCCGCAGGCCGAGGGTCCGAGAGCAGGCACGCCGTGAGAAGGGACTCTGGAGTCGACACCCACGGCCTCCTTTCGCCGCGCTCATTAATGCAGCACGTGCCTTTCGGCCGCAGGACTCAGCGCGAGGAGACCTCCTGCCACGCGGAGACGGCTGTGCTCTGTGCAGAGGCCCGGATTCCCCGGTTGGCTCTGCCCTTTCTGCTTCAGGAGTTCTAACAAGTCGCTTCCCTCACGCTTTATAGCTTTTCACTGTGGCAAGAAAAACGCCCTTAGAGGTCCTCGCGCGTCTTGGCTCCTCGCGGGAGGTGGGAGGAACTGAGTCCCCGGACCTCAAGCACCATGCCATAGGCCCGGGGCAAAGGCCTCCACCTAAGGATCCGTGGCCAGGCCTTCCTTCTCCAGGGCTCTTCATAGTTCAGGCCACTGGTGCTGTTATCAGGGTCGTCCAGAGCCTGTTTTTAAAGGTCAGACACCCGGGGCCTTCACCATGACTCCTGACTCAACAAATCTGGGCATGGAGCCTAGGAATCTGCATTGTAGCCACCTTCCTGGCTTTTCTTTCTTTCTTTCTTTTTTTTTTCTTTGCACATTATTGTGTGAGAAATATCACCAGCTGTCACCAGCTTTTAGTCTTAGTATGGACCCTCTCTCAAGGGCTTATGGATTGAGCTGTGCTGGGTTCCACTTTTACTAAAGGACATCAGGAGAGGAGGTAAATCAGTAAATCAGGAGTTCATCTCATGATTTACTCCACAAACCTCATTCTGAGAGACCAGGGTGAAAGATGTTAGAGGTATCAAGAAATTTTTAATCAACTGAATGAGGCACCGACACCATGTCCATCCCTCGGCCACATCTGCCGTAGCGTGGGTTTAGTCACTTCTGCTAATCACACATTTAATTAGAAGCACAGCCACAACCAGTGAAGCAATATTACAAGTAGGTTGTTGTCAGCTTGTTTTTCTTCAAGCCACTCCATACATTCTGAATGATTCTTTTGAAAGAATTATTTTTAAGTGGTAAATTAGCTGTATTCACTGCCATTGTTCTGGTGATTACTGGAAACATAGGACTTTCCACTCCCTTAAGATTGTTTAAAATCCCTACTTAAGAAGCAGTGGGACTCTTTAATTACGTATGCCAAAGGGCACAAAGGAAGATACATCGAATTTTAAGTACCCAAATTGCTCACTTTATACTACATACCTTTTGTACCATGTATAAAAATATATACATAATAAAAAAGAATAGAAATTTAAAGTAAATATATATTCAGGTTAAGGAAAAAGCACACCGCACAAAAATGTCTTTGTATAAATGCTGAATAAGATAGGGTAAAGGGATATTTATAGTTCTGCAGATGACTTAATACTTACTGCACTAGGAATTCATCCATCCTTCCAACTGGCTTGAGAGGCCTTTGAAACCAATAAAGTATATTTGTGTCCAAGCAGGGAGTGGATCCAGGCCCCACATAGCAGACCTGAGATGTACTGGCCCAGGGAGCTTAACTGATGTCAAATGTAAACCACTTTTCAAAAGCATGTTATCAGGTCCACACCAGACTATCCATTTTGATAATCTCATTCCATTTTTCATTTTTTTGTTGAAAGGAGAAATAGATTAATGAGAGTCCAAATCCCCCTAGAAAGAAAACCTTCCTTATAAGGCATGTCTGAAGAGAGATTTGGAAAAATTACTTACTCTGCCTTTGTTTTGCCAAGTGAAGTAACATTTAGACCATTTATATTAGAAAAATTCTTAACCGGGTCAGCGTGGCCTACTAGATTGTATCTAGAGGGAAAGAGATGAAGAAGAAATAAAGATGATGATGGTGATGATGGTGATTTTTTGGGGGTCCATTATAAATATTCCAGACCTTGGTGTGTGTATGATGAAGATTTGGGGCAAACCCCATGATCCATTTCAGAGACACAAGGAAAGAAATTGGCCCCAAATTATGTTTGCAAATGGTGCACCACATGAAAGAAACATTTGCCTAAAGAGAATTTTCAATGTTCAGCTCTCAAATACACAAGACATATTCTTTCAAGTATCTCAGAACACTAGGAGAAGAAAGCCTTCCAGGGAATGATAATCAGAATCATAGCATGGTTCAAACAGAAGAGAACAGAAGGAGCCTTAGAAATCATCTTGTCACATTGGTGATATCGTTTTACAGATGAGTAACCAGAGCCTATAAAGGTGGTCTCTGTGATTTCAAAAAACTTGCTTCCGTTAGTCTTTCAGTGCTGTAGGTCAAAAGTGCTGTGGCAGCTCTAGGAAAAAATACCAGGATTCGGAAACTTCAGCCACTCAAAGCTGGAACAAGAGCCCAGCTCTTCTAGACTCCCAGGCCAGAGGACTGCATTTGAAAGGGTAGGGAACTTTATTTTGAATAATTCCATTTTGTCAACCAATTGGAAGACAATTTTACTTGGATGCTCGATGGAGGTGGTAGTAAAATATTGTTTCTGACCAAATGCTCTGCCTTCAGTGAGGTTACAGTAAACTGTTTTCTTGCCCTAAACAAGTCAACTAAACAAGTCAACCCTACTCAAGGGTCATTTTTTAACTTTACCACCTCCAAACCCCAAGCTGATTCTCAGACGAGGCCGCTGCCATTCATAATTCAAACTTTCAGCAAGGTAAGCCCCTTTGGCTCATAACAGAATTCATCTGGCTGATAACGGGCTGATAACTGGATCTTACCCATCTCCCCCCACTCCCCACCCCAAGCCATCACAATGCCAGGCTCCTGCCAATTGAATTAGGAACTATTGGTATAGACAGATCATCAAAGTCCCAGGAGTTCAGAAGAAAGAGACTTAATTGTCTTTTGGAAAAGAGACAAAACCAGATCTAGCCCCGTTGTTTGCCAGAAATAAATGGGGCACAGTCTCCATGGGTACAGAGCTTGATGGATTATGTTCTGTGCATCTTATTAGTAACGTTCTTTTGGGGCATTTTGGATGTCTGCATTTATGGCCATCAGGTCTGTCACCTCTATTCCCACAGGCCATGGGGAGGACGGCTGATGCTTTATTGCTTCCTGGCAGTTAGAAAACACCTTGAGCCAGCAGGGACAGAGAACAGGGTCTCTCGCCTTCCAGCCTCAGACCGCTGGCTTGGGGTGCATCAAGGCACACCGCAGAAGCAGTCTTGGCCAGGCATGCCACTTGAGTTCAGCTGGGGAAGCCCCTACTGGGCTAGAAAGGGCAGGTCATGAGGCTGAAATCTGGCTCAGAGGGAAGGCAGAGCCTTGGATGGCTCTGCCCAGAAGGGACGGTGTGTGCTCTCAGGAGAGTGAGAGTCCTGCCCTGCGGTTTGGTGAGTCGAGGTGTTGTGCACCTAAGGCCCTCCCACTAAGCTGCCTCCCAGCAAATGCAAAAACCACACTGTGACACGCACACCCCGGCAGAAGGAAATTAATTAAGACCCTGTGCTGACATTCCCTTCTGAGCTCATGCCACCCTCCAGCTAGGGCCGCACATCACTCTGTGAGAGAGCAGGCACAGCTGTGGGAGCTGTCTAGACCTGCTGTGATTAAGAAGGACTCTCCGCTGCCTTAATGTTGAGTGTGTTTTCTTATGTCAGTATTGTCTCCTAGTTTTAGCATGACTGAATTGTCAAAGGTCTTTTTGGTGTTTTGGGGGGTTTGGGGTTTTTTTTTTTGGTTTTTTTTTTTTGGCCTTGCCTGTGAAGTGACACAAGTCTTTTCCTTTCCTGGTTTCCATTATATTCCATCATGTGGCCATGCACAGAGTCAACATTTTTTTAATTTTTTAAGTTTGTGTGTTTTCCATCTAATGCCATGCAATAACTATAGTGCATAAACATGTGTCCTGGCACTTTGGAAAACATTTTTAAAATTAAAATGCTTTATGTCAATCACAGGCATGCAGTACCAGAGCGTGTATGTAGCTGATCACGTGGATTATGTATTCAGGGCAAAACATCTCTATATTGTGCCGGTTCCATAGCCACTTTTCAAAGTAAAACATCTCTGTCATTAAAATAGCATTTGTATTTTGTCAAGACACTAAAAGCAATTGGAAGCCAGTGTTGATTGATCACTTGCCAATTTTCAATTTTTAAATCAAAGCTGCTTTAGGCTTAGTAGGTGTGAGCTTCCCAAACATCCATCGTCATTCTATTTGCATTTTACATGCATTCAAAATAACTCCTTTCTCCTTTAAAAAAACAAAAAAAGAGATTGAAGAAACATTTGCTCTCAAGTTGAAAAACACTACACCTCAGGACAATCTGTTGTAGCTGAATGATTCTCCCCTCACTATAATGGTTCTTAATGAAAATTGTGAGGAATTTTGGTAAGGTAATTGGGTGGGGAGGGCGCAGGGCAGCAATAAGAACACCCATCCCAAAAGTCAATGACATGTACCTGTTCTCCAGTCCTCAAAGTTTGCTCCTTAATTATTTTAGATATTCTCTCTTTATTAATTGTTTTGGATGCTCTCCCTTCCCCTAAAATAAGAGCAAAAAATCACTTCCACACAAAATACACAATGTTGCTGAAGGACAGGACCAAACTTCGGGGCTGAGCCACTTAAGACCTAAAAGCTCTGGGGCACCTGGGTGGCTCAGTCATTAAGCATCTGTCTTCAGCTTCAGCCTTAGGTCATGATCCCATGGTCCTGGGATCGAGCCCTGAATCGGGCTCCCTGCTCAGTGGGGAGCCTGCTTTTCCCTCTCCTTCTCCCCCTGCTTGTATTCCCTCTCTCACCGTGTCTGTTGATGTCAAATAAATAAATAAAATCATTTAAAAAAAAGGCTGAAAATCTCCAACCTTATAATTCTTTGCCATTATCAGTATTTTTAAAATTTGCAAGGATGAACACCAATTAATTGGCCAAGATTCTAGCTACTTAATTAAAGCTTGATAAGTTATGGAATTTGTGGGGATGGCAAACAAATACTGCTTAGGTTGTGTTGTCAAAGGCATGAGAGGAAGAATTCCATCGAAGGCATGCATCTTGATAAGTACTTCATTTGCCCAAGCTGCATTTTATTTTCATTTTCATGTCATTTTATTTATCACATACAGTTGTTTAGATGAGTCCTTGAGTAACTGTAAAACCATGAAGAACTCTGTTCACAACACATCTTATACCTAAAGCCCATGGTAATGAATAGAGAGATTCAAAGATGAATGTAATGATCTCATTTTCAAAGACTTACTGTCTAGTAGGGGAAATAGTGAACAAAGAAACGCCATACAATATAAATGGAAAAATCTCATTTTTGTCTTTATAAAAATAAATAGTCCAGAGGAGGGGGTAACTTTTTTTTTTTTCCTAGAGAAGTCAATGAAAAGGTAAACTGATCTTAAAATGTAAATAGTAGCATGTTAAGGACACAAGAGGAAAATGATTTGTATACTGGGAGTAATATTTACAAGAACATGGGAGAGTGAAACCAGAGAGACAGAAAGAGAGAGAGAGTACAGTAAGCAGTTCAGTGTTACCAGAACACAAGTGGAAAGGTGTGGGGGATGAGGCTGACTGTGTTGTCAGGGCCACATCATGGAAAGCCTTTTATGCAGCGCTAAGAAACTTGGCTTCTATTCTGAAGGCAATAGTGAACCATGGGTGAGGTTTAGGCTCTAGGAAAGATTACTCCAGTGGCACTCTGGAGGTGGATTATGCATTTGAAGGGAGAGAGACAAGGATCAATAAGGCTATTTGGGAGGCCATTCTAGAGTCCAAACAAAAGAAGATGTGGGGCTTTCCTACAGCAATGGAGACAGAGAGGAGAAAATAGGTATGACAACTATTAGAAGGAGGTGGGGCTTGATAGATTGAATTTGGAGAGTCAGAGAGGGAAATGAGCTATGATGTCTTCTGATCCTTAGCAAAGAAGCCCAATGTAGCATTTAAGGGAGGGTGGTATGAACAGACGCAGGTATTAAAGGTGGTCTTAAAATTGTTTTCAATTACTCTTCACTAGAAGTGAGAATTTATTTGACTAATATTCGGATTCTGCCTGCCTGTTCTATTTCATTCCATATATAGTGAAATGGCAATACAATTATTCTTGGAAAATAATGTGTATATCTAGCTATGCATTATGTTGTATTTTGCTTGATTACATCATTCATTCCTCATAACAACCAATAGTTTGAAATCCCTATTACCCCAATTTTCAGATAAAGAAACAGAAGCAGAGAGGTTAAGTGACTTGCCCAAGATTACATAGCTAGTAAATGTGTAGACGTACTTCAGTCCCAAGAACTGACAGCTTATCCGAGTGGCCTTAGCTGCTTTCCATGTCTGGTTCACTTGGGTTTACAGATAACCAGGTTTTCCCATATACAGAACCAAAATGCAACCATTTTGATCATTATTATCAATCACGTTTGTCATTTTATAACCTCAAGGTTTAAATCCATAATCATGTGATTCTGGGTTCTAGAACCCAGAAAAACCATAAAGCAATGATATGGAACTTGCCAGGTCTGGTGACTTTACACTAAGATCCAACTAAACTGCGTGAACTGTCAAGGCTAAAACTAGGACCTCTATCTTAGCCTAACACCTGCCTCTCTCTCTGTTGAAATATATTATAATTAGCTACTCTTCCTGGGAGAGACTATAAAACTGAATGCAATTAAACAAAAAGAGAGACAGCAGATTTTATAGCCAAAGGAAAAAAAAAGAGTAATTTGGAAAGCCAACTAGATGGATGCATATTCAAAGGTAGCAATTTCAGAGGCAAGGCAGACCTCCCTGATTTTGCAGTAATGTACTATGTACCCAATGGCAGCTAGCACAGCCTTTTGCACATGTTTGGGACCCTAGCCTTGTCCACTGGTGCTCACAAAATGGTTCTGGTTGAATTAGGACATTCACAGAGCAGCCATTCGCTGGTCATGGTGTTACGTTAGTCAAGGACAACAATAAGCAGGTGGTATGTGCCATACGGTCCGTGATCCTTACAAGCCAAAGTGTCCAATAGAGGCCAGGTATGTGTCGTCGATGCTCATAGAGGCTCCTGTGTTCACTAAAGGTGTGCAGTGTGGGACCAGTTGCTTCCTTTCTCTCGGTCAGTTCCTCCAGCTGTGAAAGGACAACGCTGATGCCTGCCCTGCTCCCCTCAGGACAGTATGGTGAGATTCAGAAAGGGCTACAGACAATTGTCCGTTTTATTCAGGTTTAGCTAATGAAAAGCCTATAGTACAAGTCTTCGTAGAAATGAGTTCATAAGCAGCTGCTGAAGAAATACTAATCCCTGAGCAAAATTCTAGGGAAAGACCTAATTAGTGCAATGACTCGTCGCTTTCCTAAAACTGGACTAGAGGACCTGCCATTGTCCAAAAGGTAGACCACGAAATAACCCATGGCCCAGTCACTAAAATCAGAGTGCCTCAGAGAAGATCAAAACGTAATTTGAGAAAAAAACCAAAAAAACAAAAAAACATGAGTCAAGGCAGAGATGTAGCTCAGGATTGTAGCTGGGCAAAAGCAGACCTGGGGAGAAGAAACGGGAAGAAAATTAAAGCTAAATGTTAGCTTCATGCTAGAACATACCAGCCTGGAGATACTTTGGTTTTTTTTGAGCAGCGCGAGGCTGCTTTAATTGAGCACTATTTATTTTGAAAGGTTTCCTACACCAGTGCTCTTTCCAACATTGCTTGTGTGTTTTTGGCTGTACCTAGCAGCCCACTGTGGGCTGACAGATGTACAGGTGTGGAAAAGGATGTTCGCCATTTGTTTGCATTGTGGATTTATTTCTTTGCACTTTCTTTGCCCCTCCTAATTAAAATAGTAAACATTATTGTACTCGAAGCTTAAATAGTCCCCTGGACATGAGAGTGTTATGAATTAATAATTAGAAATATAACTTCTTTAATATGCCTCTTCCTCATAGCAAATACTTCAAATGCAAAGCCAATTTGCAATAAGAATCAGAGAGATGGGAAAGGCACCCTGTAATCAACATGAAACCTAACAAACTCTCGCAGAAAGCACTATAATAAGCAGGAAAAAAAAGAATTTTGAAAATTATCTTCCTGAAGCATTCTGAATCCCCAGTGAACTATTTTTCCAGGTTAAAAAAAAACAAGCTATTCAAGGTGTTCTGAACTAGGTTACTGAGTAGCCCTCTGTAGCAGGCCTGCTCCTGGATGTCATGCCCCCGTTAATGAAATCTGGACGTGCACTCGTAAATGGACCTGGTGAATGGTAGATGTCAGCCATTGCGTGATGGGCGATCATCAATCATCTATTGTCAGTTATTTCTGTCCCAGTGAGTAAGCCTTTCTTTAAAGCATAAAGTAAGAATGTTGCCAGACTACAGGAACAAGCCCTGAGCTGTTTGCAGGTGCTGCTATTCACAGCTGCCAATTAAACCCCTGACATTTCCATATTGGCCATGAGGCATAGCATATGCTTCTGACATACCAATTCTTTAAATCAAAATGATCCATCTCAGATTATCAATACATGTATCTTATTCTTTTCCCATGCTTGCAACATTAGGCTTTTAACAGTAGCTCATTTTAGAAGTAGAGGAAGGAGAAACAGAAAAACTCTTATAAATTGAAGTATTAAGATGCATACATAGCATTTTCTTGTAACTGGGAAGTGGCCGGCATTTTAGATGTGGAACATTTTCCCTGATGCCCAAAACTACAAGGCAGCGTATCCTTTAGAGATTTCAACTCTTGGTAATCTTTTCCCTACCTTTCTTTCTGAAAAATTTTCTTACTTTTTGGTAACTAGATACTACTGACTCATCTCATGTAACTCACCACTATTAGAACTAGATGTTAAAATTTTGATCATGTGACTACATTCCATTCTTTTCATTGGGATTCAAACATAAGTGGGCCTTGTGTTGGAAGAACTTCATGAAATTAGCCAGAGACTTTTTAAAAATATTTTTTTATTATTTTTTTTTTTATTAGAGAGAGAGGGAGAGAATGAGGAGGGGCAAAGGGAGAGGGAGGGAATCTCAAGCAGACTCAGTGCTGAGCTTGGAGCCCACTGTGCAGCTCCATCTCATGACCCTGAGATCATGACCTCAGCTGAAACCAAGAGTCAGATGCTTCATCGACTGAGCCACCCAGGCGCCCCACCAGAGACTTTTTTTATTTAGTCTAAAATGTAAGTCCTTGAAAGGATATACTTCTACACAGAGTTGACATGATGCCTTTACTTTGACATACTTCTGGTATATGAAATAGGAAGGATAAAAGCATCCCACCATTCTTGGGGGATTATAGATATTGTAGATATGTTCATCTATAAATACCATAAATAGGAAAAAAGAGAGGGGGATCCACATATACCTTTTGTGAATATTTCACAATTTTTAACTGATTTACCTATTTTTCTAGCTTTTGGTAAAAAATGAATTATGGTGGGGCGCCTGGGTGGCTCAGTGGTTAAAGCCTCTGCCTTCGGCTCGGGTCATGATCCCAGAGTCCTGGGATCAAGTCCCACATCGGGCTCTCTGCTCGGCGGGGAGCCTGCTTCCCCCTCTCTCTGTCTCTGCCTGCCTCTCTGCCTACTTATGATCTCTGTCAAATAAATAAATAAAATCTTTAAAAAAATGAATTATGGTGACAATCATAGAAATTTTAACTAAATTATTCTGATTGGTCTTTAGAAAATGAAGATATGTTCTGTATGGTTTTATGTCATTTCAAGAAGAATTAATTCAAAGTAATCTGTGATTGAAACTGTCTTTGTTTTTCTAGGTTCAGCAACAGAATTTTTGATATGAGACTGCCTCCCCCCTTTCTTCCATCTCCCATTCATCTGGCAGAGCTAAATACTTACTTCCACATTCTTTGGAATCCCTGATTCCCACTGATTTCAGAGACATCTGTTGGGGAAAGCAAATTTGACAAAGCCAGGATCTCTCTGTCTTGTTTTGTTTTTTTCCTGGTGGGAATTTTACATTATTTTCTTACTTCTCAGAAGGGAAAATTTGCCATCCTCTTTGACAGAAGCTCAGCCAATTTCCATTTTAAAAAGGAGAGAAAATTTGTTACTGCCATCTATGTAATGAAGGGCTACTAAAAGAGCTATCTTCTAATAAAAAGATACTTTTACTCTGTAAATTAATTCTATAATAAGAGCTGCCCTATGAACATATTGATGGTAAAAATCTTAACAAGTGGATATGTTAACGATATATCAAGAATACCTTTGTGTTTGAAATGAAGGAAAGAAAATCTGATGGTTTATAGCATCCTTGAGTCCTTCAGCCATGTGAACACTTATCCCCGATCAGAGCTGAGGAGGCTGTGCTGGGGCATCAGCTTTGGGCTGCTCGACTGGGAATATGTCCACCCACAAACTTGAGATAAAAGTGTTAAGGAAGGGCTGGACGTGCCTTGGTTGTGCAGTCTCTAACTGGCACCAGTTGTTATCTCCACTGATAACAGGTCTTCCTGGTGCCTCTGGTTGTAGTTATAATAATAGTAGCGTTGATGGCTGTGGTAATGCTAATAATTACAGTCATGGCAGCTCCCATTACAGAAGACAGCTTCGTATGGTAGTTGAGAGCACGGATTCTATAGCTCGTCTGACTAGGTTTTCATCTTGGCTCTAGCCCTGTGACCCTTGGTCCAATTACTTAACCCCTTTGTGCTTCAGCTGTTTTCTGTAAAATGACGATAGTAACAGAAACCCCCGCATTGGTACATGGAATGCTTAGAGCAGTACCTGTGTGTACTACAGGAAGTACCACTAGAGCATTAATAAGTCATCTTAGAGCATAGACAATGCCGTTTTCCCCATTTTTCAGGAGCGCAAACTGAGGCTATGTGAAGCGATCAGCCAGCATTTTACCAGGTTTTAAGTTGGGTTGGTGTAATTTCAGGACCAATATTCTTTCCATCTATCTTCCAGGCTTCCTATGGTAGGTGTCATTTCACAACTATACACCACTGATCAGCAGAAAGGAGGAAGGGGTTGAAGAAAAGAGAGACAGTGTCTGAAACTTAAAAAATGCAAGAATTCCAGAGTGTCAGGGTAACAGAAATCATCTAAGGACAGGGGAGGGTAAACACTCCCAGAGTCGGAGGGTCAGGTAGTCACCACACATACTCCTCCT
Source organism: Lontra canadensis (assembly GCF_010015895.1). Lineage (NCBI taxonomy): Eukaryota > Metazoa > Chordata > Mammalia > Carnivora > Mustelidae > Lontra > Lontra canadensis. The sequence continues at coordinate 5,070,009 of NW_022631044.1, forward strand.
GAATGAGTGAACTCATTCACTCATTCAACAGATAAGTATGTCCCTTATCTTTCTGCACAAGGGAAAGCAGCCTCATGTGTGGCTACTTAAGAAGTAAGAGGTTGTGTTTTATGTAATGTTGTCAAAGAAAGAGACCCACAATAACCTTAGGAAAAGATATTAATGAGACGATGCCAGTGTTTTTCTGGCAATTGAATCCAGTTTGGTAAATTCTGGGGCTCTCTCCTCTCCTCTGCTTCAATGTCTCAAGGTAGAGCAAGCTGGCCACAGGACAAGGCAATGGCTGGCTGTCCCAGGGCTAGGTCTCATCAGCACATTCGTGTCTCTTGTGGTTGTCTTTATCCGGCCTAACTGGTATTGTTTTTGGCACTCTTCACATTATGATGTTATGTTTCAAATGTTTCCAAAACTGAAACACACAAGGTCTTTCATTTCCTTTCTGCCTACTAAGATTATTTCAGCTCTACACATGCAAAGCAAAGTATTATGCAAGAAATTAATCATATCAGAGCAAAGTAGCTACTGAAAAATTGCCAAACACCATAAACATTGGTCAAAATGGAGTCCGACCATTTGCACAGAGAATAATTGAAGCTATGGATTCACTTGGGGTAACTAAGCAACTTTTCATTATGAATTATAAAGCTTTTCAAACATAAAATGATATCTGAGAGGAGTGCATTACCTAAAAGGTTTCGATAAGCAATGAAAGGAGCTTTAAAATATGCAGCAGGGATCAATCATCCAGCTGTATAGCGTTACTTACACTTTGTGGCGTCACCTACATTCCTTGATAAACAATGTCCCATAACCTCTGAGCATTCCCATTATTTTCGTCAGCACCCAGACATAAGAAGTGACAAAAATGTCAGATGATGTTTTATTTACTAATATAAAACAAGTTCTCGTGGAGGTAGACATTCCACGACAATGGAGGTTTATGAAACACATTTCCCAGCACCAAAAGCGATTCACGTTGTCCAAGAAAGATAAAAAGCCTGCTGTTAGTGATGAATTTTAATTGGAATATTACTCATCATGGGCATGAATTTCTTTCATTTGGGAGATGACATGTCCTGCTTCTATGGCTGAAGGACAGTTGAGTCTCCCTGAAAAAGAAAAGTGGGTAGCTGAAACACACCATTTGACATCCAAAAGGTAGAGATGCCTTTAAGTTATCCTGGTGTCACCTGCCAAAACTAGTATTCTGATGTCTTTTTCCAGTTGTCATTTTGCAGGAGACATTTTCATCAGTTACATGTGAAATTAAATGCAGCAATCGGACTCAGATGCAATGTATTTCTGTCTTCCTCTACCCTGTTTATGAAAAAAATCACATGTAATGGGAGCATAAATTGGGAAAATCACTTGATGGTAGGGAAGAGTTCCGGAGTTGAAATTGGCCTAGAATTCTACCCAAGATGCAGCAGGAGGGAGATTAAGCAGCACAGAGGTCACTGACAATTGTAGATTCTTTTCAGTTTGACAGAAGAGAGTCTGGAATGTGGCCCATCAACACTGACTGATGCTAGGTAGTAGAGAGAGGGAGCTAGTAAAAGTCAGAAAAAGTGCAGTTGAAGAGGGTGAGGTGCATGGAGACTGGAAAGGTAAAATGTAGGGGAAAGGGTAGGTGGAAAGGCTAGGTATAGGAAGTTTCAGGACCTCATGTCCTTTGCAAAAAGAAAATCATTTACCAACCTTTATGTGATTCAGGAAATACCGTGGTTTAGGAAGGTTTAAACTAATCTAATGGACTTCAGTCCCATGATTTTGGGGGAAAGCTATCTCTGCTGACAAACAAGGTGGCTGCAGCCAGCCCCTTTGGAACTCAATATGAAAACATCAATTTGCATCATGGAACCTTGGCCAGCCTGCTTTGGGGAGGTGGTACAAAGCAGTCAATGCTCTATAGATATACAAATTGATTACTTCAATTACCAAAATCAATTTTCCAGAATAGAGTGGAATATATGGAAATGTATCTCAAAAGGTCATTTAAAATTAGTCCAAATGGCCAACTCAAGGCCCTGCATTTAGAAGAGCACATGTAACTCTCCCTCTCTTGTATCTTTGCCTACATAAGATCTGAGGCTCAAAGCACCCAACTGGAACCTGGTAAAACAACAACAAAATTGCATTGCTCCCGCTGCTCTCATGAAACTCTTAATAAGCTCACCTGATACAGTTCTTAGTATAGAATTAGGGTTTGCTCCTATAAGTAAAAGGGTCACATCTATTCATGGTTTGTTAGTTGCTCCCCCCCTACTTGCCCCTCCCCCCCAGTCAAATAGATATTTAAATTGTGGCTTTCTTTTTGAATTGTGGCCTGCCATGTATGTTTTTGGATATGTTGTATGTATTACATGAACACATAGACTATTCTCTGTTCAGATATGATATCCTTTGCATGCAGCACAATTACCCACACATCTCTCATGCAAATACACAAAAGTGCATAAGGATGTTTGCTCTCTTAAAATCCTTTCAGATTGCTTAGATGATTTTCTTTACATGTTTTCAACTTACCTAACGGCAAACCTCACTTCATTCTTCACTAGTCTAATTAATTTGACAGGACTGGAAACTTGTTCTTCCTGTTCACACTTACTATTCATCTCTTCAGAATGCCCTGTAGGGAGGGTGAAGCACAATAAAGCAGTATTTACCAAATGCCATCGTGCTAAATGCTCTTTTAGGCTGACTCGGCACATTGGTGGCATCGAGAAGATCTGACTTTAGGGCAGCCTGACAAAAATGACATTTTCTAGAACATCATCTATTTAAACAGGTCTTGAAGAAGTAAATGATGTCCATTTTTCCCTGAAGTTTTGCAGTGGGCTCTGGAGACGACAATTTATCCCTACTGTATCTGAAATCTTTGCTAAAGAAATGACAGAGGTATCACATTTTGTAAGATAAGCCTTCAGTCTGCGATGGCAAATGTGGAGATAATTTCAGGTTTTTTAAGAACTGCAAACATAACCTGAAACACACCAGATATTTTGTGAAGGGGAAGGGGTTTGAAATGCAGACTTGATAAATGCAACCAGGGAGAAGGGCTTTTCCTTTTTGGTTAACTTTGAAAATCTCCTCAGAGAGCAAACTTTGATAGGGGGTAAAGATTCTTACAAGGTTGGTACAGGTGGGTAATTAAAAAAATAAGAGTGAATTTATCTGCATACATTATTTAAATACCTAAAGCATTTCTCTGCTTTAATGATAAATTACGATCAGTAAAATCTGTTGGCTGCCTTCAAGCTAACTAATGGATCACTAATCAGCAACAGTCGAATCATCCTAACTAAGGTGGAATAAATATCTTCATGGAAGCTGCAGCTAATTTTTTCAGTCTAAACCTTACATATGCATGTCTATATTCTTGTACTTCATCTGTGTGTATGAATGTGTGCATACATGTATTCGTATGCACATGTTAAGAACCCTATTCTTTCATACGTTCTTGTTCACCCACCACTGCTCTCTTCTTTTTTGTATGTTGTATAAGAAAGATTGTTACTGCAACTAATTAATCCTTAAAGAGATTGGCTGATACATCTCATTGTTAGCAATACATTTTTAATTGTTCATTTTACTCAAGCACCATTTGAACACAAGTCAATTTGCAATTTCATTAGAGAACAGAAAAGGCCTGGGGTCTATTCCTGGTTTAAAAAAAAAATAAAAAGCAGGCACAATTTCATAAAGAATGTTAATCCTCTAATTAATCAAGGAAGAATTTATGTGTCCTGCTACTGGAGCATAAGTCTTCTTGCCAAGAAATGTACTTTGTCATACCTACCCCTCCAGAGAAACCTCTTTTACCAGCTTTGTGGCCAAATACCCTGGCAACTAATGATGAGCTTTGAAGCAACATTCACAGACCATTTGCTCTGATGACATTTGGAGGCTTTTCTCCCCTCATTCCCATTCTATTGTAAGTAGAGTACACAGGCCATACAGCCTTTGAAAACGAATCAATACAATAAGGTTTGTCAGGTGGCGGCTGACTAGTATTACGTCTTTAAACTCTTTTCTTAGCTGACTTGTACACATTTTTAAGCTAAACCTTATGAAGGGGGTTGGGTAGATGATCCTTACTATACTCACAGGCACACTAGTGTGCCATGGCTCGCTCTTCCATATTTTAACATCAAAAGCTCATAATCTGTGTAAGTTAACCTTCCATAAAACTAAAATTATATGGTCATCATACATAATCTGATGATTGATTACAGCTGTCAAAAAGGTCACAAATTGTAAATGTTTACTACAGTTGCACCATGAAAATTATTACATACTTTTAAAAAATCCATCTAGGAAAAATAGACAGCTTACATTCATAGGTTGCAGAACTGAAGCATGTATGTTTTCTTTGTGACTTTTAGCTCTCTTAAAATCAATGTTAAAACCCTTAGGTCTGATTTTTCATTTCAATGTCTTTGTGTAATGCGCCTCAACCATACCTCATCTAATTTAATAAGATGCAAGCTAAGGAAGTACTTAAGTTACTTATCAAGGGTTTCAGATGACACATTATTATTGTGTTCAAAAGTCAATATTTGCTAATCATGTTAGTACAGGAACTGTTCCAGGCCTACAATTCTTAAATTGCAGAGATATTTAAGATTAATTAAACCTATCTCCCTTGGTCCTCTCTCTTCACCTCTGTGGAAAGAGTAAATCAATGACATCCTACGCAAGCCCAGGGAGCCAGAGCTTCAAGTCTGAAAGCCACTAACATCTTGAAGCCTCTGTTTGCATCAATGCCCTAGAGTTGAGCTTTGCCATTTCTCCACGGTTTAAGGAATATTTGCATGTTTTGAGAGCAAAGTTCACCAGTTCGCTTGACGTAATTAGAGGGGTATACCCATTCCTGAGCATGTAACATGGACTCCAATATTTATTTAAGTCAGGGCGATGCTGAAATAATATACTGTCTGACTTATTTTTTCTTTTTATTTGAAAACTTGTGGATAAATTTGCAGCAAATGAAGTTGAAAGGGCACTTGCCCTTTTTCAAGCCTGGCTTAATGAGAACATGCGACTGGGCCCACATCCCTGAAGGGGTTACACTCAAATGACACGGTTCCAGTGAACCCATGACCTCTCGCTTATACCCATGAGCAGAGACAGCCAATTGTTCAAAGGTCAAGGCTCCTTTACTTTTAGGCAGTAAACCCATTTCTAATCTAATGTTACGTACAGAGCCCAGGACCTGGCTGAGATTAAGTGATAAATAAAACTTTGAAGTCTTATTAACGTGTATTGACTAGGAGAAAACTGGAAAATGTAGTACTGCAGTGATGACTTACAGTAGCTGTGAGTTCCGTTCCCTTGGGCAGAGACTAGTGCATTAACCCAATATGCCACCCAGCATATATTTACAGGTAGTTAGTGAACACAGTAATGCTATGCAAACTGAATATCTGGAACATGAATCAATAGAGACCAGCTAATTAGGTTATAAATGCATTGATTTTATTTTTAATATGTCCTCAAATAGAGTCTATGAGTAAGCATTCTGAAATGGGGCTCTTAAAATGAGAGAAGCGACAATCAGATTATTCTCTGCCACCCTCCAATCAATCCAGAAGAGGTAGGTAAAATACTCTGATGCATATTCTATATAATCAGAATGACACATCCTATTAATATTCCAATTACTGTTCAGCTATTAGCAATGCCTGAGTCTGGTGTCTTAGAACCTCATAGCAGTAATCCGGGAACTTTGTGTCTTTTGTATTCATTCAATTTAAAATGAGACAATTTTCCCTTTAAAGCACTTTTATTAAACATTATTTTATGCATGGATTTAACATCCTAATTGATTTAGGTGGACTTTCAGAATGAGTTGCTAACTCTTTTTGTTCTTTTCTTCACTGAAAGAGGTCAGCAGCTATGATCTTATTTATAAATTTAAATGCCAAATTTTAGCACAGTGAGTTACTATTAAAATAATACTTATTCGTGTTCATAAAAAATCTCTCTTCACACTGTAAAAACCAAGAATCCAATAATTTAATAAACTAGTCTAGAGTAAGAATGGGCCAGAATTGTCAATCTCATCTTAGAACACATAAAAATCATGAAATCATAGATATGAAAGTGACTTTGGAAAAGACACCGAGATGTTTCCAGTCTTCTAAATATCATCTCAACCTAAAATTTGCTTCTTTTTTTGAAACTCATTTAGGAATCTATTCAGTACCATAGATAAAACATAGTTCTGTAAGCTAACAACCAACTGCTAGTTGAAAAAGTCAAACTTGTCATCATTTCGTTACCATTTTATGATGTTAACTTTATCTTAATTAACTTTGATTAAATAAATTTGTGTGATGATATAGTGTAGATCCACTTCTGCTTTCTTACATATGTAGCTGCTATTGGCCATGAATATCATGAACGTGGCACTCAGTGCTGGTGCTCTGGCACAGCTTGAGAGGAGTGGAGAGAAAAAAAGATGGATGGATTTGAGAGATATTTGGGGGTAAAGTCTGAAAGATTAATAGTTGATCTGGGGATATAAGTAAAATGGAGGAATCAAGGATACTAGACTTACAGCTTGAGAAACTGAGTGGATATCTATTTCTAAGGATGGAAAATGCCAGGGAGATGAACTTGAGTTTGGGGGCTATTGATGAAATAAAGAATTCTCTTTGGATATGGTAAGTTAGAGATGCCCAAGTGGAGATTCAAGGGTGCTGATGGATATTTAAATCTGAGGCTCAGAAGTAAGGTCTTTTTTTTTTTTTTTTTTTTAAGAAGTAAGGTCTTAACTAAACAAGTGAACAAAAGCATTGTCAGCATATAGATGGCATTTAAAGTTATGAGAATGGATAGGCTAGGGGCACCTGGGTGGCTCAGTTGGTTAAGCGCCTGACTCTTGATCTTTGCTCAGGTCATGATCTCGGGGTTCTGGGACTGAGCCCTGCATCAGGCTCCATGCTCAAGTGGAGAGTCTGCTGGAGATTCTCACTGTCTCCCCCTACCCCCCACTCTGGTCGTGTGCACTCTCATTCTCTCTCTCTCTCTCTCTAAAATAAATAAATAAATCTTTTTTAAAAAAATGGATGGGCTAACTCAAGGAATGAGTACCAAGAGAAAAGAGGGGCTGAACCCTGAAAAATCAACATTTAAAAGACAGGCAGTAAGTAGCCTCTGTGTAGGGGTCAAAGACCATGTTCCAGAAGACTTGATCAAATGATCCAGAATGAGATGTGAAAGGTGTTCCTTTCCTCATACCCTAATAAACTGTACCAAGTTGAGATATTTGCTTATGAAGGATCACTTCATTATTGTTTTTTTTTAAGATTTTATTCATTTGACAGAGAGAGAGAGAGAGAGAGAGAGAGAGATCACAAGTAGGCAGAGGCAGGCAGAGAGAGAGGGGGAAGCAGGCTCCCCAATGAGCAGACAGCCCAATGCAGGGCTGGATCCCAAGACCCTGAGATCATGACCTGAGATGAAGGCAGAGGCTTAACCCACTGAGCCACCCAGGTGCCCCTATTCTTGTTTTGTTTTGTTTTGTTTTTTAATTAAAATTTCAATATAAAAAGCTAAGCAACTTATCTGAAAATAAGTATAGTGAGAGGATGGGGGAAAAAAGAGGCTGAGGGTCATGCTAACTCTATTCCTGAATTAAAACCTTTGCTGTTGCTATTCCTTGTGTTTCTGGGACACTTCACCTTCAGAAATCCATATGCCTCACTCCCTCATGTTTTCCTGGTGTCTATGTAAATGTTATCCATTTGATGAGGACTTCATTGACTTATTTAAAATAGCAACACCCATCCTATCCCTATCACTGTCTATCCTCTTTCCTTTCTCTTATTTTATCCCATAGAACTTCTCACCATCTGGTATATGTATATACTTGTTTATTTGCTTGTTTTCTGTCTCTTCTCACTAGAACATGAGCCCTACAAGGTCAAGAATTTTGTTTTATTGCACTGCTGTGACACAATGCCCCATGCCCTAACACTTGACACATCGTAGGTTCTCAAGATACATATTTTAAATGAATGAATGAAAGAACAAACCAGCCAAAGAGATCAAAGGGAACAGTCAAAGGGGTAGCAGGAAAACCTGGAGGTATCTTAGAAGCTTAAAAAAATAAAAAGTGTTTGGAAATGGAATATGGTCAGATATGTTAAATGCTGCAGAAGGGTCCAGGAAGACGATACAGGAACAAACGCCTCACACTTGGCATCATGAGAGTAACCAATGTTGGAAAGAGCAGTTTCAGTATAGTGGTGGGGTCAGGAGTCAGAATGATGGTTGAGGAGGTATAAGGAGATAAGGAAGTGGAAATAGAATCAGTAGGTAACAAATCTGAGAAGTTTTGCTGTGAAAAAAAGTATTAGTATAAGTTAATAAAGAGGAATATGAGATGAAAGAAGGGTGCATTATTAATTTTTGCTCTGGATTTTTAGTGGTGTATGGATTAACTCCTGCTACAGTATTGCTGGTTAACAAACAACCATAAAACCCTACTGGCATTCGACAACACACATTTTTTACTTCGCTGGAGTGCTTAGCTAGGTAGCTTTGCTTTATATCTGGCTTTTGGCTGGTTATTGTCTGATCTTCAGCTGGGATTACTCAAGTGTGTTCCACATGTCTCTCATCCTTAGAAACCACAGTCTGAAAGCAGATGGTCCTCCTATTGGTTACCAGCCTCGTTTATATATGTTCTCAAAGTGGCAGCTGAGGTACAACACATACATGGAAATAGGCAAGTCCTCTTGAGCCCTGGATTCAGAACTGGCACACTGTCACTTTGTCTTCATTCTGTTGACCAAAGCAACTCAAGAGGGCAGCTAGATTCAAGGGGGAGATATTCCAATTACTAGAAACAAACTGCCCTAACAGTTTAAAATAACCATTTCATTGTCCTTACAAATTCTCTGGGTCAGGAATTCAGACAAAGCAGAGTGGGGGGTTGGCTTACCTCTGCTCCATGATGTCTGGAGCCTCAGTTTGTAAGATACAAAGACTAGGGACTGGAATCATCTGGAGGCATTTTTACTTACGTTTGGTAGTGATGTTGCTTATCAGTTGGGACTGCAGCTGGAGCTGTTGGCTGGCACTAGCATGTGGCTTCTCCATGTGGCCTAGGCTTCCTCACAGCTTAACAGAATAATTGATTCTCACATGGCAGCTTAGAGCTCTGAAGGCCGATGTCCCAGGGTACAAGGCATAAAGCATGTCTTCTTTTATTACCTAGTCTCAGAAGTCATACAGTGTCACTTCTGACACATTCTGTTGGCCACAAACAAATTCTCAAGCCTTCTCCAGATTCAAGAAGGGGGGACTTATACTCCACCGCTTTTTGGGAAGTGGTAAATTTAGGAGATGGATACAGGCACATTTATGAGTGTGGGAGGGAGAAGAAGAAAGATGCGGTAGTTTACATCCTAATATCAGTTGTACTTCATTTGGTGTTACTTGACCCTGTCTACTCATTCTATCTGAGAGCAGCCAACACAGGCTGGAAGGTTCTTCACCCCATAAGAAAAAAAAAAATATATTTTTAACATAAGACTGGAGCCTCCGGGATAAAGAATTTGTTCAAATTGACTCCATCCACATGATTTTGAGGTTAAGTTCCTGAAGAGTCTTGGGCATAGCTTCTGAGCAAGCTTCTTTACATTTAAAAGCCACAACAAAAAAGTATAAATGCAAGTTTCAGCAAGCTTGTACTATAAGGGGTCAGTTCTCAACTTTGGACTGAATGATGCCCAGGCCTTCTCCTGAGACATTTCTAGGGTGGCTTTGGTGTTCAGAAATTTCAGTATAGCAATACCTTACAGACCATGCTGATTGCAGGTTAAGTTTGCAAAAGCTTGTAAGGTATTTCAGGTCTTTGAGTTATTTGATTATTCAAATTAATTTTAGCCACAGATGTTTATATAGGATTTCTCTTATTATTTCATTTCTTATATTTTGTTATAATATGCCATTATTTCAACAAATCGCATTTTGAATATGCTAAACCTAAGCATTTGGGGAATAAATGAAACTTTTAAAAGTAGATTTTGCTTTTCCTTATGGGCTTTCTGGGCTAAATCTTTGAAAATCAGCTGACATCTGTTGTAAATTTATGTTATATATTTATGGTCTCTAACACCATATACAACTTTATACAATTCAATAAATACAAAAATGAATTATATAATACTGTTGTTGCCCCCCCCCCGCTTATTGTAGGGGATACATTCCAAGACCCCCAGTGGATGCCTGAAACCACAGATTACACAAAACGCCATATATACTCATGATTTTTCCTATACATACACACTTCTGACAATATTGAATTTATAAATTAGGTACAGTAAGAGAGTAACAACTAATAATAGAACAGTTAGGGTGCCTAGGTGGCTCAGTGGGTTAAAGCCTCTGCCTTCGGCTCAGGTCATGATCTCAGGGTCCTGGGATCCAGCCCCTCATCGGGCTCTCTGCTCAACAGGGAGCCTGCTTCCCCCTCTCTCTCTGCCTGCCTCTCTGCCTACTTGTGATCTCTGTCAAATAAATAAATGAGATCTTAAAAAAATAATAGAACAATTATAATAATATACTGTAAAGAATTTATGTGACTGTGGTGTCTCTCTCACAATGTCTTACTGTACTGCGCTCACCCTCCTTTTGTGATGATGTGAGAAAATAAAATCCTGTGTGATAAGATGAAGTGAGGCACATGACGGGGACATGGTGATGTAGTGTTAGGCTGCTATTGACCTACTGACTAGATATCAGGAGGAGACTCCTCGGCTTTTGGATTGTGGTTTCCTGCAAGTAACTGAAACCATGAGAAGCAAAACTATAGATGGGGGTACTACTGTATATATATTATGTAGTGATATACAATATATCTAAAAACAATTTGATTTATAAAAGAGAAAGTTTCAAATCTTTAGTGTTACATATTGGATGTAATGAAAAAATAAATGCTAAATAATTGACATAATATACTATTTGAAGAAGATGAGATTTTTTTTTTCATGAGTAGGGAGAGGAGTCTTTGAATAAATATCATCAAATATTATCAATATTTATAAAACATTTTGTGGCTTAAAATTTTTTTGAATTATTCTATGGATAGCCTTCTGTTGTATATGAGGCAGGCATTATTGTTTTTTATTCATTTTAGAGATATGGAAAAGGATCAGAATATTTAAATGGCTTTCTCAAAGTAAGAAAATGGCAGAGCTATAATTTGAACCCTGTTTCTGTTGCATCTCACTAAATGGATTATGTGTATATATAATGACATACCTAAATTTATACATGTTTATATTCATGTGTCAGTAATATAGGTCAATTTTATGTTATTCATAATCACATATCTAATTTTGTGTATGTCCATAGAAATGAATATATTAGTGGTTATTTCGATTTTAAGCAAAATCACTCATATTTTTAAAGATACAAATGTATACTTACTCCTACATTTTTCCATCTACCCATCAAACTTCTGTTTGATATCTGAAAATATGTTTACATCTGATACACATTGGGATAAGGAGGTATTTAAAAGATTACAGGTAATAAAAATACCTTTAGATTTTTGAAAGCCAAATAAACATAGAACCTTAGTGTTCAAACCTGGCATTTTACTCACTTTGTTTTCAGAGCTAAAGGGATTCAGCAGTTAAAATTCCATGAAAATTTATGAGGAGGAGCCAAGACAGAGAAAATAGTGTTTATATATAAACCACCCTTGACTTGACAAAGCTTTTGCTAAAAGTTCAATGTAGAAGATTCATCCATAGATTCGAGGGCAAAAAATTTAAGAAAAAAACCAACTGGGCAGACATTTACCAGAAGGCATGTGGGCATTAAGTAGAAAGGAGCTGCTGGGTGTGGATGAGGCAGAGTGGGTCTCCCGGATTAGCTGCTTTCTAATACGGATCCAGTGGAAGGACAGGGCAAAGAGGAAAGAAAGTCAATGATACCAAACCATAAACGCTAAGTCCTAAACTCACAAAAGGCAAAGGTACTTTTTTTTTTCCCTCCAAAAGAACCTTGATATCTGAGGAGTAAAGTAAAAAAAGACTTACAGCAATTCCTTAATGTCTCAAACCCATGACCAACGTACTTTCGTCTCACCACATCTCTAGGATTCCAAAGCTATTCATTGTAAGCCAAAGGAACAATTTAGTAAGGTTTTTTTTTTAGGAAAACACCATATTAAATGCACACAATGAATCTAGGACATAGTCTGATTGCAGAAATGTGCAAATAGATGTGTGTTGAGGGGTGGTTGAACATCTTAAAATCAAGGAAATATTTGATTTGAACCACTTAGGTTAAGAAAAAGATGTATTTAGTGAATAGTACTCAAACGATAACAAGGTTTAACAGAAAGCAGACTTTCAGTGAGGTACAATTAAACAAACAGTTAAATAATCTCATATACAAGTGCTTAAACAAGCAAACAATCATAGACTGTCTTGATCACCACTCCATGCACAGAGCATGAGTCGGAAGAAATTATTTCAGCATCATTGAAGGGAAAAGCCATATTGTGCTCAATTCTGGTTGACTTATTGCAAATAAGGATATCAGAGAAAATGAGAGGTTTATGGCAGAAGGTAGATAAAGTTATTCAGTGACTCAAGGAAATTAATTACAGAGGAAAAGCTCAAAAACTAGGTGCGTCTGTGATGACCTCATTGAGGGAAGCAAGGATGACAGGTGTTGCAAGGGTGGATACCCTGAAGGGATCTACAATTATAACAACTAAAAAGGGAAGTATAAAATCCCCAAGAGAGGCAAGCATGAGCAGAATTTCATTGATATCTCTCATCCACCCCTTAATATTAGTTAGTATTGAAAAGAAAGAGTTCTGAGAAGTGATTAAGAGGAATACAAACAGGCCAAATATGGACCTGATTAAGAATTCAGAGGGAGGAAAATCAACTCTTATGAAGGTACATCTTTTATAATTTTACTTTTTCTGGAATTTTGCTGACCCCCAGTGAATACTTAAAGAGAAAAAATATACCCCTATCTTGTCTGGAACTGGTATGTGAATTCAAGCTCTAAGTTTTAGTATCAGGCAAGGCTTTTTTCTTTGTTTATTCTTGTGATTAAAATATTACATGAAATGAAACCTAGTAGTGTGTTATAACTACTGTTCAGATGCCACATTTCAGTTATTATATGCCATACTTTATGACTCTCAGAAACCTTTGAGATTAGACCCGTGTGAGATCCTCTGGCGTCTGCTCCATCTCCCACTTAACTTGTTTGTATCTGATCACAGTGATTTGAGCTCTCGGTGGGAGAGAACAGAAGGGAAAAAGTGCTCAAACTTCATAAACACAGAATACAGATTAATAGCTAAAGTAAATGTTCGTTTGACATAAAATGTTGATCAGGATTTCTCTTCAGAATATTTCTGCACTAGCCGTGGCATTCAAGACACATATTTGGATTCTATTAAAAAGAACCCTCAAGAAAGCCCAGAATTTACTTAGGAAAAAACGAGCAAAATGTGAAATGCCCTTAAGCTTCACCATTCTATAATTGCAAGTAAGGTCATATTAACAGTAATGGCCAAGATCCTTGCAGTTTGAATGGCTTTTCTTAGAACAATATTACATCCAGAAACCTTAATGAGAGAAATGCATATTCTGTTTCCTAAAAATTTTAAACTTCTGTATAACTGAAGGTGATATTAACTGAGTTGAGAGGAGAAAATTCCAAAATACAGGTTTAAGCCTATATAAATGTTATCTTAATAGAAAAGGCTAATATCTTAATATATAGAAGCTCTTGCAAATCAAAAAAGATTGATAATTGTGGGAGAAAATGGACAAGTAATAGATATAAAACAGATGCTCAACTACTAATCAAAGCAATGTAAAATGAAATTACAAAATAATATGTTTTCCCTCTCATAAAATGAATTGTTATTAATCTGAACTGAGCAGGGTGTGGGGGGAATGACAAATTCTCTTAGATGAGAAATGAGATTTTAAATTGGAACATTTTTAGAGGGTGATTTAATAAGATAAATAAAAAATTTAAATGTATAAATTTTGCCTCAGCAATTCTACTCTTAGGAATATATTCCAATGAAATAACTAGACAAGTACACAAAATTTATGTCTATATATGTGGAAATTTTATAATAAGTAAATAATACAGATAGATTGAAAATAACCTTAATGTTTATCGGTCAAGTTTGGTTGAATAAAGAATGGTAGAATTATAAAATGGAATATGGCAAAGCCTTCAAAAGGATAAAGTGACTATTATGTGGAGTTTTCACTGAATGCAAGCATGGTTGGACACTAGCAGAGTGAATAATAAAACTTTCATATTAATGTATGAAAAGATCATATATCTATAAATGTTCGTTACAGATTGAATAATGCCCCCGGCAAAGGAGATTCAGGCAATGTGACCATGGAGGCAGGGATTAGAAAGACACAGCCAGGATAGGATTGTCTTGTAATTCCACAGAGAAGCAAACTGAGCCTCAGAGAGGCCATATAATTTCCCAAGGTCTTATAGAGTCTAATAACTGACAGAACTTGGATTCCAACCAGGTGATCTGACTTCAGAATGTCCTTGTTCATGGGCACAGGATAGTATGAGTTCAAGCTTCAACTGACTATCTTCTCTTTATTGAGCATCTATCTATGTATGTGTCATATAACAAGCAAGCCCTGCCCTTGGGAAAGGTAATCATTTCTTGGATATGTTATATATATTAACATATAATATATTTTAAAAAAGAAAGAGCTTTTCTTTTTAATTACTATATAGCTTTATTTATTTATTTATTTATTTATTTATTTTGAAAACTTACTTATGCCAGATGTTATGTTAGATGCTGGAATGTAGCAATGAACAAGAAAGGGAGGTCTCTGTATCTCTGGAGCTTAGAGGAGGAGATAGACACTGAGTCCCTAAATAACCTCAGCCAAGCAAAGAGATGAAGTAAAAACATTCCAGGAAGTAGGAATAGCATGGGCATTAGGCAGGAAAGGTATGCATTTATCCAGCAAATCCCTGTAGATCACAAGGTTGTCTCCCTGAAGAGGAAATAGAGAAAGCATTGAGTTCCCAGAAGGATTTAACAAAATCCCACAAGTTCTTACTCATCATATCCCATTTTAATGATTAGCTTCATGAGGTCAATCTCTTAAGATAGAGGACTACAAAATATTCCTTTGTTACAACACTATAGTTTGTCATCATGAGATTATTTTAATTAAAGTACTTGAATAAATCTTAATTGTTAAGTATTTAAAGTATTTGATTCAAATCAAATCAGAGAAATCAGCTTTCCCTAATATTCTTACAATACACACACACATTCACATACTCACAGTGATACATTCTCACACCCATACATACGCAGTAACATACCCTTACACACATGCTCACAGGCATTCCCCCATACACACTCACATACTCTCATGCATATTCATATGCAGTAGAGCACACAAAATCACACAAACACACACATGCTTACATACTCATCTCTACATAAACCCACACATTCTAAGGGAGGGTGCTCAACTCATTTATTCAATATTTTATCAAATACTTATTGATCATCTGCCAAGTGCCTAGAGATGAAAAAAAAAAAAAAAACCAGGATTCATCTCTGCCCTCATGGGGCTGTACCTTTGCTCCTAATGGGAGGTACAGAGACTTAGTAAAACAGCAGAAAATGCAGATTATAATTCCAGGTTGTGATGAGCAGCATTGAGAAAATAAGTCAGGTGATGAGAGAAGAGTTGCTGGAAGGTAGATGATTTAGGGCAGATGAAGAAGGCTTCCCTGGAAGAGGACGTTTGAACTGAGGCCTAATGACAAGAATGAGCCAATCATTCAGAGAAAGGGAGAAAGAACAGTGCAGACTGAGAGAAGAGCAAGTGCCTGGAGAACGGGCTTGGTGTAGACAAGAAACCAGAATGTGGTTGTATAGCTGAACTTCTATGAGCAAAGTGATGGTAAAATAAGAGCTAGGAAGGGACACAGAAGTTAAATTAAGCCAGCCCCTATAAACCATGGAGCTGAATTGGGATTTATTCTAAGAACAGACAGAAATAACAGATAGTATATATATGTATATGCCCCCACTTGAAAGGATTTGTAGTTTTATAAGTCCTTTCTGGCTACAATTTGAGGAATGGACTAGACAGGACAAGGGTAGAAGCTAGGGACCCATGGGGAAGTGGATGCAGTTGGCCGGGAGGGAGTGATGATAGTGGTATGGGCATGATTGGTCACAGTGGAACTGAGGAGAAGGTCATGGATTTAGGATGTACGTTGGAAGTAAGAAAGACAGGATTTTGTAACAGCTTTGATGAGGTAATGAGATAGGGTAGGGTTAAGGATGCCTTCCAGGTGTTCTGCTTGAGCATCTGAGGACACTGTGGTAGCTGGCCTTTTTTTAATCACTGTCTGTGTCACAGTAGTGGCTTCTATTTATCCAGTGCTTACTGTGTGCCAAGTATGTGCTTTGTATGTATTAACTCATTTATTCTTTACATCCCTGTAAAGTAGGCCCTATTATTATCTCTGCTTAGAAATGAGGAAAGTAAGGCTCAATGAGGTTTGCTTCCTCAGTTCCAAGGATTCATATGTAAGTGAACCAGAATTTCAATGCAAAAACTCTGAACCCAGAGTCACCTCAGTGAGACATTGAGTAACCATTATTTCAGAAGCCCATCACTTCACATTTGAATTACCAAGATCTTTATTACTAGTTTCTCTTTTGTCCTCAAGTTGACTCAAATGGTGATCAGTTCACTATAATTTGTAACCTCACCGTAGACTTGGAAGAACAAGTAAAGTGCTGACCATTCATTTTTCTATTTGTGCTGTAAAAAGATAGTACCGGTGGATTAGAATTATAAATGGAAATAGAGTTTGAGGGTTATATTTGGATTATATTTTGTCTCTAATATAAGCAAGAGATTTAGTCATATAAAACTGTAACTATATCAAATAAATAATTTCAGAGATGAGTGCTTTGCAAATAATTTTTCCCCTATTACTAATTAGGGTTCGGGGCACATTGTTGGCATGAAACAGAACCTATTGTTAAATATGACATTACTGGGGTGCCTGGGTGGCTCAGTGGGTTAAGCCGCTGCCTACAGCTCAGGTCATGATCTCAAGGTCCTGGGATCAAGCCCCACATCAGGTTCCTAGCTCAGCAGGGAGCCTGCTTCTCCCCCTCCCCACTGCCTCTCTGCCTACTTACGATCTCTCTCTCTCTGTCAGATAAATAAATAAAATCTTAAAAAAAAAAATTTGACATCACTCCTGCTTAATTGGATTGTTCTTTTTCCGGTACTTCAAGGACTGTCTCCTTCCCCATTCAGCAATGCGTATATCCTTGACTCATGATCCTCCTTTCTTCACACTTACTCCTGATATCATCGGCTTTTGTGACTTCAGTTCTCACCATCTGGCCATTCCTGACCCTCAGTGCCATTGACCTCTTTCAGAGCTCTGTGTAGCATTTCTTGTCTACTGGCTCCAGGCAGGAGGGAGAGAAAAGGAAGAATGAACTCTAGAAGGCAGAGTGGTGAGAGGTGGTGAAGATGATGATGATAATGACAATAATGATTTCTAGGTGTAAGGGGAGACAAGCTAGATTCAAGGTCCTATTTAAGACATTTAAGGAAAATCTTATTTGTACTATCCATGGGGACCCTGTGAGTTTGGAGACAAATCTACACTCAGATCCTGAACACTGAACAGTTATTGTTTATAGAGGGCATCCACTGTTCTGTGCTCAAGTGAATATATGTAATTACACAAACATTACATAGGGACAGTAATCCCTATATCCCTTACTCTAAATATAAGTCCCATCCCTTGTATATAGGGATAATAAGCATAATCCAACCAGGGACAGTCCTGGGAAGCCAGAGAAGTCACGGAGGTTGCTTGGCTGGATGGTGTATAGGATATATACAGGATGGTATATAGGATATAGGTACTGTTCAGATTTCTAGACAAAGTAAGCTTAGGTGCTAATCTCACCTAGAGGGACGAATGTATTCTTTACACTATGTCTGACCCTCCCAACTCCCACCTCTGTACTAGGATGTCTCACTTAGCGAATAAAAAAGGCAGCAGAAACAGGAGGTGAAAATACAGAGGGAGGTAGAAACAGGAGAGAGAGAGAGAGAGAGAGGAGGTGAAAAACACAGATCAATTAATCCTCCCATTTTTTTTAAATCAGAGAAAACCTTGGCATTCAGTGATGATGAATCAATGCTGCTGACAGATACATCATGTTAGGATCTCAACAATCTAATTCTTCCATCAACAGAAAAGGCAGGTAATTACCACATTATCAAAAGGCTTAACAAATACAGGAGGGAATGCCACACAAGGACTAGTGCTGTATTACCTGACTCATCCTGTTAAAGACTTAGCACCATGTTCTAAACTGATCAGCACTCCTGGAGAGAGGGTAGCAGAGTAGGTTAAAATCTCTTCTTAGGAGAGAAATGTCTTTTGATTAGAAAAACCAAAAATATTGAAGGATCATTTCAATTGTGGAAAGACAGGCCTTAGGACATGGCCAGTTGTGAGATAAGGATAAATAAAGAAAGGATTACATTGTTCCTCATAATGAAATGGGAACAACTTTTAATTTTCAGGGACATGAGAGAGGGACAGCTCATCTCTTGGCCATTCCAGAGATGAAAGGAGAAGGAGGAAGATAATGTTCAAGGAAAAGTCACAAAATGACTAATTCTCAATAGCAAAAATAGCCAAAGGACTTTCAAGAACATCAGTGTCTAATATTAATCTTTTATCTGTTGTACTATTACTCAGGGTAACTACTCACCAGTTCAACAATAAAAGTCTATTGCACATAACTATCTTTGGTAACTTCTTTGTTTGGATTGTGTTTTGGAGAATTTAGAAGGGAGTTCTGATCTCTGTTGAGCCAACTAAAGACAGAGAGCTTCCGCAAGAGGTCAGAGATAAATGAGTTAAAAATTCAGCAAAAGCCAAAAACTAGATGTGACTGTAAGAAATATATTTCAGAGGAGTCTCAAAGAGACTTGTTGTGGTACACACTGAATTTCCCACGATGGGGAGATGGAATTTAACATTTAAAATTGTAAAGCTAGGGATGCCTGGGTGGCTCAGTCAGTTAAGCTCTGACTCTTGATTTCAGCTCAGGTCCTGATCGCAGGACCCTGATTTCAGGTCCTACGTTGTGCTCAGCACTGCTTGGGATTCTCTCTCTTCCTTTCCCTCAGACTCTCCCCACTCCCTCCCTCCCTCTTTTAAAAAAGCAAAACAAAACAAAACAAAACAAAACAACAAAAACAACAAAAATCTTGTAAGGCTAGAAGACTGAAGCTTACATCTGAGTTAATATTGCAAACATCAAAAATTTGTTTAATCTGTCCCATTGTTTAGAATAGCTTGAAAGGGAAAAAAATTAAATACCCAACAATAGATGATTAGGAAAAAATGATAATGCATCCGCTAGGTGAAAAATTATGTAGTCAATAAAATAATATTTACAAAGGATTTAAAATAAAATGATAAAAGGCTTTGGTATGTTGTTTAAGATGAAAATAAATGATATTAATCGTGTATGAGGTATGATTGGAACTCTGTGTTACCTGAATTCATCCTAGGAATACAGAGATGACTTGATTCTAAGAAACTTATTATGTACTTTCACCAGTTAATACATCAAAGGAAGAAAATGCATTTATTTCCATAGATACTAAAAATACAACATCCATTATTTTTATAATTCATTAACATAATAATAGATGTTTAACATGATTTTCTACCTAAGGCCAAAGCCAGGATTTTGCTAAATATTGGATAACTAGATACATTCCTGTTAAAGTCTAGGAACAATTTAATATTATTCCAACTGTACTAACTAGCCAGTATAATAGGCTAGAAAAATAGCAAATATATATAACCTAGTTATATGTCAGTAAAGAACTAATAAGTAAATGATAGAACACACAGTAGAATACCAGGGGCCATCGGCAAATAAAAGACTAATATATTGTTAAAATAAAAGTGAAAAGGTATAGAGCTTACAAAACATTGTATGTAGAATGCCTCTATTTGTATAAGGGAAAAAGCAAGTTTGTATATACACAGACTGTATAGGAAAGGAGAAGATTTGAAACAGAATAGTAAGGAGAGGAGTAAGAATCTAGAAGTCTGGGATGGGAAGGAAATTTTCATATAAATCCTTTTTTTCTATTTGGATTTTTGATTTGTAAGTATTACTTTTCTATTTAAAAAAAAAAAAAACTTCATAGGGGCACCTGGGTGGCTCAGTCCTTAAGTGTCTGCCTTCTGCTCCGGTCATGATCTCAGGGTCCTGGAATCGAGCTCCACAGTGGGCTCCCTGGCTCAGCAGGAAGGCTGGTTCTCCCTCTCCCACCCACTCCTTCTGCTTGTGTTCCCTTTCTCACTGTGTCTTTCTCTGTCAAATAATAAATAAAATCTTTAAAAAAAAACAAAAAAGAAGAAGAAGAAAACTTCATAAATCAAAAAATAGCAGGAAACTAAGCATCCAATTATAGAAAATTTTTTAAATAAACTATGGTAAATGTACTTTATGGGGTTTAAGGCAGCCATTAAAAATTGCATGTGTAAAAATAAAAGTAAATGAGAAAATATAGTATATTGCTTAATAAATATTTGTTGAATGAATGAAATGATGAATCCCAAATGGGAAGAGATAGCATAAAAATTGTGGATACTGAATATCATAATTATATAATACAACCCACATATACATAGATATATCCAGAGAGAGAGAAAGTAATGTGAGAAGAAAGAAAAATATAGTAGTGGTATCTTCTGCTTGGATGGTATTATAATATAAAATGAAAACAATTCCTTCTATTTTTCTGAGTTTCAGAAATTTATGTAATAAATGTGCATTGTTTTCAAATGAAAAAGTTTGTTTTAATATAGGAAGCAAGATGCTTTATCTGCCTTTCTGACGAAATATGAATAATAGCAAATAAATTACTCCCCAAAGGTGGTTCATGCAGACCCTGCAGTGCGGACACAATTTCCTTAATGTTCACCTTAAACACTACTGTTGATTTTGAGTTTTACTTGCAAAATAAACAGTGAGCCAAAAGAAAACACTGATACAATTGAACTTGATCTGATTTCTTCTAAAAGCAGAGACTTGCCTAAGGCAAAATTCTTTAGGAAAACATTGCAACCGCTAAAAGGTTGTAAGCTTGTACTTAAACCAGGTGAATTTTCATTCATAAAATTACTTCCTGCTCCTATTATGGCATTGTAAAAAAAAATTAGAAACTGCTGCTTTTGGACTTTAAATTTAGTTTGTATATACTTTGTAGGAAATAAGTGTGTGAAAAATGTCTAAAGCACTCAGTTGTTGTTCGTTAATGGTGATATTTTAGTGAAGCTATTTGAAGTCAATTGGAATCGTTATTGGAAATCCAGACTTAGTAAAGTAAGGGATTTTGTTGTCTCTCTAGCAGCTATTTAGACGTTCTTAAAGACCAAACTATCGGTCTATGGTATATAAATTTGTTGTCAGTTTCAGTGTTTACTAGTAATTGATAAATGTTACCTCATATACCAAATCTCCTATTCTACTCAAACCCTTTGCCCATTTAAACATTCTTTTTTTTTTTTTAAGATTTTATTTATTTATTTGACAGACAGAAATCACAAGTAGGCAGAGAGGCAGATGTGGGAGGGGGAAGCAGGCTCCCCGCTGAGCAGAGAGCCCAATGCAGGACTCGATCCCAGGACCCTGAGATCATGACCTGAGCCGAAGGCAGAGGCTTTAACCCACTGAGCCACCCACTGAGCCACCCAGGCGCCCCCAACTTAAACATTCTTTACAAGAGTGGTGCTCATCTCTTTACAAGACAGTGAGCTAATTTTTCTTTTGCTAATTTTCAAAAAACAATATATTTTCTCCCCTGCTTTTCAATTATTATGTTTTTTAAAAATGTTTCTAAAATTTTGAGAAGAGAAATAAAGCAAAAGCTCAGTGGCTTCTTATTCCCTCTCATGTTAACTATTTATATATCTTTCAATAACCTCAGTAATAACCCTCAGTGACCTCAATAACCTCAATAATCTATGTCTCCCCCCCCAAAATACCTATTTCCTAAGCAACATACCTGTGTCTCTGGACAGAATACCACAGCATACCACTTCAGTTCACTTCATGTCTTTGCTCATTATGTTCTTCCCATTGTCTTGTCTTCTATTCCTGGCCTGAATTGTTCTGGTTCAGGCACTCAAGAAGTGGCAAACTGTCAGCTGCTGCTGCTGTCATCTCAAGACTTGACTGGTATTAAAGAATCTTCTTCTAAGCTCACTCACATGGTTGTTGTCTGTTAGCCAAGACCTCTGTTTCTCCCTACATGTGCTTCTCCATAAGCTGTCACTACTGGCTTCCTCCAGACTTATTAATGAGAGAGAAGGAAAACAAGATAAAAGCCACAGGATGTGAACCAGGAGTGGGGATTATTGGGAGGCATCTTGGAATCTGGCTACCCTCAGAACCACCACACTTAGAAACCCAGAAAAAGTTCCAGCTTCTCCTAGAAGCTTTCTTTAATCACTACTCTTCTATGATTTCCTTCTTCACAAAACACCTTTAGAAGAAGTTCTCTGCCATACTTGGCTCTTATAATGTCATTTTTGAAATTTTTTGTGTTTCATTTTAAGTATTTCTTCTCAGTGCAATGTAAACTCCTGAAGTATAGTAAGTAAGACTCAATGTGTTTGATAATTCCTATTTCAATTTTAGTGATACTGGGATTAGTAAATATTGGGATGAGTCTGTTTGAGGGCCTGAGGAGCTTTTAAAAAATACTGATGCTTAGGTGATATCCCCAGGTGGACACTGGTATTCATTTAAATGCTCCTCAGGCGATTCCAGTGAGCAACCAGTAGCTTAGAATATTTCCTACCTTAGTTGTAAAATTAAGAGGAACCTAATTTGAATTATTTTTGGTTGTTGTTCATTATCCTATAATTCCACCAAATGAAATATTTGCCATTTTTTTAACATTTGCTATTTTTGACACAGTTCTCTTACTTAAAAATATTGGGAGAAGATCAAGTAGCCATAACTACATTAGTGAATCTAGTTTTTTCACATATATAGTTTTTATTTCATACTCTGTCCAAAATAGGAATATATATAATTGCTTTTCTAAAATGTGCAAGTATCATGTCATCTAATAAAAAAATTAAATTATGAAATATAATAAAAAATTGCCCAAGAGTCATGACAATCAACTGAAATGGTTACAAATGCAGATCATAAAAGTATTTCCAATAGATAAAATTTATAGTTTGGATATTGTTTTCAATCCAGCCATTAAAAATCTGTCAGGAAAGGAAGTGTCTGTTTCGCTTGAGTCCTTAAATCTTTTCCCTTCTTTTACATTGTCCCTGAAGCTTTTGAATTCTCTACCAGTTCTATTTCCAAAGGTTTCCAACTACCCCCCCCACCAATACCACCCCAAATCCCAAACACAATCCACAATCCCATAAAGGGTGGAGGGAAGAAAAAAAAAAAAAAAAAAAAAAGCCTTTCTGATACAAAGGAGTTTTTCAAAGACATGACTTCTGTGACTTGAGATGTCACAAGGAAAAGATTCTTCTTTCTGGTTAGAAAAATCAACTGTTTTCAATTGCTTATATAATGGTATTAGCCTTAGTTCTTTTGCCACTCTAATTCCCATCCTCTAATTTGAAGAAATAAGTAGTGAACTCATTTACCTCTTAGAATGAGATGCTTCTGTGGTAGCAGAAGCTCTTTTGAAAAGGTTAACTAATTCAAATCCAGAAGCTGAAGTTTAGGACAATGATTCTCAAATGTGGTGTATATCCTTTACATTTTTTTTGTAAAGCACTTATCTGGGACCTATACCAGACCTAATCAGCATCTTACAATATAAAATTTGCACTGATGAGCACTGAAAGAAGCAAAGACAGAGTTAAGCTTTGCTCAACATCTTGGCACACAGGGATATTTCTGAAATCCATCACCCAGCATGAATAGATCAGACTAACAAAAAGTATATGACTGTTGAAAGTAAAAGAAGGAAAGGTAAGATTGCAACATTTGAAGACAAAATAGAAATTATGATTATTTCTGCTGTTCCAAATTAATAGATGAAACAATGCAGAATTATAGAGGGTTTATAATAGTTTATAATAATAGACCAACACAGAACTGACCCAGAATCTTTTATCCTACCATCACATAAAAAAAGAAATCAGATCCCCATGCTAAAAAGCTTAAAAGCCAAATTTTACCCCATAAGTGAAAATGAACAGGACTTAACATATACTTTATATCCTAACCTTACTGCTGGCCTCATGTCAAGTTGTGTTGGAATTTCCTCTCATTTTCAGCAACATTCTGTTGGTTGAAAGTTATAGAGAACTTAATTTTTTTTAAAAGAACTTTATATGCTTCCTCTAAAATCACATTTTAGCAATTTCATTCTTTTTCTTCCCACTGAAATTATAAAATAGAATATACAGTAAGTTATTTACATAATTGTCCAAACATTGTTGCAAAAGTTGGCAATGAAGTCAAAATAAAACTATAACCCGAAAACAGTTCCAGAAAGCAAGTACTTTAATTGCTCATTCACCTGTTGAATGAAAATCTGAGTTGAGCAGTAGAGTTCTAGGAGTAGTGATATAAAAATATAGAAAAGTACATACTGTAAATCTGTACCCTAAAGATAGTTGAAGTATAACTTGTTTCCATAAAAAATAGCTACCATGTTACTTAAATTCATTTATTATGTATTAAACATTTGACTGGGTAAGAAAACTTAAAGGAAATGATTGTGACTTAAATAGTTAGAAGTCGGAGGAGTCAAGATGGTGGCGAAGTAGCAGGCTGAGACTACTTCAGGTAGCGGAAGATCAGCTAGATAGCTTATCTAAAGATTGCAAACACCTACAAATCCAACGGGAGATCAAAGAGAAGAACAGCAATTCTAGAAACAGAAAATCAACCACTTTCTGAAAGGTAGGACTGGCGGAGAAGTGAATCCAAAGTGACGGGAAGATAGACTGCGGGGGGAGGGGCTGGCTGTTAAAAGCCTGTTCTGCTGAGGGACATCGCTCCAGAGGCTTAACCGGGGTGAAGCCCATGCGGGGTCAGCGTGGCCTCAGGTCCCTCAGGATCACAGAAGGATCAGGGGTGTCTGAGTGTCGCAGAGCTTACAGGTATTAGAACGGGGAAGCCAGCTACAGAGACAGAGCCGAGGAGTGAGCTCACAGCTCGGGGTTACCTTGAACTGGTCGCAGGCTCTGTCAGCTCGGAGCGCGGCCGGAGGCCAGGATGACGGGAGTAATTGGGTGCTGTTCTCTGAGGGTGCACTGAGGAGTGGGGCCCCGGGCTCTCGGCTTCTCCGGGCCGGACACTGGGAGGCTGCCATCTTCATTCCCGTCCTCTGGAACTGTACGGAAAGCGCTCAGGGAACAAAAGCTTCAGAGCAAACCCGAGCGGAATACTCAGACCGACCCCGGGTAAGGGCGGTGCAACTCCGACGGGGGCAAAGACACTTGAGAATCACTACAACAGGCCCCTCCCCCAGAAGATCAACAAGAAACCCAGCCAGGACCAAGTTCACCTACCAAGGAGTGCAGTTTCAATACCAAGGAGAGCAGCGGAATTCCAGAGGAGGAGAAAGCAAAGCACGGAACTCATGGCTTTCTCCCCATGATTCTTTAGCCTTGCAGTTAATTTAATTTTTTTTCTTTTTCAATTTTTTTCTCTTCTTCTGCTAAATTTTTTTAACTTTTACCCTTTTCTTTTGTAACGTTTTTTAACTAGTTTATCTAATATATATATATATATTTTTTTTCCTTTTTATATTTTTTCTTTATTCGTTTTCTTCTTTTAATTGTTTCATTTTTTTTTTTTCTTTCTGAACCACTTTTTAGCCCCCTTCTCCCCCCTCACGATTTGGGATCTCTTCTGATTTGGCTAAAGCATATTTTCCTGGGGTTGTTGCCACCCTTTTAGTATTTTACTTGCTCCTTCATATACTCTTACCTGGACAAAATGACAAGGCGGAAAAATTCACCACAAAAAAAAGAACAAGAGGCAGTACCAAAGGCTAGGGACCTAATCAATACAGACATTGGTAATATGTCAGATCTAGAGTTCAGAATGACGATTCTCAACATTCTAGCCAGGCTTGAAAAAGGCATGGAAGATATTAGAGAAACCCTCTCTGGAGAGATAACAGCCATTTCTGGAGAAATAAAAGAACTAAAATCTAACCAAGTTGAAATAAAAAAAGCTATTAATGAGGTGCAATAAAAAATGGAGGCTCTCACTGCTAGGAAAATGAGGCAGAAGAAAGAATTAGTGATATAGAAGACCAAATGAGAGAATAAAGAAGCTGAGCAAAAGAGGGACAAACAGCTACTGGACCACGAGGGGAGAACTTGAGAGCTAAGTGACACCATAAGATGAAACAACATTAGAATAATTGGGATTCCAGAAGAAGAAGAGAGAGAGAGCGGAGCAGAAGGTATATTGGAGAGAATTATTGGAGAGAATTACCCAATATGGCAAAGGGAACAAGCATCAAAATCCAGGAGGTTCAGAGAACCCCCCTCAAAATCAATAAGAATAGGTCCACACCCCATCACCTAATAGTAAAATTTACAAGTCTTAGTGACAAAGAGAAAATCCTAAAAGCAGCCCGGGAAAAGAAGTCTGTAACATACAATGGTAAAAATATTAGATTGGCAGCAGACTTATCCACAGAGACCTGGCAGGCCAGAAAGAGCTGGCATGGTATATTCAGAGTACTAAACGAGAAAAACATGCAGCCAAGAATACTATATCCAGCTAGGCTATCATTGAATATAGAAGGAGAGATTAAAAGCTTCCAGGACAAACAAAAACTGAAAGAATTTCAAAACACCAAACCAGCTCTACAGGAAGTATTGAAAGGGGTCCTCTAAGCAAAGAGAGACCCTAAAAGTAGTAGATCAGAAAGGAACAGAGACAATATACAATAACAGTCACCTTACAGGCAATACAATGGCACTAAATTCATATCTGTCAATAGTTACCCTGAATGTTAATGGGCTAAATGCCCCAATCAAAAGACACAGGGTATCAGAATGGATAAAAAAACAAAACCCATCTATATGTTGCCTACAAGAAACTCATTTTAAACCCGAAGACACGTCCAGATTTAAAGTGAGGGGGTGGAAAAGAATTTACCATGCTAATGGACATCAGAAGAAAGCAGGAGTGGCAATCTGTATATCAGATCAATTAGATTTTAAGCCAAAGACTATAATAAGAGATGAGGAAGGACACTACATCATACTCAAAGGATCTGTCCAACAAGAAGATCTAACAATTGTAAATATCTATGCCCCTAATGTGGGAGCAGCCAAATATATAAACCAATTAATAACAAAATCAAAGAAACACATCAACAATAATACAATAATAGTAGGGGACTTTAACACTCCCCTCACTGAAATGGACAGATCATCCAAGCAAAAGATCAACAAGGAAATAAAGGCCTTAAATGACACACTGGACCAGATGGATATCACAGATATATTCAGAACATTTCATCCCAAAGCAACAGAATACACATTCTTCTCTAGTGCACATGGAACATTCTCCAGAATAGATCACATCCTGGGTCCTAAATCAGGTCTCAACCAGTATCAAAAGATTGCGATCATTCCCTGCATATTTTCAGACCACAACGCTCTTATGCTAGAACTCAATCACAAGAGGAAATTTGGAAAGAACCCAAATACACGGAGACTAAACAGCATCCTTCTAAAGAATGAATGGGTCAACCAGGAAATTAAAGAAGAATTGAAAAAATTCATGGAAACAAATGATAATGAAAACACAACGGTTCAAAATCTGTGGGACACAGCAAAGGCAGTCCTGAGAGGAAAATATATAGCGGTACAAGCCTTTCTCAAGAAACAAGAAAGGTCTCAGGTACACAACCTAACCCTACACCTAAAGGAGCTGGAGAAAGAACAAAAGAAAGAAACCCTAAACCCAGCAGGAGAAGAGAAATCATAAAGATCAGAGCAGAAATCAATGAAATAGAAACCAAAAAAACAATAGAACAAATCAATGAAACTAGGAGCTGGTTCTTTGAAAGAATTAATAAGATTGATAAACCCCTGGCCAGACTTATCAAAAAGAAAAGAGAAAGGACCCAAATCAATAAAAGCATGAATGAAAGAGGAGAGATCACAACTAACACCAAAGAAATACAGACAATTATAAGGACATACTATGAGCAACTCTATGCCAACAAATTTGACAATCTGGAAGAAATGGATGCATTCCTAGAGACATATAAACTACCACAACTGAGCCAGGAAGAAATAGAAAGCCTGAACAGACCCATAACCAGTAAGGAGATTGAAACAGTCATCAAAAATCTCCAAACAAACAAAAGCCCAGGGCCAGATGGCTTCCCGGGGGAATTCTACCAAACACTTAAAGAACTAATTCCTATTCTCCTGAAACTGTTCCAAAAAATAGAAATGGAAGGAAAACTTCCAAACTCATTTTATGAGGCCAGCATCACCTTGATCCCAAAACCAGACAAGGATCCCATCAAAAAAGAGAACTACAGACCAATATCCTTGATGAACACAGATGCAAAAATTCTCACAAAATACTAGCCAATAGGATTCAACAGTACATTAAAAGGATTATTCACCACAACCAAGTGGGATTTATTCCAGGCCTGCAAGGTTGGTTCAACATCCGCAAATCAATCAATGTGATACAACACATTAATAAAAGAAGGAACAAGAACCATATGATACTCTCCATAGATGCTGAAAAAGCATTTGACAAAGTACAGCATCCCTTCCTGATCAAAACTCTTCAAAGTGTAGGGATAGAGGGCACATACCTCAATATGATCAAAGCCATCTATGAAAAACCCACCGCAAATATCATTCTCAATGGAGAAAAACTGAAAGCTTCTCCGCTAAGGTCAGGAACACGGCAGGGTTGTCCATTATCACCACTGCTATTCAACATAGTACTAGAAGTCCTAGCCTCAGCAATCAGACAACAAAAGGAAATTAAAGGCATCCAAATCAGCAAAGAAGTAGTCAAACTATCACTCTTCGCAGATGATATGATACTCTATGTGGAAAACCCAAAAGACTTCACTCCAAAACTGCTTGAACTTGTACAGGAATTCAGTAAAGTGTCAGGATATAAAATCAATGCACAGAAATCAGTCGCATTTCTCTACACCAACAACAAGACAGAAGCAAGAGAAATTAAGGAGTCAATCCCATTTACAGTTGCACCCAAAACTATAAGATACCTAGGAATAAACCTAACCAAAGAGGCTAAGAATCTATACTCAGAAAACTATAAAATACTTATGAAAGAAATGGAGGAAGACACAAAGAAATGGAAAAATGTTTCATGCTCCTGGATTGGAAGAATAAATATTGTGAAAATGTCTATGCTACCTAAAGCAATCTACACATTTAATGCAATTCCTATCAAAGTACCATCCATTTTTTTCAAAGAAATGGAACAAATGATCCTAAAATTTATATGGAACCAGAAAAGAGCTGGAATAGCCAAAGGCATATTGAAAAAGAAAGCCAAAGTTGGTGGCATCACAATCCCGGACTTCAAGCTCTATTACAAAGCTGTCATCATCAAGACAGCATGGTACTGGCACAAAAACAGACACATAGATCAATGGAACAGAATAGAGAGCCCAGAAATAGACCCTCAACTCTATGGTCAACTAATCTTCCACAAAGCAGGAAAGAATGTCCAATGGAAAAAAGACAGCCTCTTCAATAAATGGAGTTGGGAAAATTGGACAGCCACATGCACAAAAATGAAATTGGATCATTTCCTTACAACACACACGAAAATAGACTCAAAATGGATGAAGGACCTCAATGTGAGAAAGGAATCCATCCAAATCCTTGAGGAGAACACAGGCAGCAACCTCTTCGACCTCAGCCGCAGCAACATCTTCCTAGGAACATCGCCAAAGGCAAGGGAAGCAAGGGCAAAAATGAACTATTGGGATTTTATCAAGATCAAAAGCTTTTGCACAGCAAAGGAAACAGTTAACAAAACCAAAAGACAACAACAAAAGGAGAAGATATTTGCAAACGACATATCAGATAAAGGGCTAGTGTCCAGAATCTATAAAGAACTTAGCAAACTCAACACCCAAAGAACAAATAATCCAATCAAGAAATGGGCAGAAGACATGAACAGACATTTCTGCAAAGAAGACACCCAGATGGCCAACAGACATATGAAAAAGTGCTCCATATCACTCGGCATCAGGGAAATACAAATCAAAACCACAATGAGATATTACCTCACACCAGTCAGAATGGCTAAAATGAACAAGTCAGGAAATGACAGATGCTGGCGAGGATGTGGAGAAAGGGGAACCCTCCTACACTGTTGGTGGGAATGCAAGCTGGTGCAACCACTCTGGAAAACAGCATGGAGGTTCCTCAAAATGTTGAAAATAGAACTACCCTATGACCCAGCAATTGCACTACTAGGTATTTATCCTAAAGATACAAACGTAGTGACCGAAGGGGCACATGCATCCGAATGTTTATAGCAGCAATGTCTACAATAGCCAAACTATGGAAAGAACCTAGATGTCCATCAACAGATGAATGGATAAAGAAGATGTGGTATATATATACAATGGAATACTATGCAGCCATAAAAAGAAATGAAATCTTGCCATTTGTGACGACGTGGATGGAACTAGAGGGTATCATGCTTAGCGAAATAAGTCAATCGGAGAAAGACAACTATCATATGATCTCCCTGATATGAGGGAGAGGAGATGCAACATGGGGGGTTAAGGGGGTAGGAGAAGAGTAAATGAAACAAGATGGGATTGGGAGGGAGACAAACCATAAGTGACTCTTAATCTCACAAAACAAACTGAGGGTTGATGGGGGGAGGGGGTCGGGAGGGGGGGTGGGGTTATGAACATTGGGGAGGGTATGTGCTATGGTGAGTGCTGTGAAGTGTGTAAACCTGGCGATTCACAGACCTGTACCCCTGGGGATAAAAATACGTTTAAAAAAATAAAATTAATAAAAATATAGAAGTCAGAGATATAACAGAGTTTCTTAAGCAGGAAGACACAAACAACTCAAATGGAGCTGTGTTTGAAAACTGTATTTCCTGAAATATACTTTAATAATCTCTGTAAATTTGAGCAAACCAAGGGAGATAACCTCTATAGTGTTGAATATAATATATCAAATGAGCTGGCATCAAAGATGAAGATGATGTTATAAAGTCAACATTACCCCCATTTTCTTCCTGGATATCACCCAGGCAGCATAGTGGAAACTATGTAACACAAACCCCTTTTTTTTTGCAAAACATGTATTCAACAATAAACTAAAAACTACGTGTAGAGTTTCCCATAAGAATACAGGGATGTATGCATAAAGAACAAAGGGGAAGAATATTGTATCTTCAAATTTAAGAAGGATCCAGCAAAACACACTTCTTAACAATAAGGGGCACTCTCTGAGATGTGAAATCCAATGCCTTGTTTACAACAATGGAAATAGAATACATAGGCTGGAGGCAGGAACTACTCAGGATACAGCTTACTTCTGGAAATCAAAAGGATGGCAACAAATAAGGTATCATGAAGACTGGCTGAATTTCCAGGAAGTATTTGCAGAAAGGGAGTGCAGAGATTTGGCATTGTGATAAACCTCCATACTCCCTATCCTCATTGATGGAAAGATTAGAGAGACACACTGGCATACACAATTCTAGGTCCTCAAGATAAGTCCATCCAACCTGGAATATAACCATCAACTCTTCCATACACTAGATTCCTAAAAATAACTTATCCTGGAGAAACTTATTGGCTTTAAAGATGAGTAACAGGGCACCTGGGTGGCTCAGCTGGTTAAGCAACTGCCTCCAGATCAGGTCATGATCCTGGAGTCCTGGGATTGAGTCCCACATTGGGCTCCCTGCTCTGTAGGGAGTCTGCTTCTCCCGCTGACCTCTCTCCTCTCGTGCTCTGTCCCTCATTCTCTCTCTCTCAAATAAATAAATAAAATCTTAAAAAAAAAGATAAGTAACAGAAAAAAGGAATTATCACTAGAGCCACACAAATATACTTAAGAAAAAGAGACAAAAAAGAGTTTCTTACAAAGAATATTAGGCAGAAAAATGATCTATTGTAGCACAGAAATTTTAAAATCTCAATTAAGCAATACCTCCTATGAAGAAAGAACATGAAAAAGATATTCTAAAGTTCAGTTAAGAGATCATAGGACGATAGGAAGAAAAAAAATTATAATGCAACTACAAAGTGAAAGAAAAAATAACAAAACCATCCCTCAAATAAAGGCAAAATATAAATAAGTACAATGGAGAAAGAAATTACAGAAAACAATAAAATAAATCTAAGACAGATGTAAGAAAAGGAAAACGAAGGAGGTAAAATGGAAGAGGCAAATTGACTCAGGATTTGCACAGAGTCCAAAAAGAGAAAAAAATGTAAAAGAACAAATAATTTTCAATATAGTTTAAGTTTATTTCATGGAATAAAAGATTTTGATTTACATAATGAAAGAAAGATATAGTTAAAAGAATAAACAATAAAACATTTCCCAGCAAATGTATAGGATTTCAATGAAAAAGAAAAAAATACTTGGGTAAATGGGCAATAAGCTCAAGTTACTTTTAAGGTATGGGGTATGGGTGGGGGATCAAGATGGTCTCAGAACTTTCTGTAGAAAAATTCAAAGCTAAAGATTCCAGAGAAATTATATAACATCCTCAAGAAAAAAGGAGGGATGGGTAACACTGAGAATTTTATAGCTAGCCAAACTATGATTTACAAATTAAAGCGATATGC
Source organism: Lontra canadensis (assembly GCF_010015895.1). Taxonomy (NCBI): domain Eukaryota; kingdom Metazoa; phylum Chordata; class Mammalia; order Carnivora; family Mustelidae; genus Lontra; species Lontra canadensis. Next base: position 5,102,966 of record NW_022631044.1, read on the forward strand.
AAGAACTCAGGAAATACTAAAACTATAAGAACTCAGAAAATATTCTCATGGTCCAGCTTAAGTAATCTACTGGAATAAGAAAATCTATGGAAAAAACTGTTAATGTTGAGCATTTATTCCATTAACATTGAAGAGTGAAAAAAATGTAGGATTAGAGTTACAAGAGTAGAAATGTCACAAGTCCTGACAGTATAAAAATAATGCAACTAACTAAAGATGGAAAGAGCAGGGACAAGGAAGGTGAGAATTTCCAATTTCTTTATCTTTAATTGCTTCAGATCAAAGGACATCACTAAACGCTCACCAATCATTAATAGAAATATAATTATATATGTAGATGTTAATAACATGAAAATAATATAACCAAGGGAAAGCAAAGATAGAGGAGAAGGAATGGGAAAGAAAAAGGAAACACAGTAACTATTATTGCTTATAGTAACAACTTAGGCATATTTAAAGAAATGGAGAAATAGGAGATTAAGAAATGAGTCCTATGTAATGTAATTTTTCTTAAAGGTTTTATTCATTTGACATACAGAGATCACAAGTAGGCGGAGAGGCAGGCAGAGAGAGAGAGAGGGGAGGAAGCAAGCTCCCTGCTGAGCAGAGAGCCCGATGTGGGGCTTGATCCCAGAACCCTGGGATCATGACCTGAGCCCAAGGCAGAGGCTTTAACCCACTAAGCCACCCAGGTGCCCCTGTAATGTAATTTTTTAAAAGATTTTACTTATTTGAGAGAGAGTGAGCAAGCAAGAGTGAGAGAGATAGCAGGAACAGGGGGAGAGGGAGAAGCAGACTCCCCGCGGAGCAGGGAACCTGACCCACTGCTGTATCCCAGGATGCTGGGATCATGACCTGAGTCAATGGCAGATGTTTAAGTGACTTAGCAACCAGACACCCTGTGATGTAATGTTCTTATTAAAAAGGAATTCATTAGGACAAATGTGTAAATCTCCTGATTATCAGAAAAAAATGAAAAATAGGTGCATGGGAGGGGGAACAGGCTACTTTTGAAAGGTTTTTAAACAAGTATAAAAAAAGCAAGGCGCCTGGGTGGCTCAGTGGGTTAAGCTGCTGCCTTCAGCTCAGGTCATGATCCGGCTCTCTGCTCATCAGGGAGTCAGCTTCCCTCTCTCTCTCTCTGCCTGCCTCTCTGTCTACTGTGATCTCTCTCTGTCAAATAAATAAATAAAAGCTTAATAAAAAAAAGCAAAACATAAAATAATGTGACAGCTGACACCAAATATATTTATCATCATAATAAATATAAATAAATTACCTCAACTATTAAGAGAAAGTGAAACCTAACTCTATGCAAAAGACAGACTTGCAACAAAGTGATTCAGAGGGGAGAATAGAAGCATGGGCAAAATGTTACCAAGCAAATACAAGTAAACAAAAGGGAAGAGCACAATTTGGGGGTGGGGGTGATAAACTTTTAATACCAGATAAGATTGAATTCAGCCCCCAAATCACTGAGACCAAAAATTTACATTATAAAACAAGAAGGTAAAATTGAAAATTAAAATATACTAGTTATGAATCTGTATTGTATATCAAATATTTAACTTGGATACTATTTAAGGGACAGAGACTAGGGCACCTGGGTGGCTCAGTCAGTTAAGGGTCTGCCTTCAGCTCAGGTCATAATCCCAGGTCCTGGGATCAGACCCTGCACCAAGCTCCCTGTTCAGTGGGAAGCCCTCTTCTCCCTCTCCCACTCCCCCTGCTCGTATTCCCTCTCTTGCTGTCTCTCTCTCTGTCAAATAGAGAAATAAAATCTAAAAAAAAATAAAATAAAGGACAGAAACTATTGAAAAAGAGTTCCACTTTTCTTTAGGGTAGGGGAAGTCAAAAGACTAACCATCCTAAAAATGAGATACAGCTGGATAACCTAAAAACAACAACAATGCTTTTCTTGAAACTTTCAGAGAGCTGAGTTACAAGGCAATCTATTGAACTGAATTTTGAAAAGTCTCAAGTTCTTATAAGGAGAGATAGAACACACAAACTGCTTCACCTTTGGCAGAGAATGAGAGGAAGATGTGGTTTCCATAGGAGCAGGTAAGAGAACAACTTGCGAATTGTGCTCTATTTCTGTCATCTGTTCTTTGTTGTTCTTTTTCTTCTTTACCTTCCTTCTTTTGGATTAACTGGATATTTTATTAATGTTCATTTACCTTCACTATTGGCTTTTTAGTTTTACTTTTTTTTTTTTTTAACTTTTAATTGTTCTTTTAGGTTTTGCAATATATATGTTTAACATCACATTTTACCTATTCAACTTTTTGTATCACTTATGTATATTGTAAGAAATTTATAACAGTATACTTAGATTTCTTCCCTTTCATACTATATTTAATTGTTGAATTATATTTTAATTCTACATATTTCATAATCCTTACAACACCTTATGACTATTTTGCTTGAGACATTCGATTATCTTTTATAAATTTTTCTAAAATTACCTGAGAAGAAAGAAAATCTAAATGACCAAATACCATAAAATAGGTACAATTGTACAGTAGCTATTTCTCCATAGTACCAGACTGTGAGGGCTTCAGAAATTAATTCTAAAAGAAAAAGATAAACCTATATTACTTAAATTATTCTAGAGTATTTAGTAAAAAAGACAATTTGCTAAATGTTTTTTATAAGGTGGCCATGGCATTGATAACAATGTATAAAATAGATTTCACACACACAAAGGAAAACTAGTAGTCAACTAAACTGAAAAAATCTTAAACAAAATATTCACAAAGAGAATCCATTCACACATTTCAAGAATTATACAAGAATATAGCTGGAGTGGGGTTGGATTATTTTAGTACTACAAGAATGATTTAAGATTAAGACTAATAATATAATTTATTTAAGATTAAGACTAATAATTTAATATAAAATTGAAAACAAAAACAAGAGCAAAAACTCACAGGTTCACTTTATTAATTAGGTAACACATTCACTGGCTATAAGAAATACTTCAAATAACAGTGGCTTAAACAAAATGGAGATTTACTTCTCTTTCCAGGAATAGATTGCACATAAGCAGTTTCAAAATGATATAGTGGCACCCTAGTATTGGGGAGTTTATGGTCTCAACTAACATTAAATAATTAATAAATGAAAAAAAGGGGGAATTGTTGTTGGGCAATATCAAACAGTATCCACCATAGTCATCCCCATTAATGATAATAAGACTTTTTTTTAAAGCATCAGTCCTTGATTTTAAATAAATAGGTAAATAATAGGATAAAAAATAATAAGAACTATTAGCAATAAATGTGTCTCATTCTAAAAGCCTGAAATGTAGATATAAAAAATACTAGAAGCGGGGCACCTGGGTGGCTCAGTTGGTTAAGCAACTGCCTTCGGCTCATGTCATGATCCTGGAGTCCCAGGATCGAGTCCCATATCAGGCTCCCTGCTAGGCGGGGAGTCTGCTTCTCCCTCTGATCTCTTCCCTCTCATGGTCTCTCTCTCTCTCAAATAAATAAATAAAATCTTTAAAAAAAATACTAGAATCATCCTTATTAAAATAAGGAGTAAGGTAGGATTCCCACAATAACCATAATTATTCAACCATTTTCTTGCAGATATTATTAAAAATAAAAGTACAGGAATGAGAGAAATAAAATTTGTAAAGGATGAAAAGAAATTATCAGTTGTTTTGTTTATCTGTTGTTGCATAGAACCCACACCTGAAAATTATGGGCTTAAAATAATAACATTTACTGTCTGTCATGATTATGTGGATTAATTAGGCAGTTCTTTACTCTCTACAGTAATTCAAACTTTATATTTAAATCACTTAATTAGTAAACAATCTAATATAAGATTCTAATATTAGATAATGTTCAAATATTTGGAGAAACATTTTCAATACTGGGTAAATCTTATCTGTAGGTCTTTGCAAGTTTTGGCTCACATGTTCCCTCTGACATGGTTCTCTCTGACTTAAGGAAGAAAAGTAGGACCAAAAAAAAAGTAGGAAAATATTTAGTTTGTCCTCTTTTAACTGAATGATGGATATGTTTCAAATCTAAGATTTCTGTGGTTAAGTTTTTAGACTGACTTTTTCAACTTGGTTCACAAAGTAGTATTATGACTCATGCATATAGAGTTCCAGATACAGTGCAGAAGCAGAAGCCTGATCAAGAGCCTGGCATCAGAAAAGTGGAAATGACAGAGATGAATAACTGAGATCGATAACCAAATGATATAGATGAATAACCAATGCCATTGACATGGCAGGAGAAATGTAGAAGTTCTATATGTGAACCTTCATTGGGAAGTTTCTGGGCACATTAAAGTATTTTCTGGCTGTCACGTGACACCATTTGAATTGACTGTTTGTTGTTGTTTTAAACTTAATTCATCAATTTTAGAACCTTTTCCAGACACATAGAACCGTTTCTATGTTTTATCCCATAACTTGCTTAAAGTATTTAGTCCTCTTTGATGTGGACTATATCCAACTTGGAAACTAAACTATGAGTTATGTGAGATTTCAATAATACTTTCCTAAGGTAATTCACATCTTTCGTCAGCAGTCTTCTCTCTTCTCTCAAATATAAAGACTATATCCAACATTTTAAAAAGAGGCAATTGTGTTTGTGACATTATATAGTTGTCTAGTATTATTTCTTGCTGTCTCAGAAAGCAAAGGACAGTAAGTTTAAAAAAATAATAAACATTTTTTGAGGGGTGGAAGGGCCAGCTCACAAAAATAAAAATATGTTACTTTTTTGTCTTTTAAAAAAAGTAACTTTTGGAAACTTCCCCTCTTGTATGTCACATGATTCTGGTATGATTGTCAGTTAAGGGGCCACTTTCCTGCCCTCAAAGTTGCATGTATCCAAGCAGGGATAATCAGAGCTCTTGTTCAGTGACTGAGATGGAAACTGGGGGACGAGAGGTACCTATCTGCTTGTATAGATTGAGAAAAAGCATGTAAAAGGAATAAAATTCATTTTTCTCACTATGTGGAGAGCTTGGCTAAAGATAAAGTCAACAGAGAGGGACACACAGGGACATAGAGAGGGACACAGAGGCAAATGTAGAGTGACAGACTGACCCCAAGACAACTTTTACCTAAACAATGGATTATAGCAAAATAATTTAAATAATGGTGTACTCTGTTTAATTTCATCAAACTATTTTCAACTATTTTGGAAACAAACTTATTTGCAGGATCCAGCTTTAAACCTAAAATATTAAATACCACACATCAACAGTCTTTATACCCCTTTTTCTATAGTAGGCTTATTAAAATGACATGTATGCACCTCCTGTTAGCGTTACCATTCTTTTTCTTTTTTCTTTCTTTTTCTAATAGAAGGAGGGGAGAGTGAAGAAGGAGAGAGAGAGAGAGAGAATCTTCAGCAGCTCCACACCCAGCATGGAGCCCATCATAGGGCTCTACCTCACAACCCTGAGATCATGACCTGAGCTGAAATCAAGAGTCAGATGGTTAACTGACTGAGGCACGTAGGTGCCCCTAGCATTACCATTCTTATGAAATGGTGTGGTGTTTGTTCAGGTATTTGAATATTTTAATATATTTTGCCCATATTTTACAGAATTGAGTAGAAAACTGCATAATGAAAGTGCTAATATTAATGGGTTTAGATAATTTTAAAGTTTAGAAACAAACCTCTTTTTAAGTTGGCTTAAATTTCCAGGACTTCAACTTTTGCCTTTATATAATCCTATAAAACAAAGCTTATATGTTATGCTACCTCAAATCATGGCAATAAGTTACGTGGTTATTTCTAATATTTCTACCACAAGGCATATATCTTTATTCAGTTTTTTTGTGTGTGCATGAATACACATTTACACAAAAGTTAAATTAGGAAGTGATTATTTTAACAAAAAGGATCTTAACTAAAGAATAATCCATGCAATTCCTATAAATGAAAGTCATCTATTATGTACTATAAATATAATAAAATACTAATTTATATGTAATCTTTCCAGGAACCATCTATTATATGAAGTTATATAATTAAAAACCTCCTGATTAAATTTTGGTATTAAATTAAAGCATTATGATTTTCCAAAGTATATTAACAAAAATAGCACACAAATATAAAACCTACTCAAATAAACCTATAGTCTTTAGAAACAAAGAACCTTGAGAAGATCTTAGATATCTAATTTAATCCCTTCATTTTCATATTGAGTACACAGATGTCTAGAGAAATTTAGTTAACAAATAATGACAAAACCAGGAGTAGAACCATGTTTTTCTAGCTAGTTCAGAAGTTAAAATATGGATTTCTGTACCTAATTGTTTTGTGTTAGGGGTGCCTGCGTGGCTCAGTCAGTTAAGCATCTGCCTTTGGTTCAGGTCATGATCTCCAGGTCCTGGGATAGAGCCCCACATCAGACTTCCTGCTCAGCAGGGAGTCTGCTTCTCTCTCTCCCTCTCCCTCAGTCCTTCCCCACTGCTTATCCTCTCTCTCTCTCTCTCTCTCAAATAAATAAATAAAATCTTTTAAAAAAGTAAATTTTTGAAATAAAATTATAGTTTATTATTTTCTATAACTTGAAAATGCAAGTTATTCATATGTATATGAACATATAATTAAAATTGCTAGCAAAATATAAAACAAGAGTAAATATCCAGGAACTTCCATCATTTGCCTTTTTATTACTTTGTTTCAACCAAATGTTGAAAACTTTCAGCTCATATGGTCAGTTTCTTAAGACTGACAGTACTAAAATATCTAGGTCAAATGAGCAAAATAAAAAATAAAAAATTCCTGGGACACCTATGTTGCTGAGTAGGTTGAGCATCTGTCTTCAGCTCAGGTCATGATCCCAGGTACCTGGGATCAAGTCCCGTATCAGGCTTCTTTTTTTTTTTTTTTTTTTTAAAGATTTTATTTATTTATTTGACAGAGAGAGATCACAAGTAGACAGAGAGGCAGGCAGAGAGAGAAAGAGAAGCAGGCTCCCTGCTGAGCAGAGAGCCTGATGCGGGACTCGATCCCAGGACCCTGAGATCACGACCTGAGCCAAAGGCAGCGGCTTAACCCACTGAGCCACCCAGGCGCCCCCCGTATCAGGCTTCTTATTCAGTGAGGAGCCTGTTTTTCCCTCTGCATGCCACTCCCCCTGCTTGTATTCTCTCTCCACAAAATGTAAATGTTTTGTGTTATTTTGGGCCTTGTGAAATGACATATTTATACTTAGATTGGGACCTTCTCCTGAACGAAATCTGTATACTATTGCTTTTCTATTTCAAATATCTAAAATTGACAGCTTTTCCTTCAATTAAAAAAAATAATAATTAAAAAAAAAAGCTCCTAACCTTATAGATAACAACTAAAAAGTCTAGACAGAAATAAAAGTTTAGCAACCTAGGGGCTCTAAAGAATTGACAAAAGTGGGCATATTTTAGAAGAAAACTAAAAGTTGGAAGTAATAATCTTCAGAAGGTGAATTTTCTCTATTTGAGATTTTCTCTGAGGTCAAGCACATTTGTACCACAGTGTAAAGTGGCTAAAATGCTGAGAGAAAATGCTAAAATGCTGCTATCTTTTTGTCCAGAGAAACTAAGGGAAGGAGCTATGACAAGCAGAGTTGTGAGAGAGAGAAAACAAAACAACAACAACAAAACAGAAAAAAGGGAGCTAGATAAGGCAAATCCAAATATTTGGGCAGAAGCAAACTCTGCCCAAATCTCTGGTTGACCCTAGAACCACACATATGCTGAGCTGATTGAAGGGAGTATGAATTGAGATCTGAGCTTCTACTCACCATAGGCAAAGCAGAGGTTTCTGTTTGAATATAACCAAACTAACCACTTGCTAAAACAAAAATATGAAGGTTCATCAGAGGAAAATAACCAAATTCAGAATGCATCCATTTCTTCCAGATTGTCAAACTTGCTGGCATACAGTTGCTCATAATTTGTTCTTATAATTGTTTCTATTTCTTTGGTATTGGTTGTATCTCTCCTCTTTAGTTCATGATTTTATTTTTTTGGGTCCTTTCTCTTTTCTTTTTGATAAGTCTGGCCAGGGGTTTATCAATCTTATTAATTCTTTCAAAGAAACAGCTCCTAGTTTTGTTGATTTGTTCTATTGCTTTTTGTTTTCTATTTCATTGATTTCTGCTCTGATCTTTATTATTAATCTTCTCCTGCTGGGTTTAGGCTTTCCTTGGTGTTCTTTCTCCAGCTCCTTTAGGTGTAGGGTTAGGTTGTGTATTTGAGACTTTTCTTGTTTCTTGAGAAAGGCTTGTAACGCTATATATTTTCCTCTAAGGACTGCCTTTGCTGGGTCCCACAGATTTTGAACAGTTGTGTTTTCATTATCATCTGTTTCCATGATTTTTTTCAATTTTTCTTTAATTTCCTGGTTGACCCATTCATTCTTTAGTAGGATGATCTTTAGCCTCCATGTATTTGAGTTCTTTCCAACTTTCCTCTTGCGATTGAATTCTAGCTTCAGAGCATTGTGATCTGAAAATATGCAGGGAATGATCCCAATCTTTTGGTACTGGTGGACACCTGATTTGTGACCCAGGATGTGATCTATTCTGGAGAATGTTCCATGTGTCCTAGAGAAGAATGTGTATTCTGTTGCTTTGGGATGGAAAGTTCTAATGTTCTAATGTGATGTCCATTGGGTCCAGTGTGTCATTTAAGGCCTTTATTTCCTTGTTGATCTTTTTGCTTCGATGATCTGTCCATTTCAGTAAGGGAGTGTTAAAGTCCCCTACTATTATTGTATTATTGTTGATTTGTTTCTTTGATTTTGTTATTAATTGGTTTATATAGTTGGCTGCTCCCATGTTAGGGGCATAGATATTTAAAATTGTTAGATCTTCTTGTTGGACAGACCCTTTGAGTATGATATAGTGACCTTCCTCATCTCTTATTATAGTCTTATGTAGTCTTATAATAGCTTAAAATCTAATTTCTCTGATATAAGGATTGCCACTCCTGCTTTCTTCTGATGTCCATTAGCATGGTAAATTGTTTTCCACCCCCTCACTTTAAATCTGGAGGTGTCTTTGGGTCTAAAATGAGTTTCTTATGGACAGCATATTGATGGGTTTTGTTTTTTTATCCATTCTGATACCCTGTGTCTTTTGATTGGGGCATAGCCCATTTACATTCAGGGTAACTATTGAGAGATATGAATTTAGTGCCATTATATTGCCTGTAAGGTGACTATTACTGTATATTGTCTCTGTTCCTTTCTGGCCTACTACTTTTAGGCTTTCTCTTTGCTTAGAGGACCCCCTCAATATTTCCTGTAGAGCTGGTTTGGTGTTTACAAATTCTTTTAGTTTTTGTTTGTCCTGGAAGCTTTTTATCTCTCCTTCTATTTTCAATGATAGCCTAGCTGGATATAGTATTTTTGGCTGCATATTTTTCTTGTTTAGTGCTCTGAATATATCATGCCAGTCCTTGCTGGCCTGCCAGGTCTCTGTGGATAAGTCTGCTGCCAATATAATATTTTTACCATTGTATGTCACAAACTTCTTGTCTTGGGCTGCTTTGAGGATTTTCTCTTTGTCACTAAGACTTGTAAGTTTTACTATTAGATGACAGGGTGTTGACCTATTCTTATTGATTTTGAGGGGGGGTCTCTATGCCTCCTGGATTTTGAAGTTCTTTCCCATTGCCATATTAGGGAAATTCTCTATAATAATTTGCTCCAATATACTTCTGCCCCCCTCTCTCTTTCTTCTTCTTCTGGAATCCCAATTATTCTAATATTGTTTCATCTTATGTTATCAGTTATCTCTCGAATTCTCCCTTCATGGTCCAGTAGTTTGTCTCTCTTTTGTTCATCTTCTTTATTCTCCATCATTTGGTCTTCTATATCACTAATTCTCTCTTCTGCTTCATTTGTCCTAGCAGTAAGAACCTCCATTTTTTATTGCACCTCATTAATAGTTTTTTTTTTTTTTATTTCTGCTTGGTTAGTTTTTAGTTCTTTTGTTTCTCCAAAAGGGCTTTTATTTCTCCAGACAGGGTTTCTCTAATATCTTCCATGCCTTTTTTGAGCCCAGCTAGCACCTTGAGAACTGTCATTCTGAACTCTAGATATGACATGTTACCAATGTACATATTGATTAGGTCCCTAGCCTTCAGTACTGTCTCTTGTTCTTTTTTTTTTTTTTTTTTTTTTGTGGTGACTTTTTCCACCTTGTCATTTTATCCAGATAAGAATATATGAAGGAGAGAATAAAATACTAAAAGGGTGGCAAAGACCCCAGAAAAATGTGTGTTAACCAAATCAGAAGAGACCCCAAATCATGGGGGAAAAGAAACGAGGTAAAAAAAAGTTCAAAAAATTTTTTTAAAAAATTCAAAATATACATATATATTAGACTGGTGAATAGAACGGAGCCACCCACTTGATTTGGGGTGTATTTTGGTCTCTTAGAAGAAATTACCTCCAAAATTTTAAAGAAAGAAAAACTTATATTTGTATACAAAAATAAGGGTAAATACAATGAAGGGATGGAATATGACTGTAAAGATGAAAATTCAAAAAAAATTCTAAAAAAGGAGTTGATAAGACAAATTGGTTGGAAAAAGAAAATGGAGAGAATTTGCTTAGGCTGGAGACTAGAACAAAGCCCTGTGCTAGATTTAGGGTATATTTTGATTTATTAGAAGTAGTTGTATCCCAAAACATTTTAGAAGAAAAAACCCTGCATGTATACAAAAAATAAAGTTAGATACAATGAAGGATAAAAGATGACTAGAATAATAAAGTTTCAAAAAGATTTTTTATGAAAGGTATTTTTAAAATAATCTAGTTTAAAAAAAACATTAAAAGAGGAAAGAGTAAAAATTAAAAAAAAATTAGAATAAGAAAAAAATAAAATTAAAAAATTTAACTTTTCAAGACTAAAGAATCATGGGGAGAAAGCCATGAATTCCATGCTTTGCTTTCCTCTCCTCTGGAATTTCACTGTTCTCCTTGATCAGTGAGCATGGTCTTGGCTAGATGTTCTTGCTGATCTTCTGGGGGAGGGGCCTGTTGTAGTGATTCTCAAATGTCTTTGCCTGAGGCAGAATTGCTCCGCCCTTGCCAGGGGCTGGGCTAAGTAATCTGCTGGGGTTTGCTCTCAGCAGCTTTTGTTCCCTGAGTGCTTTCTGTAGAGCTCTGGAGGATGGGAATGAAAATGGCGGCCTCCCAATCTCTGTCCCAGAGAAGCTGAGAGCTCGGGGCCCCATTCCTCAGTGCACCCTCAGAGAAAAATCACTCCAATCTCCCTGGTCTCCGGCTGTGCTCCAAGCTCACCCAGCCTGTGACTGAGCATTTCTGTCTTTGGCACACAGCCCCATTTGGAGTCTCCAAACCCAGAAGATTCCTGCCTCCAGAGAAGGAAGGTGAGTCTCCCCAGATCTGCCACTTGTGGGGTCCCTGGTCAAAGAGCAGTGGTCTGACTGTGCCACGGATCACAGTTTAAGGTAATCCTGAGCTGAGAGCTCACTCCTCAGCTCCATCTCTGTAGCCAGCTTCCCCACTCTAATACCTGCGAAGTCTGCTACACTCAGACACCCCCAATCCTTCTGGATCAGGTTCCCAATCCTGTGGGAACCTGAGACCATGCTGTCCCCGCAATGGCTCCACCCCCATTTAGCCTCTAGAGCAATGTTCCTCAGTAGAGCAGACTTTTAAATTTCTGATTTTCTGCTCTGTTGCTCCAGCACTTGCCAGGAGCCGGCCCCACCCCCGCAGTGTATCTTCCTGTCACTTCGGATTCACTTTTCCACAAGTCCTACCTCTCAGAAAGTGTCGATTTTCTGTTTCTAGAATTGCTGCTCTTCTTCTCTTCAATCTCCTGTTGGATCTGTAGGTGTTCGAGATGTTTTGATAACTATATAACTGAACTCCTGTGACCTCATGTCATCTCAGCCTGCTACTCCTCCATCATCTTCACTCATTCCAAACTATAACCAAATTCAGAGTCTCTACAACATATCTGTTACAATGTGCAATATACAACCCAAAACCATTTGATATATGAAGCTGCAGAAAATGTGATCCAATCTCTAGGGATAATCAGCAGAGACCAATTTTAAGATGATTACTGTGTTAGAATAATCAGACACGGATTTTAAAGCACCTGTTAAAACTATACTCAATAATACAAATGAAAATATGCTTGTAATGAATAAAATGATAGGAAAATTAGCAGAGAATCTATTTTAAAAAGAGCCAAATGGGAATGGTAGAACTAAAAAATGCACTGTCTGAAATTTGAAATTCATATGGGTAAAAGAGCTACATGAAGTTAACAGTGGAAAAACTCAGTTAATTTGAAGACAGATCAATAAAAATTATTCAGTCTGAAGAAAGGAGAAGGAAAAGGGGTAGAAATAAAGTATAAAGAAGAAACTCAGGTACTTGTAGTATAATGGATAATTAGAGTTCCAAAAGGAAAGGAGAGGAAGAGAATGGGGCAGAAAAGAATCTGATATATAATGACCAAATCTGAAATAATGACCCAAAACTGCAAATTTAGTGAAAGACAAAAATTTATAATCCAAGCATCTCAGTGATTCTGAAACAAGTTTGAAAGAACCAAGCCTAGAGATACCATAGTCAAACTGCTTAAGACTAAACCAAAACACCCCAGAGGTTTTGACCATACAAATTTCTTAATAAATGTTATTGATTTAAAAAAATAATAATAATTCTGAAAGTATAATTGAACAGAAAACTTTTTTTGTCCTGAGATTTTCCCCCTGCTCCATGAGTTTCTATTACATATTTATGTACAACCTTAAGTAAGTTTAGGAAGTTTGATTCAATAAATTGTGCCAATCAAATTGTTACAGAAAACTGAGAAAAAGTTTTAGTCATGGGCTTAATGAAAGTAACAATTTATTAAAATATACAAGAGTATCAAAAGAAACTCATCAAAGTTATTTTTATTTTAGTGTTTTGAAACATAGAATTTATTTTTCAGGCTTTTGAACATAGCCTAATTATTTACATTATTTTATTGCATATTTTAATCTAATTTATTTAGTTATTTAAATATTTTATTATTTATTTGTCAGATAGAGAGAGAGAGAAAACAAGCAGGGGGAATGGCAGGCAGATGTAGAGGCAGGCTCCCTCCTGAGCAAGGAGCCAGATGTGGGATTCAATCACAGGATCCTGGGATCATGACCTGAGCTGAAGGCAAGACATTTAACTGACTGAGCCACCCAGGTGTCCCTCAGTCAAGTATTTTTAAAAATAGACCCTTTAGCAGTGAAATTCAACAACCTTATAGATTTATAAGCAATTTTCTATATTTTCTTACTCTAAACAGAAAATAGATTCAGCCCTACAGGCATTATGTAGTGCAAAATTAAGTAGGACAAGGTTGGGAAGATCTGGGTTCTAGTACTGGTTCTAGCCATGAATATAGCCTTGACTGAGTCACTTAACCTCATTTGCATTTCAATTTCCTCTTATATACAATGTGGATTTCATATTTTTTATGCTAAGCAATAGAGTAATGATTAAGAAGTGAGCACTTGTGCCAGACTGGTTTGAATTCTGGCTCTCCCACTTATTAGCTATGTGGTCTTGAACAAGTTAACCACTTAATATTTCCTTATGTTTATATATTTCCTTATCTACAAAATGAAGCAATGTCCTCTTCATAGGAGTATTGAATTAAATGAAATAATGCATATTAAATTCTTATGTCCGTGTCCATTAAGGGTTAGCAATTAGTTGTTTTTTCAAAAGACCTTGAAATGTGAGGTATAAATGAAAGTACTAATTAAGTGAATAATAAACAAAATTTCTTTTTGCATATTAGAATTTTGAGGCAGGAACCTACTAAGGGTATGCCTAAGACAACGGAGTAACTCTGTAACTGAAACAGAAACAGAAACAAATTAGATATTGTTTCATGTATAGATGACAATTCACCAAAGTAAATCTTAAGACATTAAAAAAATCAGTTAATATTTTATGTTTATTTTTTCCTTCAAAGAAACTTGGAAGTATTCAAATAACTAGTTGAGGACCTCTACCTGGTAATTTTTTTCTCTACAAATATTTTGTTATAAATGAAAGTAAGCTATACTTCAACTCCCTACCCCTCAGAAATATGGGTGTTTTTTTCCCTTTTGAAGCACTAATAACAACTTTCAGCATCACAAAACTGCATTGGTAGAACCAAGTAAAAGGTGTAATTTATTAACATAAATCTTTGAGTCTGTAAGTGTACTACCACAGACTATAGAAAAATAGTGTCAATTGAAGTCTAAAGCAGAGGATTAACAGCTTGATGAATTACTTGAACAAGCTCATTAGTAAAAGCCATATCCACAAGTGCTGAAAATGTCTAGAGAGCCCAGAACTGTGGTTCTTTTTCTAAGTACACCATTAGTAAGTTCTGAAAATGCTATTTCAATAGCGTTGGCAACAATTATAATTGAGTGATATGGGGTTTTAAAGCACTATTGTCCCTATGGTTTAAATTTTCTTTTCTGTGTACTGGGATGTACAGATAATGATTAGCATGTTTCATATCTTAAAGCTAAAGGATGCACATTTAAATGTATATTTTGTCCTCTAAATGTAATACACTTTACTCAAATATTTCACCTATTTTACTAGATACCTTATTTCCTTCCCTTGGCATTTATTTTAAATACTATGTGAAAAAATAATCAAGAACAATTACAATGCTAGGCAGTCAGAAAAGTAATTAGTTGGTGTTTTTAAGACTAAATTTTATTTTGAAGTATTTTTAACTGTCTTGTGAAAATATCCCTTACTTTAAAGCTCATTTTCATTGTTCCTCCATTAGCATTTTTTACTTCTTACATGACTTTGGGAGATTGCACAGCTGAAACTGCACTAAACCACAAAGAAATCTAAGGTTACTAGTGTTAAAGAGTTTTCTCCATCTGTTTTACTCTGCCTAGACTAGGAGTACTCCTAGACTAGAAGTTATAAATGGAACAGTAATGGCACCTGGATGGCTCAGTCGGTTGAGTGTCTGCTTTTGGCTCAGGCTATGATCCCAGGATCCTGGGATGAGCTCTGCATCAGGCTCCCTGGAACCTGCTTCTCCAGCTTCCTCTCCCTCTGCAACTCCCCCTGCTTGTGCTCTCAATAAATAAATAAAATCTTAAAAAAAAAAAAAAAAAGGAACGGGGCTGTTGGGCACTTAAACAATGTTCTCTATATTTGCATTTAAATATACTACTAAATCCTTTATACCAAACAAGGAAATGTTTTCTATTAAACATTTAAAAATTTTTTTTTAAAGATTTTATTTATTTATTTGATAGAGAGATCACAAGCAGGCAGAGAGGCAGGCAGAGAGAGAGGAGGAAGCAGGCTCCCTGCTGAGCAGAGAGCCCGATGCGGAGCTCGATCCCAGGACTCCGAGATCCTGACCTGAGCCGAAGGCAGCGGCTTAACCCACTGAGCCACCCAGGCGCCCCAAACATTTAAAATTTTTATTTAAGTCCAATTGTATTAAAAACAAAGCAAAGCAAAAAGAAGCAGCCCTGTGTAACACCATAACCAATCACAGCAAAAGAATGGATGAATTGACAAAGAATGCTGAACTGC
Organism: Lontra canadensis; assembly: GCF_010015895.1. NCBI lineage: Eukaryota > Metazoa > Chordata > Mammalia > Carnivora > Mustelidae > Lontra > Lontra canadensis. The sequence continues at coordinate 5,118,544 of NW_022631044.1, forward strand.
CTGCATGGCTCAAACACCTGACTCTTAATCTTGGTTTAGTTCTTAATCTTAGGGTTGCGAGTTCAAGCCCCATGTTGGGTTCCATGAGAATGATGATGAGTATTGAATGTGTAACATAGAAAATAATTATTGTGGGAAAGATTTTAAGATATGGATAGAAAAACTGAACCCGTCTCCTTAGCTCTGAATTGGGAATAACATCAACTGGGCAGTTGTCACAATTAAATGACATGATTGATCATGCCTCCTAATCCACGTCTGTTATTTATGTAGTGATATGTGGACTGAGTTAGCTATAAAGTTTGTATTTTATCCAAGTATTCACAGCTAATATGCTGTGTTAACAGAAATGTGAACTATGTTGTTAGGAAACTGGTGTTATGTAACTGAAACCCATGCATGCCAAAATGTGCAAGACTACGATTGTCTACTCTTTCATATTTTTTTTCCTACTGGCCTTTATGCTATTGTCATTTTTTTAATGTTATTTTTGTATGAGTAGTCAATTATCATGTAAAGGATTTAAATAATTTTTTAAAATCTTATGTTTATTTTCAGTGTTCATTATTCCCTCATGTAAACACACATTTTCATTTAATATCATTTTCTGTCTGCTTAAAAGACATCCTTTAATATTTCTTGTAGGGCCAGTGATGAATTCTTTAAATTTTATATATCTGACGGCAACTTTATTTCATGTTTGCCTTTGAAAGACATTTTGCTGGGTATAGAATTCTACATAGGGGTTTTTTCCTTTTAGTTCTTTATAGATGTTTCTCCATTGTCTTCTCTGATTGTTTCTGATGAAAATTCTGATATTATATTCATCTTTGTTTTTTTATTGCTTTTATGGTTTTATACTGGCTATGAGGTGGATTCATAGTTTTAATATCTCTTGTGCTTGGAGTTCATTCAATTTTTGGATTTGTGAGTTAATAGTTTCCATAAAGTCTGAAAATTCTTAGTTATTTATTTCAAATATCCTGTATACTCTCCCCCCACTTCCTCCTTCAGATTCTAACTGTACCTTAGGCTACTTGAAGTTGTTCTACAATTCACTGCTCTTTTCCTTAAAGTTTTTTTTTTTTTTCATTTTGAATAATTCCTATTGATATGTCAAGTTCACTAATGAGTAATCTTCTGCAATGTGTTAATTGCCATTCATCCTGTATAGTGTATTTTCACCTCACACATTGTAGCTTTCATCTCTAAAAGTTTGTTTTGTCTCTTTAATATCCTCCATGTTTCTACTTGAGTTTTGAACACATGTAATAGCTGCAGCTATTTTAATAGCCTCATCTATTAATTTTAACATTTACATCAGATACAGGTTTGTTTCAATTGATTCCTATTTTAGATTGTGTTTTTGCTTCTTTGCATGCCTAGTTATTTTTAATTAGAGTGTAGTCATTGTTAATTTTCTCATAGGTGCTGGGCATTTTTGTTTTTCTGTATTTTTATGCTTTGTTCCAGCATGCAGTTATCTGGGAATGGTTTGATCCTTTTTGACCTTCCTTTTATGATTTGTTGGGTGGGCCCAGAGCAGTGCAACCTAGGGCAAATCATTCCCTACTACTCAGGTGAGTTACTACCCAGTGACCTTGGTTGAGAACTGGCATTATTACTAGATGCTTGTGAGCACCGGACAATGTTTGCTCCCTCTAATTCCTCTGGATGTCTTTCTCCAGCCTCCACTTCCTCACATAAATGTGCTAATCAGTACTGAATTTAATTATCAAGGTGGATCATCTGCAGATCTCTGGCATTCAGTCTTCTCTTCTCACAGGTACTCTGTCCTGTGTATTCTAGCTACCTTAGTCTCTCTAGACTCTTGGCTCCATTTTCTCACTCATGATGTCTACTGGGCTCTTCCTCAATTCTTCCTTGCATCATGGTCTGGAAACTCCCTCAAGGCGGTAAGCTGGGAAAATCGTAGGGCTCCCTTTGTTTCTTCATTCTCAGGTCATCCTGATATCCACTTTTCCATGTAGTTTGTTTATTTGGTTCCTTGAGCAAGAAGGGTATATGCAGTCATTATTCCATCTTGGCTGGAAACAGAAGTTAGTGCTATCTTTTAAGAAACTACCACTTCTTGAGTTTTTTGTAATATCAGAAAAGAATATTTATAATTATCTGAATATACTATTAAAATACTTTTCTTTTTCCCAATTACAATCTGTGTGAGCTTGGATTTAACAATAACATATTGTAACAAATTAAATGCAGAATACCACTCTTCTATATAGTATGAATCTAACCAGAAACCTCGATTTTATTACTTGAATCAGAGTTTTACTAGCAGCTTGAGGTATGCCATTTCATCTTAGACTAGGCAATTAAGCTTTCCATAATAGATTTAAAACCAGAACACCCAGAAGTTACTAAACAGTGAAGTAAAATGAAGACATTTTAAATAGCTATACATTTTATGTATTTCTCTATGCTTTTGTTTAGTGGTTGAATGAAAAAGATCTCTGTGTGGACTCATGTAATCAGTACACACCCACCTGCTCATGTATCCATACAGTATAGGAGTCATCTGTAACAGCAACTAGGACTGTAAAAAAATTTTCCTGAGCTAAAGCTATAGAATTCTAGTGGGGTTTTTTGTCACACTTGCCTGGAATGTAGCAATTCTTTCCTGTACATATAACTTTCACAGACAAGTGATTTTTATGAATAGTTTCCAAGAATGACAGTATTCTTAACAGTTAAGATCACGGTACTTGAAATTAGACTGCTTGGGTTCCAACTCTAGCTCAAACTACTTTCTAACTGTGTGACCCTGAGAATGTCACTTAATATGCTTATTTCAGTTTTTTTGTAAAGTGGCAGCAGAAGTGTTATTTACATAGTTTTGAGAAGCAAATTAGTTATGGTAATTTCTTAAAATCATTCATGGTAAATAAAGCATTTAGCAACTTACATAAGTTTAGCAATTACAGTTTCTTTTCAACCCTGCTGGCTATTAGCTAATGAACTTTAAAAGCACATATATCTGAAATCTATCCCTAGATGTACTCATTTATGAAGTCTAAAGAAGGCACAAAACACAGGTTTGTTGTTTTGTTTTTGAGTCCCACAAGTGATTCTGATCATCTCATTGTGGCAAGAATTGAAGATCATGGTTAGACTTCAGATAAATTGTCACTTACACTAATCAGTATTAGGCTAAATTTAAATTGTTCCTAGAAACATTTCCTAATCCTGAATAGCTCAGGGAATCAGAGTCAAATTGCTTTAAGTATGGGGAGGCAGAACTCTGCCATCAGAATATATCTAAATTCATAAAATATTTGATAAGTAACAATTGAATATCAGTATTGGGTAGACAGAGATAAGTAAGGTGCCCCTGTTCTCAGGAATGTAAAAGTTAATGATAACAGAGTATGATATAAGCACTGTTTCCCCAGGTGTGATATATGCCTGCATACAACTCGACTGTGTAATAAGCAAACCAAGTTTTCCTGGGACCAGGGTTGCCTGTCTGCAGCAAGAAAGAGTAGTGATAGATGGGCTCTATTATGCAGTGGACTTTCCTGAAATCATGGCATTATTAATGTCAGTTTTTCCATGGCCAACCTGAGATGCATAAACAGCAATCGAGTTTGATGTGGAATACAGTTGTTAGGCACCAACTGGCTCTTCTCTGGGTAGAAACAGATTTCCTAAAGATCAGAAAAAGCCCCCCTAGAGAAATGATCTACATAGCCCTCTGTGTGTTCACTGAAGGGCCACTAATCTCTTTGGTTCCAATAATACCTTAAGGAAGAAGAATGTGTTACTCTACTGTATATATGAAAATATAATTTTCAGAATGATATGTCTCTCTATAGCCATAGCTTAAAATGCATTTAATTATTTTGATATTATCATAGTTCTAAGACACCTGAATAGTGGTGAATGCACTAATAGGTGTTTCACATGTATACCTTTCATTAAGTCTCCCAAAGCCATTTAAGACAAATAAAGCATCCTTACTGTCTTCTGACCTCTGCTTTGATTTTTCCGGCTTAGTGAATTCTAAACAGACATAAAGGAAAAAATAAGGTAACAGAGATGAACAAATTAGTAAAGTCAGAAAAATAGTTAAGGGAAAATTAAATAGTTATAGGTAAACTAAAAAGAGAAAGATTCTCATTTTTATATTCTGGAATGAATTCTTTAATACAAGAAACAATGAGCATTATTATTAAACAGTCCTTAATGTACTTTGAGTTACTATTTTTCTTTTTAAACTATGAAATAACTAATGCTCCTACAAACAAGTTATTTTGTATACTAATACTTGAAAGTATAATGGTATAATTGTCTAGGTGTTCATTAGAATAAAAGAAATCATTCTAATCCCAGCATAGCTTTAATTTGCCTTGTGACTTCCAGAATAACAGTATTCCTCACCCATAAAATAAAGAAGTTGGACCCAATGACATCTAAAGGTTCTGACAGTTCTAAATGTTAATAATACTATATTATTCATATAGCTAGTCTTTTTTTTCCCCCCAAACTTCTTAAATCAGCATTTTCCCTGAAAATAGTGGAAGGTTTCCAAAATACATGTTTTAGAAAACTAAAATTAAGATCTATTTCAGACTAGGAACTGAAAATACTAATTTCCTTACAAATAAATTAAAGTCCTTTATTTCCCACCAACCATGTTCCTAAGAATATGAAAGTATTTTTAAGATACAGAAGTATATAAAAAACTTAAAAAGTTATTGAAAGTAAAACTATAAAAAAATACTTATTTACTTAGTGAGTTGAAGCTTTATATTAGGGAGTTATTACAATAAAAAATTAGTAGATTACCTATTTTTGGATGACCCACAATATTTAAAAATATACTACTTTACTCTGTATAATTCTATAACATAATTGCTAACTCTCCTGAATTTTCAAAACTTATATGTAATTATTTCCACATACCTCTCCAAGGAAAGATTTCATTGACTATTGCAAACATTGATTTATTAAATAAAACAGAAGTCCATTTAAAAAAAAAAGTCCATGCTTTATAAGTCAGCATTAAATTTCTCACAGAGAAATCAAGAAAAAATATTTCCTATCATAGATAGCTATTAACTGTCTTTGTCTTCCAACTAATATTTCATAAAAGAAATCAAGTTAAGTGGGAGCTGCCTTTACAGATGAGGCCTGTGCTTTGGCCATTCTTCGAACCAGTGCTTCTTGTCTTTTTCTTTGAATTTCTTCAGGAGAATACTTTTTATTTTTCTCTTCTTCCTCTAAAAATTAAACAAAATATAGATATTACTATTATAGACTATAAAGGCATCCTGAATATGAATTTTAATTTTTACTTTTTTATTATCCAGACTTGCCATATTGGTATAACTATTAAATCATGCTAAACTACTAAATACGATATTCCACATACAGACACAGTACCCTAGGCCAAAGGAAAATCAAGCACCGATCAATTTGTCCTTATTTTATATACCTTTTCACAGTGCGATAAAGTTCATTTGATTAAAACTGTACATTTTAACTTCCTAGCACATAATTCTTGTGAATAAGGACATCTAATTTATACAATCGACAAAATGAGTATTTTTAAAAAACTGGGATTTTAAATATTATATAAACTTTAACAGAAAAGTAGTCAAAATATAATGAATTAAATATAAATACCTCAAATAGTCTATTTTTCCCTCTAAGATAAGCTATATTAATATTCATACCAACTTTTTTTCCTCTATAAAGTTCCAAGATTTCCATTTTAGCCATTGAGGACAAATGTTTTAGAGTGATCTGGTGAAATCTATCATGACAATAAGCACATAATTCACTGTCAAATATTTTTATTTAGAGAATACATTTTATATAAACATTAGAAATTTCAAAGAGGAGAATATCTGAATAAAGTCTCCAATTTGAATGTCTTTTTAAGTATACAGTTTAGTCACTTTGGGCTAAAAGATTATCTACATAATGCTAATAAGAATCAAACTTTAAGATTAGCAAACGTATTTTCTCATTTAAAGGATGTTTTAAAATTACGACCATCACCTTGAATTTATATGACCTTATATTGGTAAAACTGTTTATCTTGTAAAATCTGCCTCTCATAGAATAAGAATCTGTAGTACTGCTGGCAGAGTATTATTATTTACACTACCATCCAGACAAAGGTTCAGACTTTAAGACATTTCCCTTGTTAACTAAGGGAGATTATATGTCCAAAATAAATGATCTGTCTCCCTTTCCTTTCTTGGTATAATTGGAAATGGGAGAGCATGTTCAGGGTTGAGATAAATATTGTAGATAAACTCCCCAGATTACTCTGATGCCTTATTTATTTCCTAAACTAATTATCTCACAGATTTGTAGCTATTTTTCCTTATAGAAAGATGCTAGAAGATACTTTATAATTAGCTTGACTAATTATCTACTATTTTAGTCTCAAAGCTGAGAAACATAAACTCAGAATACACACACACACACACACACACACACACAGTTGCACTGTACTGACCATAAGTTTGGAAGGAAAACAGGTTAATAATCCATGACAGCAGAAAAGAACATAGTTCCCTACAACTGGCTTGGTGATATTCTTGGAAAATAATTTCAAATGATGTAGATAAAGTCACACTATGAAATTTTGATTTAGAGACATCCATTTCTCCCATCAGCCTTTCCTTTAACTCAATCTTCAATAAAAATACATGGCGAAGTCTCAAACTATTCCAAGTTACACAGAAAGGGTGGCTTTTCTTAATGTTTATCCTAAAGCAGAGGTCAGCAAAAAAGGGAAAAAAAATTCTGTAAATGGCCAGAAAGTAAATATATTAATCTTTGAAGGTCATATGGGCTTTCATTGGAAGTGTTAAGATCTGTCATTGTAGCATGAAAACAGTCAGCAATGGACAATACAAATGATATGACTGTGTTCAAATAAAACTCTGTTTAGTGATGGTGAAATCTGAATTCCATGAAAGTTTCAAAGGTCATGAAATATTATTACTCTTCTCCTGATTTTTTCTACTATTTAAAATGTGAAAACCATTTTAGCATGCTGGCTGTACAAAAACAGGCTATGGGCTGGATTTAGATAGGCCATGGTCTGCCCAACCCTGCCTTATAACAATAAGGTAGTTAAATGGGTTTTGTTTCAGAGATAGTCTCTGGAGAGCCTCTTCCAACATAACAGAGTAAAAACAATAGAAAATATCAAGAAGATTAATGTTAATTAGAAGATTAGGTACTATCAGTAAATGCAAACAAACTGATGAAAGAAACTGAAAGATTATCCACACACAAAAAATGCAGAAGGATAGTGTTTGGGAAAACTCAAATATTCCAGAGATGTAGTCTTTAATATAGTTATAACTATATGTAACTAAATTCATGTTGAGTATGGTCCAATTAATTATACTTATTTAAATATAAATTCAAATATTTAAAATTATTATAGATTGACCACAATTTTTGAATTGTTTCAAAATACCTAGGTTATAATGTAGGGAAGTATTCGTTGTCAATGTTGATAAAAAAATATAAACTGATATAACTTTTTGGGAAGATTTGGTGCTAGCCATCAAATTCAAAACATTCTCTTACATCAATTTTTTTAATAATTAACATACAATCATACGAGCATGGAGAAATTTATGTAGAAGTATATTCACTGAAGGACTGTTTGTAATGCCAAAAAGGCAACCAAACTGAACTTTCCATCAATAGAGAAACAGTTAAATAAATCATGGTATATCTGTATAAAGACATACTATGTAGTCATTAAAAGGACTGAAGCAAAACTACATGAATGAGAGGGAAAAATAGCTATATTTACTGAAGGCAAAACCAAGTTGCCAAATCGTAGGTACACAGTATATAATTCCATCTGATTAAATAAATGTGTAGGTATACACATGTATTCATACACACAAACATGCATACATGCTTTCATATGCACAGAAAATTCTACATGATGTATTCCAAACTGTTAACTGTGGTTTTTCCCTGAGGAATGGCTGTGAGAAAAGAGAAACAGAGAATTTAATTTTTGACTTCAAATTAATCTATTTTGTTTTCTTTCCTTCTTTTTAAACAACCAACATATTACTGTTACAAGTTTAAAAAAAAAAAAAGGTGGGAGTACTTAAATAGGAAAGTTGTAGCGGTAATGCCAACAAAATCATCATCTAGAATCTTAAACAGAAAACAACGATCTAATGTTAAAAGCACCTAAAAACTCCCTCACCTTATTAGCATTGATCTACATAATAGATAAGAATCCTAATGTTAGCCTCAAGTGAGGAAGACTGATTAAGAAAATCAATAATTACAAGCTAGCATAGTAACTGCTGTAACGGAAGTTAACACTGGGTATTGGAGAAACCCAAAGAAAGTGAAGCTAAATTATCGGGGTGGATAGAAACATACTGTGTTTTAAAGGACAAGTGGAAAATGGCTAGGCAGATTTGGTATATGCACATGGGGGCACAAAACCACTAAGTTTCTGGTAAAGGAAAGAGCATCTGTAAACACATGAGGCAGTGAAAAAAAACTGGGCATTAAGATGTATGAGTAGTTATGCCAGACACAGTCCCTTTATAAAGCATTACAGCATCAGTGAATAACAGATTTTCACATTATGTGGCATGATATTCATTCAAATACTTAATAAACATCTTCTAAGTGGCAGATGCGGTGACAGGCCTAGGTATTCACAGATAGGACAGACAATAATCAATACTTGCTTTCAAATTGTGGTAAAAGAAATGAAGGAAATAAGAGAGATTATAAGTCTTTTGACCTATTTATAGATTGTTCAAGGAACGTCTCTATGAGGAAGTCATATTTAAGGTGAGACCTAAGGATAAAAAAGCACCTATGAATAGACAGGAATGGGAGGTCATATGCTGGGAAGAAGTCGTTTTAGTTGGGACTATCACAGTCAGAGCTCCTGAACTAGGAAAGAAACTATTCTGTTCAAGGAACTCAAAGATAGCTAGTGTAGTTGAAGCTGAGTAGGTGAGGTAAAAAAGAAGACAGAGAGGCTAAAGAGTGATAATCCAGAACCTTGTAAATCAACACAGAGTAGGAATTTTCTTTTTTTTTTTTTAAAGATTTTATTTACTTATTTGATAAGAGAGATAGAGAGCACAAGTGCGCAGAACGGCAGGCAGAGGAAGAGAGAGAGAGAAGCCACCTTCCGTGGAGCAGGGAGCCTGATGCAGGACTCGATCCCAGCACTCTGGGATCATGACCTGAGGTGAAGGCAGCTGCTTAACTGACTGAGCCACCCAGGAGCCCCTGGAATTTTATTTGAAAAATGATAGGCCATCATTGAAGGTTGTGGTTAAGCAGAGGAATGCCAGGTTTGCCTGTTTGTGAAAAGATTATTCTACTGTTTGGAGAGAATTGAAAAGGGACAGATAAAAGAACTACAATCTAGTAAAAAAAAAAAGTTGATTTGGATAAGGATGGTAGCAGTTAAGAGTGAGAAAAATGGACTATTTTGAGATGTATTATTTCCACTAGAAATAATGGAACTTGATAGAACTGTGGGAGAAGAATCAGAAGAATCAAAGATGACAGGTTATACCAAGCAAATTACAGTTCTAACCATCACAACTAACAATTTCATATCAGATATTATAGTAAAAATGTGTTTAATTATAATGCTCTGAATTTTCAAACATCGTTCACCTCAATGTCTGCTACACATAGGAGTAAGATTCAAGTTTTGAAACAATGAGATATTTAGTAAATAATCTCACAGCAATATATCTACCTAAAAGTGTAATTTCCTAAGAAATTCAGAAAACATTCAACGAATATTGAGTGCTAACCATATACTAGTTACCATATTAAAAGCTAAGAAAGAATTTAATGCAATCTTCCGAAAATACAAATTACCCACCCTTTGTATATTAGAGTATAATTATTTGTAAGTCACTTTAAGAATTCTAGTTAAACACTGTGATTTTTTAAAATTTTATTACACAAATTCAATATAACAAATAATTAGTTTAGCTACTTTCCCAGGTGACAATTTTCAAAGAAAACTCTTTTATACATACCTTTTGAAGGTTGTTTCAAAGATTCAGAACATTTCACCAAAGACTGCTGTTGAACAGTCTTCCCACAAAATGGGCTGACAGCTTTATTTCTCTCTAAACCCTGTGTAATTTTGGTATGAGAAATATTGGTTGGCATACAATCTTGATTAAACTGGGAAAGAACCTGAGAATTTTTCATCTTCGGAAATGTATACTTAGGAAATCTAACTGATCTGTTAAGGTCACTCTTAGCTCCATCTGTTGTGCTCCTATGGGATAGATGCTGAGTACTTAATTTCTTCTTGTAAGTAGCAGTTTCTGTACTCCAGTGGTCTGAATTCACATTCAGACTTGAATTTCCCATATGAACTGATTCAGTACTACTCACTTGTACTGGAAAATCAGTGTTATTCCAGGAATAATGTAGACTATTGATCTGACAATCTGAGTTCTTAGAGTATATTTTTAAATTAGTCGTAGCACCTAAAAAGCTTGGAGAATTTCCACAAATTTCTTTTTCCATCTTCACTGGTTTATTTAATTGTAAGCTGTTTGTGAAAGATACATGGCCTGAAATGCTGCTCAGATTCAAATGCTTTGATTGCACTGATTGACTTTCTTGTTTAGATGTAGTAAACATGTTTTTGGCTCCATGTTTGGAACTATTATTGATCTCCAGTTTACTTTCTAATATCTTGCTGTCCTTTCTAATGTCTTGTTGCTGAGTTAGTCTTTCAATATCATCACATGCTTGGTATAATAAGTCATCATCTACATCATCTGCTTCCCAGGTATTCTCTAACTGATGACATGCTTTGACAATCTCATTGGCAAATGATGGATCATTCCAGTCATCAAAGAAAGAACCTAACTCTGATGCATTAGTCTGATTCGGATTATAAACACTGGTTTCAATGCCCAAAGTTGCAGAGCCAAAATTATCTATATTAGCAGGTGCTTTAAAAGACTGATTATAAGTGGACTTATTTTTTTGTTCATTACAATGTCCTGTGTTCAAAGTTGACTTTTCAGAAGTATTTACATTAGAAGTAAATTTAGTGTGCCTGTCTTCTTTTGTCAGGTTAGATGCAACTGCACAGTCTTGAATTTTGTCTTGAACAACAGTTTTACTGAAAGATTTCTCAAATTTCATTTTATTTCCAGTGGGTGGTAATTTGTTTGGTTTATCGTTTGGATTTACTGAAGACCCGTATTTTCCAAAATCTATTAATTCCTTGTTTTGTGTCTTTGAAAGGAGATCCTGTAAAATTTTTGAATCCTTTAACCTGGTATCTAGACTTGTATTCATTCTTGACTTATTTTTATCATTTTTATTGTTAAAATTATAAATTCCCTTTTGATCAGCAATCTGGGCTGTTTTAGGAGCAGGGAAAAGTTCACACATTTTGATATTTTGCATAACAAAAGGTTCATTACTTAGTAAGTTTTCCCAATCATCCTCAAAATCACTGGTAGTAAATGTATCAAGGGGTTTATGGAAAGCTTCTTGCTTCTCAGTATAAGAAGTCACACATGATTTTGTGATTCCAGGAGTGTCTACTTGACAAAAAAGTGATCCTGGAGTTTTATCTGACAGACTTTCATTCGTAATGATTTTCTCCTCTTTTAAAGTGCTTTTCTTTCCCAAGGTGGTATTACTCATGTTCAAAAGAGCATCTGACAAATCTTGGCTGAACTGTCCACTACATTTCTGAGTAGAGCCATCAAAAATGGCATTAAAGGCTGCTTCAGCATTTTGGTCAAATGGCTTCTGACTGTTATTCTGATCATTTTCCATAGGTGTTTTGGTATTTTCTTTCATTGGCTTCTTTATTATAGAATTATCTATTTCAGGAACTGTATCATGTAATAACTGCATCTGTATATTATCTTTATAATTGCTTAAAGTCTCTGCTTCTGAAATTGCCTGGATAAAATCATGATTTCTTTTGTTTTGCTCTTGAATCACATCTAGCTCTTCCATATTTTTATCAAATTGCTTAGCTAATTTCATAAGTTCTTCCTCTCGATTTTGTGTTTTTAACCTATTAAAAAAATTTTAGAAATTATAACTAAGAAAACATCAAAGAGTCATTATAGATTTTCAACTGTTATTAAGCATATTTTAATATACTAAAACTCAAAATTTTAACACAATTATTGTGAGCCTAAAATTCTACATGTCAAACCTAAAAAATATAATTTATAGCCATTTTGATGTTACTTATTTACAAAACCAAAACAGAATATTATTAAAAATATCTACTCCACTGAATCTCAGGAAAGATGAAAAGTTTGAACTTACTTTGTGCAGCTGATTTTTGCTCTTGATTTTCCTTTTGCTACACTAGGAGTACAAGGAATAGCAGTTGCACCAATCCACATGCCTAGCATGGAGTTTGTTATTGGTTTTTCATCCTTTAGAAGAAGGGGAAAAAAAAGAGTCATATACCAGAAAGAGCGAAAGAAAGGAAGGAAGGAAGGAAGGAAGAAAAAGAAAAGAAAAAACTTTAGGGGGAAAAAAAGAGTTACATACCAAAAAAAGAAAGAAAGAAAGAAAAGAAAACTTTATCTACACTAAATTATTTTCCTAAAGCAATAAATTCTGGTAAGGTGACAGTTACTAAACAAATTCGAGAAAAATGAGAAGTTGGAGGATGGCAATAAAAAGCTGTAAGAAGTGATCCTTATATGCTTCAGGAAATGAAAACATTCAGAATTAGTAAATTTTTACTTTCTAAAAAATTAATTTTAAGAATTTAATTAACTAATACATATTCAACAGTAAAAGCAGTCTTTTTTTTTTTCAACAGAAAACTGACTTATTAAGAATAGAGAGAAACATATGGAATTCTTTCTGTATCACCTGATTCTCCAAATTTTCCCTATCCTATTATAATCTTTATCTAAGGTAGGACAATCTATGTTGACCTGAATAGAAAACATTTAAAATTAAACTCAGGACAGAGTCAAGTGCAAAGTTAGAAATGATGCTAAGAAAGGCAGGGATAAGAACAAAAATAAGTAGAGAAAGCAGGAAAAGAAAATTTAACCACTATAAAGGAAAACAAAGGGCCATTTTAATCCCGGATGTTTTTGCTACTCCTTTCAGTCAGTTGATCATGCAAAAAAATTAGAAAATGAGTTTATCATTAGTTACAGACCAACAAATCAAATGGTTTAACAATTTTCTCCTCTTTTTGTACTTAGGATGAACAGAGTACTTAGAATGAACATAAATAACTATCACACAAGCTAAAAGTAATCTTATCAGTAGGTTAGGATACTTGAAAGCATGGACTGATCTTATGATCAGCATCAAGCAAAATGCTAGGCATGAAGAAGCTATCAGTTTATATTTATTTACTAGGTTTAGGTGAAAATATCCCTACAACTTGGTACTTTAAAATTCTTAATCAACAAAGTTTTCTTAGATGTCCAGTTGAACCTAGATTTTGGCTTCACAAAATAATCCAGTAATCAATAATTTTACTTTCAGACTCAATATATATTTTCACTTTTGTTTCAACAACAACTCTGAATTAGGGAAAATATTCTTAATGATTTAATGATGGACCCTTTGTCCATTTATCAAGTATTTTAAAATTCATTCAATTTTTAGAGAATAAAGGTATGCCAACTTTATATATCCAATTTTATATATACAAGGGCCCTATGTATGTTTTTATACTATTTGTGTTATATTTTAAAAATCTCTTCAATAATACGTGCATAATTTACTGTTTTCCAACTACAATCCAGGTGCTATATAAGGTATGTAAACAAATTACTTCATTTAATCCTAGAGAATATCCTGAGTAGAGTTGTACAAAAATGATGACTAACAATACTATATGAAAAGTAACCCTCAAGAAAGTGAAATGACTGTCCAGGGAAAATTGAAGTGCATATTTGGAAAAAAAAGAAAAAGCCATCTCTGAAAATACCAAGGTGACTTAAATAACTACTTGAGGGGGTTACTCACCTAAAAATAAAAAACATGAATATGTCATTCTGAGAACATGATAATCTTACACTACCAAAGATCTACACGCTTTAGTTGAAAAGAGTACCATTTAAAAGCAACTAATTTTACTGTAGTTTTCCTTATATACAAGTTACCACTTGCATATTGTTGCCATTTCTTTATGTGAGCTATTACTTCCAGACCCTTAGGTAAAGGGTCCAGTAATTTACTCAACTATCTTTTTATCACTACTTAAGCTGGCCAGTCCAAACACATTTTATTATTGCTGCTTTCATGTGAAACCCACAATTAATGAAGGCCTATTGTTAACTTATGAAGTAAATAGTATTATGTTATAAAAGCTATTAACTAATGAACCATATGTAAAATGAATTTCTATGACATGCCAAACATGGAATGCAGAGCTAGTAGCAACAAAGTTGTTTTGATTGTGCAAATTGTAATTTTGGATATTTTATAGCCACTAAGAAAAACTTTATTTCCTGTCTCCTCCACCTGGATGATGGTAATTCCTTGTAACCACAGTTTGGGACTATGCCATCTATTGTTTATGGTGAACATATAGTCACTATCCAAGGGTATGTCAAGAAAAAATCCCTACAGAGAGGACACTGAGCAAAAACTAGATGTTTTCTGAATTCAAATATTGTTAAATAAGAAAAAGGAGAGAGGACAGTAAAGAGGTTCAGAATAGAGGCTGCCTTAAACTTGTATTTCTATTTCATTCAAGTGGTACAGGAACTGAAAAAAGAAACTTTTGAAGATGGTTCTATGACAGCATATAATTTAACTATCATAATGAACTTTAAAATAACCTTACATTTATAGTGCTCTATGTTTACAAAGAATTATCTACTTTAATCCTCATAATAGTCCAATGGAGAGAGCAAGATAAGTAATTCTAGTTGATGACTGAATGAACTAAATTTCTGAGAGTTTAGGTTATGGTCACCCAATATAGGAGGCAGGCTGAGAACTAACTTCAAATCCAGTGTTTTCTACTTTTATGAGTGCTTCTCAATGATTGTATTAGTCCACAAATATTAAGAAGAGCAATTTCAATGGGAAAGAAGTGTGCTATAGACAATAAACAAATACCAATCACAAAAAACATTAAAAAGTTTAAATTTTTATTGTCTATTATTTTAATAACTTTTAAAATAGTGCCGTATATTGTTAAACATTAAAAACAGTCAAAATTATTACTCTAAAAAAATTAAAATATAGGATATATGCTTAAGGAAATATATATTGCCAATTATACATTATATTCCTTCTTCAAAATATACATTTCAGTAGTGTAAAAGGTAAAAGTAACCTTTGGTGCTCTATTTTCAGAAAACCTAATTGTAAAAGACAAACATTTTTCATATATGGACCTATTGGTATAGTTTTCATAGGTTTAAAATGAAATATAAAACTAGTGATATTTACCTGAGGAGCAATACGATTAACAATATGTGAGATTTCATCACTATCTGTGGTGTAAATCTGTTTTTTTCTTCCTTTACCTAAAGAACAAAGACACTTCTATAAATGGTAAACAAAAAACTTAATTTTAAAAATAGCAGTCATTTCTTAGAAAACAGTTTTAATTTAGCACGGCTTAGATCACTAAGCACTGACATCATATAGGTACCATAACAAACACATAAGATTCTCAAAAAACATCTGTTGTATAAAAGTTCTGTTATTACCCTACTGAAATGCTATAATTAAATCCTACTCATTTGCCAAATATTTACCCAGATAAAAAAATTAATAAATTACCTAACTGTTTTGTCATTGGAGAATTCTGATCCCAAAAGATATCATTCTGTCCATCTGGATCATTAGGAGAACTGAAGGCAGATGACAATATATCCATTTTCAGGACTCTCTTTGGTGTTTCATATCTTTCTACATAAAATAAGATTAAAAAAACAATTATTGCATTGTAAAGCATTACTTTACTTCCTAATACCCCAAAGTCACATATCCTTTAGATTACTTTTTATAGTCCAATTATAAAATCTTCTCCCAGAGATATTACTTTAATAACAACTGAAATATTTCACATAATAATCCTTGTAATACTTCACAAATTTGACACTATAAATAGCAAGTATTTTAATATAACCCAGTAGCTCTATGAATGTGTAATACTGTATAATTTATTCACTCCATTCATTACCACCGGCATTTGGAGGCTTTGGGAACCACCTGTAATTTTAAAGATACATTTCAAAAACCAAAAAGCTCCCAGAAGAAACTTAAGTAAAAGTCTGTTTAGCCCCCTTTCATCAACTCTATCCAACTTACACTGATTACTTCAAAAAACTTTAGCTACCCATTTCCTGTGAAGTTTTCTCCAGTATCACTTTTAAAATTTCTACGAACATTTGTTTTTGTTCATTCCAGAATTGCTTCATGGGAGTAAAGACAAGTAAGATAACAAAAGTCGTATTTTAAGAACACACTTGTAGAAAGAGCTTTTGTGTAAACTTCAGTTCCTACCGGGATTTATTAGAAATCTCTGAAAAAATAGAACACCAAAAATTGACCAGAATGAAATACTCAGGGGCCCTTAAGTTTCCTACTTGGAGGGACATCATACACAGGAACTTCCGGTTTATAAATCATGAAGGGAGATATCACCCAAACTGAGGATGGTAGAGATAGCTAGAGCTTTTTATATGACCCCTTCACTGGAGCAAGCCAGGGCAGAAAAGTCGAGATGGGGCAATTCTCCTGGAAATAAGCTGAAGGCAGCAAGTCTATCCGATAGTTTTCCTCGCTCTGCCACTTGTGACTGGAGCAGTCTAGAAATAGCCGCCCTCCTTCCCTCAAACAGGTAAATTAAAGAGCCTATTCCTACAGCAGAAGCAGCAAGTAGATGGTCAAACGGAACGTGGCAGAACTCAAATTCGGAGCCTAAAACCATGGGTAGTGGCGTCCTGTTCCTCTCGAACTCACGAGGGGCGAGGGGCGAAGCCCAGAGAAAGAAAACACTTCAGACTCCACCCCCACCCGCACCCGCACCCTAGAATTCCCCATTGCAAGCAGGGCTGTGGGGTTGCAGCGCTTAAGCCCGGAGGGGCCGCGCTGCCGACGTCTCACCCTCGGGGTTACTTTTACTGCACGAAGCGGCTGCTGGAGGCTGCTCTTGTTGCGGCACGGGCCGGGGAGACGTCTCTCCGGCCCTGCGGGGCCTCGAGCCGCGGGCCGACCTCAGCCGCCTCTTCCCTGGCTCGACCATCGAGCTGCATTCCTCAGCCGCCGCCGCTTTGCGCGGCGTGTTCTTCAGGCCAGGGCTGTCCCCATGTTTCCTTCGCCGACTCATTGCCTACAGCCCCCTTTTACCAGCCCCTTCGCCTTTCACATTTTGCAACCGGAGGAGTAAGGCAATGGAACTACAAGCCGGACTCGGCGCCAACGGCCGACGCCATTTTGGCCGATGGGCGCTCGAAAGAGACAGCCGCTGATTGGTTGCGTCTGGGCAAGGGGCGGGGCGGTCGCCGTGCCCGGGACGCCGCGGTTACGAAGCCAGCGGCGCGCGCTTCCGCAGCCTGCCTCCAAGCTCGCTGGGCTCTAGAGGCTCAGACTCTTTAGGAGTGAAAGTGATTGGAAGGGGGAGTGAGCTGGTCGTAGTAGTTGAGTGAGAGTATGTGGGGTGGAAAGGGACTTGAATCCACTAGCATCTTTTTACTGAATTTACAGCTGGAGTTACACATTACTTAGATTAAGATAATTGCCGGGTTTAGTATTTTAAAGAAGAAATAAAAGGTATAGACTAGGAAGGAAAAATTTACCTATTTCTTCATAGATGATGTGTGCATAGAGAAATCCAAAAAGTGTAGAAGTTATTAAATCTATAAACTATTTTAACGGAGTTGCAGATACGAAGTAAATATTCAAAGACCAGTTATGTCTGACTGTATTAGGAACAAACATAGACTTTTTAAAAAATACGATTTCTGGGGCGACTGCCTTTGGCTCAGTACATGATCCAGGAATCCCCAAATTAGGCTCCTTGCCCAGAGCGGAGCCTGCTTTTTCATCTTTTCCTCTCTCCTGCTATCTCTGTCGCCATCTCTGTCTCTGTTTCTCTCAAGTAAATAAATAAAATTTCTTTAAAAAATAAATATGATTTATAGTAGCATGCAAGATACCAAATAACTAGAAATAAATTTAACCAAAATTGCAACATTTCTACAGAGAATATGAAATATTTTGAAAGAAATCGAAGACTTAAATACAGTTGACCCTTGAACATGGCAAGTGTTAGGGGTGCTGATCCATATGCTGTTAAAAATTTACTGTAACTTTTAACTCCCAATGAACTTAACTAGTAATAGCCTATTGCTGTTGACTAGAAGTCTTCCTATAACATAAAGTTAATTAACACATATTTTGTGTGTGTATTGTATGCTGTATTCTCACAATAATGTAAGCTACAAAAAAATGTTAGTAAGAAAATCATAAGAAAAATACTTTTCTTGTGAAAGAAGGATTAAACCCGGGCACCTGTGTGGCTCAAATGGTTGAGCATCTGCCTTCTGCTCAGATCCTCTAGGTCCTGGGGTCCAGCCGGCTGTTGGGCTCCCAGCTCAGCGGGGAGCCTGCTTCTCCCTCTACCCCTGCCTCTCCCCCTGCTCCTGCTCTCTCTATCTCTCTCTCTGTATCTCTCTGTCTCAAGTGAATAAATAAAATCTTGAAAAAAAAAAAAAAAAAGATTACATCATGCACCATGTTCATGGTCGCAAGACTCAATACTTTTACCTTAGTTCTTCCCAAATTGACTCAAAGGAAATCCATTCAAAATTGCCGTAGGTGTATTTGTGTAGATTTCTGTATGTGTGTGTGTGGGGGTGTGTAATATGACAAGCTTATTTTAAATGTATATGGAAATGCAAAGTATCAAAAATATCCAAGAAGCTTTCAGAGATCTCTTGAAGAATAATGAAGTTGGATGGGTACCTCGTTTAAAATCAAGGAAATTAAGACACTGTGGCAATGGTTAAGGGATAGACAAACATGAAAGAAATAGGTTAGATGGTTCAGAAACAGACCTTTACATAAATGGACACTTGATTTAAGACAAAAATGATACTCCTAAGCAGTGGGAAAAGGACTTTTAGGTAATAAACAGTGCTTGGTCGATCTGATATTCACACTGTGGGAAAAAGAAGAAACAACCTCTATTTCAAACCATAACCCAAATCAAATGATGTGCAAGTTGATTGTACACTTAATTGTAAGAAATAAAATAATTAACATTCTAGGAGATTTCTTAATGTCTAGGAGATGTCTTAATGTCTAGGAGATGTCTATAAATTGTTTTAATGACAGGAAAGATTTTTAAATTGAACAAAAATGTCACTATCTATGAAGAAAATAATTACATACTTGAGTACATTAAATTGATCACTGAAGATTAGGTCTATCCAAAGACAAGATTAGAGAATGAAAGGCAAGGCACAGATTGGGAGAAGATATTTACCAGATGCCAAGTTACGGCCCATATATAAAGTATATGAAAAATGGATATAAACTACAAAGGTGATTGACCATAAATAAGAAAAATGGGTCAGGTACTTTAGCAGGCTCTCCAAAAGAAAATCTCAATGACCAACAAACTTGTATAAAGGTGCTCAACCTTATTTGTAAGGAGGAAAATGGAAACTAAAGCCATAATACAGTACTCCTCAACACCCATCAGAATGGCTAAAATTAAGACGGACAATAGGGTTGTTAAGGAAACTAGAGTTGAAACCACAGCCTCAACCAATACCTTGATTGCAGCCTGTGAGGCACCCAGAGCCTAAGGACCCAACCAGTAGGAATTGTCACATACTGCTGGTGAGAATAACTTGGTACAACAATTCTGGAAAACAGGTTTTGGTCTAGCAATCCCACTCTGAGGAATATAACCAATGGAAATGCAGGATGCATCTGTGCAACAAGATACATTTTATAAAAATGTTTTTAGCAGTAAAGTTCAAAATTACCCCAAAGTGGAAGCAAGCCAAACGCCCTTCAAGAGTACAGGGGTTAATAAAATAATAAAAATATATTAAAAAAAAAAAGTACAGGGGTTAACTATATTGAGCTATATTTGCTCAACAAAATGCTACATAGCAATATAAAAGAAAAATTGCAATTCCATGCAACAATGTGGAAAATCTCATAAAGCTGAGCAAAAGAGGCCAGACTCCCAGCCTCTTCTCTCCCAAGAATACTATATAATTCCATTTACATGTAAACATGTTGTATAGGGTTGTAAGTTTAAGTGTTCAAATGATAAAGAATAATCAAGTAATTGATGATCATGAAAGTCAGGATAATGGTTACCTTGTGGGGGAGAAGGGACAATGATTAGAAGGGAATGGGGGGCAGTAATATGGTGTATTGGCTTTGTTCTTTTTCTTGTTCTAGTTGTGATTTGGTGATAGTTCATTGAGCTGAATATGTTGTTTTGTGTACTTTTGTGTGTATACGTTATATTTATCTATAAAAATATTTTTAAAACTTTTGTAAGGCAAAAATATTTGTTGCCACTGAGGAACTAAAATGTATTTCTTCTTTGTAATTTACTCTGTTTGGCTGATAGAAATCGTATAACTAAATATAAAGTTCAGTTCTAACACTTATATAAACCAAAGTGACCAAATATTTCCCTTCTTTTTCCTCAGTCCTTGACTTTCTACTAATATTTCCCTTGCCATGATTGTTTTTAATCTCCTTATTTTAAACCATTATTTAGTTTTATATATTTATAACTGGATATGACTGCTTGGAAGGTGACATCTCAAAAATTCACATCAACTATTTGAAACTCCAATTCTTTAAATTAATAGGAATAGTTATTTCTCTTGAGGATCTCTTCTATCTACCTATCAACTGACCAAGAATCCCAGAACCAGGAAAGGAAAAAAAAAAGTTCACGTTCACAATAACACCTTATTAAATAGATGGCATCATAGCTGTCTAAAAGACTTAATTTACCCTTAGAAAATAGTTGAAGGAGTTTGAAGAATTTAATAATGCCTATAGGAGTAATAACCATGTATCAATCCTTTAAAGCATATTAATACTGCAAATAAAATAACAATGAATAATTTCCCATAACTGTCCAAATTCTATAGTGCCCAAGTAACCCTTGTAAAAAGAACAATGGAGCCCAAAAGAACAGCCGTGTGTTGTTACTTTAGCATGCCCAGGATGGTTGTAATTGTAATCATTATGCGGTAGGAAGCTATCATAAGTTTTAGCTTGGAAGTTACTTAATTCACACAATCTGTTACCGTTCTAAATGTAGTTCAAAATAACTGTACTTCCTAAATGTAGCTCTTGAAATCAGTACAGTTCAATTAACTCCTTCATAATGTTTTAAAAAAAAAAAAACAAAAGATAGGTCTCCTAGACATTTGAATGCAGTATGATTCAAAATCCCAAAACTTAGTATTTCTAGGCATTTGGATACAATGTACATACAAGTAAGATTTAATACAACTAAAATGTTTTTAATAAACAAAAGTTAAACTCTTACTTGTTTGCTTGTAGGAATTATCCGTAAACTTGACAATGATTATTAAACAAAAATTAATGGAGAGTCTATTGATAAGGAGATTTTATGTGGACTGATTGTCTTGTCCCTTACATCACAATATACTACCTGCTGGTGGGATGACTAATTGTGAGAAGAATTTGCTTCAAGAAAAAAATAATGAAAATCATGATGGGCTACATAATAGCATATTATGCATATAGAGCTCTGCCCCAGCTCCAGATATTTCATTTGGCAGTTGCATATCCAAATATATCAATTATCAATAGATACAATTGGCAGAAACCGAACAGGCAACAAAATGAGTAGAGAATTTTATTTATAGTCTTGTTGCTATGTGCTTAAGATACCCCAGAATGAGCAGGGGTAGGTATCCGGCCCATTTTTCCTCAGTCCTAACCTATTAACAATTGTAATTAAAATCACCTATATGTCCATCGCTCTTCCGTGGGAACTGCTCAATCCAGAGCCTCTGCTTAGGTGGCTTTAGTCCCATCAGGTAGTCCCAGTCAGGTAACACTGATTGGACTAGAGTGGGCCCTTGACTTTGGGATCCAATCCATCCGCTGGCTCTCCATCTCTGACCATCACAAAAGATACACTGAGACAATCATATTTCTTGGAGATTTGAAGTAAGAATTTGCTGGAGGGCATTGTGCAAAACCATGGGGGGCCACAAAGTTTGAGAAAGCTTGTAGGCAGTAGAACAGAAAAAAACTGCAGTGTTACCCGACAGGACAGTTGGAACAAGTATGTATGTAGATCTGATACCTGGAAACTGAACAGCCATTCTGCTCCAGCATCTCAAGGCCAGGTTCTATTGTAATTCTAGTCCTTTTGTTTTTCAATCCAAGCCCTTGCAGTAAACTTCCTTTTCTTGAGCTAGCTAATGCCAGTTTGTTTATACTACTTAAACCCACAAAAGCTGAACTAAAACAAAGCTTAGGATCAATAGTTAGAGTCTAATTGTTTCTCAGTTTTTATTAGAAAGCATGAATTGCCACGAGAAATGGCAGCAAATGCTTTTACTTTAAATGCTGTTTGCAAAGCAGGATACCAAACTCGTTCTCAAGGACAAGATGGTTGCTGCAAACTTTAGCAAAATCACACTTAATTATAAATGATTTAGGCGGTTTTTATAATAACTTACCAAGATATGATTTTGAAAAGTTCAAAATAGAATGTAACAGAATCCCATTCAAAGATAGTTGGGAGCTAAAATATTTTATCTATTCATCTGATTCTGAGACAAATTACAGTGGACACTGGCTGTCATCTGAAATCACTTTATTTTTATTTTTTTACATTTCCTGTTTTTATAAAGACCACAGATTTAGAAAATATAGACTGTATTTGTTTGCCTTTCCAGTCCGTACTCCAGAATGATGTTTCAACCACGATTTTACCCTTTCCCCAATTCCCTTACCTTCTCAAGCCGCCAATGTGCTTTCCTTGCTGGCCTCCAGCCTTGGATCAATCGTGCCACTTGCTTTCTCAGCCCATGACAGTGAGCTATTGAGTAGATTGGTGAGGTTTCCACCTGTGCCATCATGAAGCTACAGTCACCAGAAGAGCTTTCAGTGGCACGCAACAAAGTTATCACTGACCAGCACAACTCACGCTTCCCTTCTCTGAAACAGATTCTAAACTTCTCTACCACTGTCTATATAGGAACAGATCCCGTGAGAAAAATGAAGGGTTTAATTATTAAGACCAAGCTTATTTAAATCTTACATAAAATTTCACAAGGAAATGAAAACAAGATTTGGATGTCTTAGCAATCATTCTGTGGTATCATATATATATACTTCCTGAAGTCTTCACCACAATCAAAATCATGAATACATCCATCACCCCTGAAGTTTCGTTGGACCCTTTGTTTCCCTTTTGTTTGCAATATGTAAGAGTGTATAATTTACTTTCGATTAATGGCTGTGTTTAACAATTTGCTAGCCTAATTCCTAAAAATTTAACAATCAGCTCTTAAGAGCTAGGATCAGCTGGCTGTAGCACATCACTGATCTTCTTATCTCTCATTCTCCTTTCTCCAGTTTGAGTAACTTCAGTTCCTTCAACTTTTCCTCATCTTACCTATTTGTCAAAGCTTTCATCAGTTTTAAGCGTCTCAATTCAGCGACTGAGCTGAGAACTGGACTGGAGAGCGCTACTCTATATGTTACAGGTTTAAAAATGAATGAGCTGTAAATGTTAAAATAAAAGCCTGGGGCACTTTCCTAGGGCTGAGAAATTAGAAGGTTGCTGGGAAAGGTAGCTCCAAGTAGGAAGGGACCCTTTCTAACTAAGCAGCCCTATCTGTAGATGTGGCTAAGAGGAAGGAAGCAAAGCAGGGTTACCAATTCTGGAGTGGGACATATTTTTCCGCACACTGTGCTTTCTGCAGGCGCCGCTTAACCATACCACTAATTGAATTCAATGCCTCTGCTTATTTCAATAGCACCCCCCACTGGGCCTATATCTACCCAGGAATAATGGTTTTGGGTGTCAAAGAGGTAATTTGAAAAGACATTTTCCTCTACTGCTTTAAGTGAAACCTTGGGTTGGGGGGACCCGAGCTGCCCCAAAATATCTTATTCAGGGTTAAAACTTTCTTTTCCCTGGTTGTAATGGAATCTGGTTGTCCTCTATGAGTTTTTGCTTTTATGAATAGCAGGAAGATGGCCTGATTTTAAGGATTGCCCTTGACTTTTTCAAGCAGCAGGATCCAGATCATTCACTCTGTCACCATAATTTTAACTTAAAGCACCGCTAACCCGTACTTGAGACTACTACAAATTTGTTTATTTTGCAGTAAATAAAACAATAAAATCTTCTTAAAATTTTTACAACTGTTAATAGTGTTTAGGTTAGCTCAGCCAACTGCATGCATGGGGATGCTTAAAGTGTCCTAGAGCAAATGGTTCTTTTGGTCAATGGTTCACTTGTACAGGATACCCTGGCCAGAGCTAAAAATGGCTTCTGATTATCTAGGAGTGATTTTACAGCATTTAAAATATTAAAATTTTGAATAACATTTTAGATCAATTTGAATGTAAAAGGACAGAAAAGAAGTTAGTTAAATTGTAAAATTTCTATTACAGAGTAACTCTGCTCATATCAATCTAGTTCTCAGCATAAGAACATTTTCCTTTCAACAGGGCTTTTCCTGTCTTTCAGACTTGTGGAAAAAATGATTGGTGTATTTCATATGAATGTAAAAGACTCTTTTGGCTTGATCTAGTATCAATAACCTGGGTAGCGGGGTTGGGGAAAATTGGGCCCTGGGGGGTTGTCATCTCATTGGCATGAAACATATGGAAAACACAGGTACATTTATGCTGCTGTTGAACTATTTTCTTAAGCCTGTTACTATGGCTTCTAAGTGCATCAACAGGCAGTCCCCTTTACAGGCGGCTCTTCACATTTCCAAATGCTCCCTGTCCTTTTACTCATTGTTATTCAAAATGTAGTGTGTGGAAGAGCAACCTGGCTTTCACCTGGGAGCTAATTAGAAATGTAAATAGAATCTTGAGCCTATTCCAGAGCGCTGAATGGAAATCTGCACAGTTACAAAATCTGCAGGGCTACAGAATGATTCAGGACCACAGGAAAGTTTGAGAGCTGATCATCTGCACGGACTTTCTCTAATAATTTTGACCAAAGTGATTATTGCCTCTTTTCTCTGAACTCCCACCTTACCTTTTGTCCATTCTTTAATTTAGCACTTTATTAGGATTCTATATTTCTCAAGAATTGTTGGATGTATGCAAATATTATGTCCCTGACAATATTGTGAGCTCTTAGACCAGGGTTTGGCACAATTCTCTAAAAAGGGGTTGGCACATGGTAAATATTTTAGGCTTTGCAGGCCAGATACTGTCTCAGTTCCATATTCTTTTTAGACTTGTTTACTCTTTAAAAATTAAAGCATATTAGGTAAAAAAGCCATACCAAAATGGGCCCAAGTCTATATTTGGTTTGTGGGTAGGAGTTAGCCCACCCCTGCCCTAGATGTCTAGGCCAGAGTTGTGTGCTGGCTTTTGGTACAGGGCTGTTAACATTTGCAATTGATGCTGATTTCTCAGTGGATTGTTAAAAGTCATTTCATATTTCCTTCTGTCTTATGTTCTAAAACATTTTGCAGTAGGGCTTAGAAAAGTTTTTTTTTGTTTGTTTTTTAATTAAAGATTTTATTTATTTATTTGACACAGAGAGAGGTCACAAGTAGGCAGAGAGGCAGGCAGAGAGAGGGGGGATGCAGGCTCCCTGCCAAGCAGAGAGCCCTATGTGGGGCTTGATCCCAGGACCCTGAGATCATGACCTGAGCCGAAGGGAGAGGCTTTAACCCACTGAGCCACCCAGGCACCCCTAGAAAAGGTTTTAAAAATTATACTATATCAATAAAAGGACGTGTTTACATACTTTAAAAAGAAGCTATTAATAAGAATGGAAGATTCCAAATGAACTCATACATACATGCATGCATACATACATACATACATTTCTTTTCTTATAGGTGCCAAGACAAAAATAAACTATGAATTTCCACTTGGCAAAAAAATATAATAATCCTTAATTTTTCATTAAGATCATATTGGTAAAGAAATGTTGTTATTTATTACAGCCCAATATGAGTACATCAATAGCAAATAGAATGAAAGTAATATGCCACAGTGGTCAGTTTAAAATTTTTTATGACAATATATTTTTTGTGACTTGACCATAGTATTATTCTGTAGTCTCTAAGTGCTTGTTAAATTGTAACTTAATATTGTTATGAGCCATCTGTGGTGTGCGGTGTTTATTTATATGTCATGATTAAATCCTTGATTTTTGATTGCATTAATAAAGAACTGAAACAGTGTTAGCAGGAGAGGAATGAAAAAATCTTCTAGGAAAAGCACCAGTATTATGTATATATTACACACATGCACACACACACACACACACACACACACACAGGCACAGACACGCACATGCAAGCAAGCAAGCATGCTGACCTGTTTTATCGCTCTAGGCAATGTTAGGGAGAGAAATGGGTTTTCTGTTTAGGCTGCTATTTTGTGGATTTTTTTTTTTTTTTGACCCTTATAAGAAAACTAGTAATAAGCTTATTTTGAGACCAGAAAAAAAATGTAGTTTTCCTGATAGGAAAGACCAAAAAACATTAGTTACATATCCTATAGATTCTTTCTTTCATTGGTATCAAAAGAACTGGACTGTGTTTGGAAATCTGAATGTAATGAAAGGCTACACAGAATATATTTAAACTTGTGAAACCATTTGTTATTAACATGAGAAATAATTTTTCTGAAGACACTGTTCATCTACAGAGAAAGAAATCATAACATTCAAGATGTAAAAGCAGATTATTTGCATTTATCTCTTTTTAAGCTTGATATGTTCACAAGAATAAGGCTTTTAACTTTCATGCACTGTAAGAGAATAATTAATAGCTAATCTATAAATACTCACTTAAAATGCCATTATTTTTGTTTGGTTCCCCGCAATATTATTTATACGTTTCCATGAAGGTGTTCCAAATTTTGTTTATTTCCATGTCTTTCTTCCTGTCTGGAGTTATGTTTAATAATCAAAGAACACCACTAAACTGGATGTAGTTGACCTCACATCCCCAAAACATTACATAACAATCATTTTGAGGGGCTGCCCCTTTTGCAGTCATCCACTGGGTTTCCTGGGAGTGGAAGGTTGTACTTTTCCAGATTGACATAAAGAAACTTACTCTGACATATGTCCAAGATGGTCAGGATGAGGTCTTCACAGGAAGTCAGATCTAGGGAATCATTCATTCAAGATGATGATGTTTAGATAGTAGAAACCAGTGAAGGTAACCTCAGAGGTCAAAAGGCATGACCCTATACTTAAATTAGTAGAGTTATGTTTAGAAAATTTCATGTTTCCCTTTTGCACATACACGTGAATGTATAGATTCCCTGGAGATGTGTCTGTGCAGATTCGACCTGGTAAGGGGGAGAAGAACAGAGTAGATGCTGGTTTTGTACTGCTCCTATTTTTGGCCAATTCCCTTAATGGCAGAAACACAGCTTGCCTTAATTCAGAACACATTCTTATATGCAGAACACATTCTTCTACATGAAAAGGGACCATATAGGTTAACACCCAAACTAGAACACTCCTGATAGTGAAAAAGGATGCTATTAACAATTTCAGCTGAAAACAGATACACACCAGGGACGTTTGGCTAGCGGACTAAAGAGGAATGTTGAAGAATGAATGGATACCATCCAAGATTTTATTAATGGGTTCTCAAAGGCCCTGGATCTCCAGACTTGAGGACATGCAAAACATTGGTTTGGGAAGTACACAGCTGATTCCCATCCTAGTTTATCACTTGCTGTCTATGTGACCTTGGGCGTAATTGATCTTTCAGTTTTCTGGTTTTAAGTGGGAATAATAATCCTTACTACTCGAGGTTATTTTAAGGCTTAAAGAGATGATATATGTATAGTATTTAGCACAATGCTTGGCACAGAACAGTCACTCAGTAAATAAATACCATACTTTGTTATCCCTATTTGACCAGAATCTAGTCCTATGTATGTGAATAATAATATAACCACAGCAAGGCGTAAAAGAGCCTTTTTGACTGCTTGCTCCCATACATTCTTTGGGCTTCTAAGACAACTCCCGTCCTAGGTCCCATGATCAGTCAGCAAGCTCCTAGCATGGGCTCCCCTCATGTCTTGCAAATACTGAGACTGAACCATGAGACACAGCCTACTGCTTGAATAGGTTAGGATTTATGCAGCCACAATGACCCAAATTTTTAGGACATTTCCCTAATCCTCTGTAATACATGACTTCTTAGAAGAACACATTAATAAGTTGGAAGATGTTCAGTTTACTTACGGATGCATATATTCCACAGTTCTCTTTTCTGGTAACACAGAAGAGCTGGGGCTAACACTTTGCTCATGAAAAAAAAATTTCAGGAATTTTGACAGCCATTATTAAAAATTAATTTATGTAAACATTAACTAAATTATATTAAAAACAAGGTAATGTATCCTCGAAATTCACCAATTGCTAATTATTTTACTACATTTAACTATTATCTATGCTTTTCAGCTTATTTATGTCCACAGTGTCTGTAAGGTAGAATACTGTATAGTGGTCTGCTACTCTCATTACACATCTGTTCTCAACTCCACACTCAGTGATGCTCCTTTGGCAGCTTGAAATAAGACAAATCGGGTATATTCACACCATGGAAGCAGATGAGCACTACAAATCAAGACTTGATTTAATGTGTGTTGATTGTCAAGACTTCAGAAAGTGATGGAGAAAATGTAGATTAAACCTTTAGGTATGCCTTGGCTGCAACCTGTATAGTGTGAGTAATACACAAAATTGAGGGAATAGTCTCCCAGGATTTAAAAATAATTCTCTGATTGAGTGAAGAAGTCAGTCAGATCATTGAAAAAGCAGTGAATTGTTCTTCATTGTTCTACTTTCTCACTAATGTATGTTTTCATTGTTCTACTTTCTCACTAATATAAAGGAATATATCAACTGACATTCATATCAGAACTACACTTTTGCTCCTTTTTTTTTTAAGATTTTATTTATTTATTTGACAGAGAGAGAGAGATCACAAGTAGGCAGAGAGGCAGGAAGAGAGAGAGAAAGGGGGAGAAGCAGGCTCCCTGTTGAGCAGAGAGCCTGATGTGGGGCTCGATCCCAGGACCCTGGGATCATGACCGGAGCAGAAGGCAGAGGCTTAACCCACTGCGCCACCCAGGCGCCCCACTTTTGCTCATCTTTTGCAGCCATAGTTTGGCTATGAATACAAGAACTTAACAAAAACTACAAAAGGATTCCGGGAGATCCAATTTGCTATATAGAATTCACAGAAAAGAGTATCATATATTCTATTATTGTTTATAAATTGTGTGATGTGAAATATCCTCTATATCAGCAAAAATTTATAAAAAGTGTGTGTGTACCTAACTATATCATCATTATTATTATTATTATTATTATTATTATTTTAAAGCAGAGGAAGCTGGTTGTTAAACATTTACCAGAACACCACTTGTTGGAACCTACAGAGCTACTCTTATTTGATGTCAGAACAGCCCCTAAGTTCATAAGTGCCCCTAAGGTCAGTATTTAACTCTGGGACCTTCAGGGCTTGGTGCTGTTGCACTGCTAGTCCATGGAAAGGCAAACCAGTAAGGGTTAAAATCAGAGAAGTGAAGCTTGAAGAGTGAGACTAGGTGGTAGAGTGAATGGTGACTTAAACTAGAGGCGCACACTTGAAAAAGAACACAGAAGTCCTCATGGGAAACAAGACAGCCAGAGAGAGAATGAGATGAAGGGTGGAGTTAGTTCCTGAGTCCACTCATTTAAAGGATACCTTATTTTTTTTGGGGGGGGGGGGGCATCAGACTATCTACTGTTCTGAGTCTATAGCTAGAAGCATTGTCCTGTCTCAGACAGTTTAGGGGCCTAGGAGGTTTTGTGTTGGTGAGGTTGAAAGTGAAATTGGCTTTGGGTGAGCTTTCAACTCAAGGAAATTGGGGAGAAATGATAGCCATTTCAGGGAACTTATTTTTTTAGTACAGAAGGATGGTTATTGGAAACATTGGAAATCTTATTTATTCTAGTCCACGATTTTATGTAAGAGTTCTTGGAGGTTCATTCTTAGCAATTAGACCCTTCAGTCCTCACATGGCACCTATTTAATATGTATATTAAATCTTGAATCCATCTGAATTTCAGTTTTGTGTATAAAGGAAATATCTGACAACTTTTTTCCTGAAAGTCTGGTGAATTTTCTTAGAATGCTCATCAGTAGAATATATTTTTATTATCTTAAAGATTTTATTTATTTATTTGACACAGAGAGAGAGAGCAAGCACAAGCAGGGGGAGCAGCAGGCAGAGGGAGAGTGAGAGACAGTCTCCTCAGTGAGCAGGGAGCCCAATGCCAGCCTTGATCCAAGGACCATGGGATTATGACCTGAGCCAAAGGCAGACGCTTAACCAACTGAGCCACGCAGGCGCCCCAGAATATGTTTTTAGTTAAAACCTACTTTTAGTTAAAATGCTTTAGTTAAAGCATTTGGCTTTTAGAGAGACCTGAAAGACAATGGCTTAAACCAGAGATTCTCAGACTTTATTTAAAACAAGTATCAGAATCCCCTGGAAGGCTTGTTAAAACCCAGATTGCTGGGTGTTTTCTCCAGAGTTTTGAGACAGTAGGTCTGGGATAGTGTCCAAGAATTTGGATTCCTAACAAGTTCGTAGGTGATATCGATGCTGCTGCTCTAAGGGCCACACTCAAAATAACTGGTTTTAACAACTAAGGGATTGATGACTTACAGTGGATCAGGGATGGACAGTCTGTCTAAAGCTAGGCCACCTAGGCCTGGCACCTTGGTTGTAGGATGCCTTGGAAACTTAGGCTCCTTGAATTTTTCTGTTCCTAAATCCTTATATTGGGGCTTTAGGCTTTATGGCCCTGTGATTGCTTCATGTTCCCTCCAAGAGTAAGAAGAGGCTTCACCTGTACCTCTACCTCCCCATACTCCCTTCTCTTTGCTCCTTCTCCCAAGTTGGACCTAGAAATTCCTGTTTATAGCTTTTCAGCTAGAACTGTGTCACATAGCAACCTTTACCTGTAACAGCAATTTAGACACATAGATCTTTTTTTAAGCTAGCTACATTGCTACCCTGAGCAAAACTGGATATGGAAGGCATTTGTGTATTGTTTGTGATTTCAGCGGTGATCTTTCTTTCCTAGTGTTTCATTATTAAGATGCTATCTTACTTTGCATCCTCATCTGTAAGGTGCTTTCAGGTATACGATCTTTAAATGCGATAATGTGTTTTTCTTATTTGATATATTGATGTAGCCGGACTCATTCGCAATGGCACATGTCCTAATACTAAGCTGTCATTGCATTTATGCCTGATTATTCTCTAATGGTCTGTTGAATCTGGTTGCATATATTGTATTAAGATTTTTACACTACTTCTCATTAACTAAATCACTATATTGTTGACTTTAGAACCATATTTAACAGGTTTTTAATATCAGGATTATTCTAGCTTTAAAAACAAACTTGTGCACTGTGTCCCTGGGAATCTGCTAGGCTGAGGTTTACATGAATTTAAATTTTTTAGATGCTTTATAAGGTTCATACCTTAACAATTCTCATTTTACAGATGAAGAAAGTGGGTTTGAGAGCAGTTATCTAAGTTCATCGATCTAGGAGATTCTAAGCCCCTTCTTATTTAGACCAATTCTTACTTTATTAGGTACACTGGGAAGCCTTACATCTTTTGTTACGTTGCAGAATAGCTTATGCTGTTTGAGAATTATTAATTTCTCAAAAGATTAAAATAATTTCTCCATAAAATAAATTCAGATATTCATTTTCTGATTCCGTAGTCTTTTGGGAAAGTTATTTCATGATAACTTAAAATTTTTCTTATAGTTAATTTAGATTTTCAATTTCTTCCTTGTCATTTAGATTGTCAAATTTATTAGCGTGCAATTGAACACAGTATACACAAATGAAAATTATCTTTGTATTTGTCACAATCTCTTTTTATTAGATTTATTAAAGAATGATAAATTGCTTTATGTTTTCTCAAAGAACTAGAACTTGACTTTATCTGTCAGCTTTCTCTTTCTATTTTTGTAATCCACTGTCCTATAAAACATCACTTTCATTACATTCTACCTCTACTCTCCTTAAAACAGTGTTATAATTGCTTCTTTTCCAATATCTTAAAGTAAATGATTAGTGTATTTTGTCTACTTATTTTGTTATTTAAAAAAAATTAACACAAGCTTTTGACTTTATTAATTCATTTTTAAATATAGCTTTAGGTTAAATCCCTTATCTTTTTATACATATCATTTCATTTTGTATTTGATTTTATATTTAACCAAGAGTTATTTAGGAGAAATTATTTTAACTCCAAGGGATTATAAATATACATCTGGGTTTTTTTACTATTAATTTTTAGTGGTTTTATATTTTTTGTTTCATTTTGTTTTGTTTCATTATGATCAGAGAGAGTGACCAGTATAATTTCATTTTTTGTAGTTTACTGGGATGTTGATTGATCCTAGAAAATAATCCAATTATATTTTCAAAGACATTTTAAAATAAAATACTATATATGTTTTTCATAGATAAAAATATATGTTATATAATTCATCTGTTTTAATTACTTTGCCCCCAACTAAATCTCTTTTATTTGATGCTTCATACCAATAGTGGTTTATGAAGAATCCCACTATAAACCTATTTCTGTCCATTTCTTCTATTATCATCAATATAAACTTTTTATATTTTTATAACCTCACACATAATTCTTATGTTTCCTTTTAATCTTATAAATTCACCCTTTTTATCTCATATATGCTTTTCTTTTTCTTCGGTGTTCTCTTGTCTATATAAATATCACTGCCTCTACTTTATGCTTTTTTAACATTTGTTAAAAATATTGTTGACCATCTCACTCTCTTTAATTAAGCTTTTTGTTTAATTTGTTTTACACATTTTTCTTGTAAGCAACAGTTGGATTTACATAAAACTAAATCTAAATATTTTCCTTTCTTAATAAGGAATTTTAAACCAATATTCATTAAATGATATAATCATGTTTTAATCTACTTTTGGAATTTTATTTTATTTTTCTAAGTTTATACTTCTTGTTTCTTTTCTTATTACCTACCTTTTACTACATATACTGTGTGTTTTTTCATTTGTATTTCTTTCAGAGATTTGGAAGATATAATCCCGCTTTTAGTTCTATTTAGGCATTATTTTTGTTAAAAATATAGAAATTTATCCATCTTTAATTATTCATTCATCAAATTTTTTTGTAGGTTTTGTAAGGTAGGCATTATTCTACACCATAGGAATCATAGTTCGCAAATAAATACATAAATAAAAATGGTATAGTCTCTGCCTTTATGAATTTTATACTCCAGAGAGTAAGACATTTATTTGCCAAAGAATCACAGAACACTGTTGTAAAAGTCAGGGTTCAACTAGAGATGTAGAACAAGTGGAAGGTATATATTAAGAAATTCATTGCAAGGATTTGACTTATTCAATTGTGTATGGTGTCTAGGCAAGTCTGAAATTGTAGGGCAAGTTATCAGAAAGAGTGAGCTAGGATCTCTTAGTCAAGGGCTGAAGATACTGTCCACACACAGGAATTTCTTCGTCTTTACAGATACCTCAGCTTTGATTTTAAGGCCTTTCGACAGAATGAATCAGGTCTACCTAGATTATCTAGAAAAATCTTCCTTGCTTAAAGTCAGCTGATTATGGATTTTAATTACACATACAAAATACCTTCACAGCAATATCCTGATTAGTATTTGATTAAATAATTGGGGATTATAGCCAAGTTGATGTATCAAAAGATAATTAAGAATGTAAAATTAGCAAGGAAGAGGTGCATAGCATTATAAAATTGAACATAAAGGAAAAAAGTTGACTTAGGCTTGGAGGCTAGGTAGACCTTGGCCCCTTCATGGTCCATCTTGTTGTTTGGCCCAATACTTTATAAGTTTTTGGCAGTCATGTGCCCAGTTGATTTGCAGGTTGGTTAAGATTTCATAGCCACGACATGCTGAGTGTTATCTTAAAGGGAATTATTTACCTCATTTATATGGACCCAAATTATTTTCCAGATGAGCCAGGCCAAAAGAATTTCCCTCTTAAATGGTTCTCAGACAGTTCATTGCTTTAAAATGCAAACACATACTTCACCATCAACAAAAAAAAAACCATATCCAGCCTTCAAACAAATATTTTTGAATTCTGAATTCTGAAATCTAATGAACATTTGTATTATTAAGAACTTAATATTTTTTCTTCAGTTCTTGATAAAACCTCTTGAAAAGGTAGTGAATTTATCTATCTCTTGAATTGACAAAATGACTTTCATTGTAAAAGATAATCTTCATATATGAT
This sequence comes from Lontra canadensis, assembly GCF_010015895.1. Lineage (NCBI taxonomy): Eukaryota > Metazoa > Chordata > Mammalia > Carnivora > Mustelidae > Lontra > Lontra canadensis. The sequence goes on from NW_022631044.1 coordinate 5,153,100, forward strand.
ATCTATGGCCCCTTGGTGCCCACGTCATCTAATGGAGAACATAATGTGCCTCAGTACTATGTGAGTAGCTTCCATCTTCATCATAGAAGCAAAAATACATATGTGGCTAATCATTGCAGGCCCTCCATCTGCACCTTGGGTATCCAGATGTTTTGTCTAACTGAAGTTTAGCTCAGCAAATAAGTTTTCTCTTTTTCTTCTTCTTCTTCCCTTTTTTTTTTTTCTTTTAACATTTCAAAGGTGCTGGTAGAGGAGTTTCCAAAAGATGTTTGTAAACTAGGAATTTTCTTGGATGACATCAGTTTGCATATACCCGATAAAAATTAGGAGCCGCCTACAGAAAGATGTCGGGATCAAATTGCATCCTGAATATAAAAAGAATGACTATCAACTCATTCATATATTGCTTCAAAACATTAGAAGGGCAGCAGTTCTGGAATGAATGAAATCATTTGCCAAAGGCACTGCCTCACTTGTCCCCTCTTCTCCAAGACACAACCAATCCCGTCATTTCCAGGAGTCATGGCTTTACCCTGGTCTCTGTAGCAGTGAAAGCCTTCTTTTCCTTGTGTGTTGGATTTGAGATATGTAAATTTGGAGGATGCCTCTGACAAGGGTTGTATGTCAGAACTAATCCAAGTTTTGGTAAAGTTCTTGTCTTCGTACACTGAACTTCTTTTTTAGGCAAAAATCTATACTGATGTGTTGTTAGGATGGATGGTTGTAATTTTTTGCATCAGTCTTATAATCCTTAGTTTCTGCAGTGAGAATGTGATGTGATTCCTTGAGTACTCTTTGCTTTGGTCTTCAAATTGCCTTGAGGCCAGAATCAGCCAATTTACCCGTTCCAAAAGAATTTATTCTATCCAAAAGAATCTTATCTCCTCCAACTTAATATCATTAAAGAAAGACTATTTCTGAGTCTTTTTCTTCTCTCTCCTCACTCTATTTTCCCTAGCAATTAGGCTATTTGCTTAAAATTGCGTTTTCCACTTAGCAAAACCACAACAAAAAATTCTACCTAACCTGAGGTGAAACATCATTCGGAGGAGTATGACTACAGAAGAAGGCATACCGAAGGTTGCCATCACCATTTCATGTGAAGAGCAGTACTTTTAGCACAAAATTAATAAAAAGCTCTACTAGAGACTATGTTCCATCAAAAACAAGGGAATAAACAAAAAAGAGAAAGTCTTGAGATTCAGGGGATATAATCTAAATCAGGAGACATGAAGGGAATTCCTAGGATAATTAGGAAGTGATATCATAAGATATTAGTGGTATAATTAATTTACACTCTACATAAAAGCAGAATGGAAGTTCTCAGGAGGGAAACCTCTAAAAGTAAAACATTGAAGCGGAGATTTCTTTCTGGTGAAAAATTGTTTTGACTATTGTCATGTGTGTGGACAATTAGCAATAAATATAAGGAAAAACTAAATAAATGAAAACAGACAGATATCTGGAATGCCAGGTGGCCTGGGAGGGAGATTTCTAATTATGGCAAAATGAAAAGTATGGCAAGTCCTCTAGCCTCAAATAAACATAAAACTTGATAAATTTTTGGAAAAAAAAAAAAATCAGGGCTCTAGAAATCAAAGGCAAGGGGCGCCTGGATGGCTCAGATGGTTAAGCATCTGCCTTGGTCGGCTCAGGTCATGATCCAAGGGTCCTGGGAATGCATTGGGCTCACTGCTTGCTGGAAGCCTGCTTTCCCTCTCCCACTCCCCCTGTTTGTTTGCCTGCTCTCGCTGTCTCTCTCTCTGTCAAATAAATAAATAATCTTAAAAAAAAAAAAATCAAAGGCAAACAACATATTAAGAAGAATTTATTACTAAAAGATTTGCTGACCTTCAGATGAGAGCAACGGAAATCATTGCTATTCTTTGCTGTTCCCATTCAGTCCTTTAGCTCACATGGTGGGGCTAGCCATAAACCAATAGCTTTTTTTTTTTTTTTTTTACTATTACACAATTGTGCTAGTATTTTTTTTTTAGAGACTTTGTTTATTTATTTGACAGACAGAGATCACCAATAGGCAGAGAGTCAGGCAGAGAGAGAGGGGACGCAGACTCCCTGCTGAGCAGAGATCTCTATGTGGGGCTCAATCCCAGGACCCTGAGATCGTGACCTGAGCTGAAGGCAGAGGTTTAACCCACTGAGCCACCCAGGTGCCCCTGTGCTAGTATTTTATTAACTGAAAAGCACTTTACAAGAAAATGTAAGTATGGTTTCCAATAGGAATGTTATACTGGGAGTTGATATCAAACTCACAGATTTTAGTTTTGCAAGGAAAAACAGGCTTTCAGGTTAAACAATAATTTGTAACCAAAACTTTAATCCCAAGGATTCTCACAAACATATTACAAATGACAGCATGAAAAAAAAAAAAAACTTGCACAGTAAACCTCTTAACTCCTGCCCAGATAAAGTGTGGCATTTAATATTATGAAAACAAAACTGCAAAAATTGAAATAAGCCTTTTTCCGTAAAGCTGGAATATAGTATGTAGCTATAGTTGAACAAGCAATCTTTAAAATCTGCTGTGAAAACCAGCAGTTTTGCTATTGAAGGAGCCCACATGATTCGGAGCAAAGGGCAAAAAAAAAATCTCACACCCAGCAGTATTGCCAGCAATCATAGCAATCTTTTTTTTATTTTTATTTTTAAGATTTCATTTATTTATTTGACAGAGAGAGACACAGCGAGAGAGGGAGCACAAGCAAGGGGGAGTGGGAGATGGAGCAGGCTTCTGCTGAGCAGGGTGCCAATGTGGGGCTTGATCCCAGGAACCCTGGTTCATGACCTGAGCCAAAGGCAGATGCTTAACGATTGAGCCACCCAGGCGCCCCAATCATAACAATCTTAATAGGAAAAGAATAATGAAAGCATCAGCCCTGTGACTCAAGCCTGAGGCTGTAATCCTGTTTACAGTGAGTTGCAGACCTGTAGATTCCAAAAACAATTAAAAAACCATAGAAGAGCTAGCTAGCAAATGTCCTTGTACTTCACTGGCTTACTGAGAGGCCGTGTATATATGCAGAAAAGACCTGAAAGAATGTGACTGAATAAGCAGGGTCAAAATGCCTGAAATATGGATGTGCTCCCAATCAACAAACAGATCTATGAGCAGGGTGTAAACCTACTGACTCCAGGAATTTCAGTATAACATCTGGCCAGTCATGAGCTGGCCACCAAGCTATCCATACTATGTTGACCTCTGAGCAAGTCTGACCAGGAAAAAAGAGAGAAGACACAAATTAGGGAATTAAAGAATGAAAGAGAGAACATCATTGCCAACTCTGAGAAATAAGGAAATAATGATAATATTATGTCAAAAAATTAGAAAACTCAGATGAAACATAATTTCCTACACAAACTACTGAACACAAACCACTGAAACTGACTTAGGAAGAAACAGAAACTCAGAATAGACCAATGAATAAAGAAATTAAATTAGTAATTAAAAATCCACAGAGGTGCTGGGTGGTTCCATCCTTTTAAGCATCCCACTCTTGATTTCAGCTCAGGTTATGATCTCCCTGTAGTGAGACTGAGTCCTGCCTTGGGCTCCAGGCTCAGAGGGAGTCTGCTTCTCTCCTGCTCTCTCTGTCACAAACCTTACTCACACTCTTCCTCTAAAATAAAAAAATCTTAAAAAAAAAAAATCCACCAAGAAAAGCCCAGACTCAAATATCTTCACTATTCTGCAAACGTTTAGGTAAGAAATAGGGGCACCTGGGTGGCTCAGTGGGTTAAGCATCTGAGTCTTGATTTTGGCTCAGGTCATGGATGATCTCAGGGTTGTGAGATTGAGCCCTATGCTGGGCTCTGCGCTTAGCAGAGTGTCTGCTTCAGATTCTCTCCTCTCCCTCTGCACCCCCTTCCCAATGACGCTAATCGTTGCTCTCTCTCTAAAATAAACAAATCTTTAAGTGAGAAATAATACCAACCCTTCTCGAATTCTGTCAGAAAATAGAGGAAAAAGGGATACTTCTCAGCGCTATGAGGCAAGTATTAGCCTTATATTAAAGCCACTTAAAGGTATCTTTAATCTCAAGAAGAGAAAACTACATATTAATATTTCTTTGACTGTAGATACAAAAAAATCCCCTCAAAAAATTAGCAAATAAAATCAAATCCAGTAATAAATAAACAAGATACCCAATGGCCAAGTGGAATTCATCACAGAAATGGAAGATTGCTTTAAACATCTGAAAACAAATCATTGTAATATATCATATTAATGAAAACAGATAAAACCACATGATTAGCTCAAGAAACATAGAAAAAACATTTGAAAAAATCCAGCAATCATAAATGATAAAAACATTCAACAAATTGGGAATAGTAGGGAACTGTTCAATGTGATAAAAGGCATCTGCAAAAGTCTATAGCTAACATATTTAACTTTGAAAGACTTAATGCTTTGCTCCTAAGATCGGGAATAAGATAAAGATGTTCACTTTCACCTGTGGTATTCAATATCGTACTGGAGACTCTAGCCAGTACAATAAGAAAAGACAAAGAAATTAAAAGCATACAGAGTTAAAAAAGAAGTAAACTGCTTTTTTTTTTCAGACAACATGACCCTGAATGTAGAAACTCCCAATAAATATAAAAAACATACTGGAGCTAAACAATGAGTTCAAGTTTATAAAATACAAGATAAGTATGCAAAAATAAATTATTTTCTATATTATAGCAATGATCAATTGGAAAATAAAATTTCATTCCTATTAGCATCAAAAAGAATAAAATATTGACAATAAAGACAATAAACATAACCAAAGTAGTACAAGTCTTGCTCATAGAAAACTATGAAACACTGCTGAAAGAAACTAAGATTAAGGGGTGCCTGGCTGGTTCAGATGGTAGAGCATGTAGCTCTTGATTGCAGGGTTGTGAGTTAAAGCCCTGGGTTAGATGTAGAGCTTACTTAAAATAATTAAGATTGAAATAAATGGAGAGACATTTTATGTTCTAGACTGAAAAACTCAATATTGTTAAAATGGCAGTTCTTTATAAATTTAATATAATCTCTATCAGAATCCCAGGAGACTTTTTTTTTTTTTTTGGTAGAAATTGACAAGCTACTCATATAGTTATATGGAAACACAAAGAATCTGGACTAGCCAATGAAATTTTGAAAAAGAATAAATTTGGAGGATGTGGATTTCCCAATTATAAAACTTCTTATAAATCTATGATAATCAAGACAGTGGAGTATTGGGGTAAGGAGAAACATGTGGATCAATGAATTTACTACCTGTCCTTTTACCAAAAAAAGTTTGCAACTCTCTGATAGATCTGCTGAAGAACTTATATCTAGAATATATAAAGCACTTTACAACTCATTAATAAGGAGACAATCCATTTAAAAAGAAGAGAAAGAGTTCAGGTAGCATTTAGATGCAAAGATTAGCCCTTGGATGATAGCACCAGAGATTACAACCACAAGGAACTGAGTTTGGCCAATGGCCTGAGTGGGCTTGAAAGAGCCTTTCCCAGAGCCTCCGGTAAAGAATATATCCTGCTGATATAATTTCAGTCTTGTGAGACCTTAACAAGAAAACTCAGCTGAGCCCAAATGGACTTCTCAACTACAAAAACAGATAATGAATGCATATTATTTTAAGCAGCCATATTTGTGGCAATTTGATGTAGCAGTAGTAAAAATCTAATGCAGAGAGCAACAGATGTACATAGACATTTCATCAAAATAGATCATGGGCTAATAAACCCATGAAAAAGATACTTGAGTTAGTCATCAGAGAACTATAAATTAAAATGAGATACTTCTGTATACCTGCTGAAATGGCTTTAAAGAAAAGACTGACAGTTTCAAGTGCGGATGTTGATACGGAGTAACGGGAGTTCTCAGACATTGCTTGTGTGAATGTAAAATGAAACAGCTACTTTGGAAAACAGGTTACCGGTTTCATAAAAAAGTTAAAAGAAAACTTACTATACATCTCAGCAATCTTATGTCTATTTATTTATCCAAGGGAAATGAAAATATAAGTCTACACAAAGACTTGCACACCTGTGTTCACAGCAGCATTAGTTATAGTAGAAACAAAAAAAGTGGAAACAATCCAAATATTCATCAGGTGATGAGTAGATTAGCAGAGTACTCTACATCCATAAAATAGAATACTGTTGATCAATCGAAAGAGCTACATATACATGCTTCACCATAATGAATCTCAGAGTATTATGCTAAGTCAAAGAAGCCAAGCAGAAAGCACTACCTATGGCATGATTCCATTTAAATGAAGTTTCCAGAAAAGGCAAATTTACAGAGACAGAAAACAGATACGTGGTTGCCTGGGGCTGGGAGCAGAAGCAGGCGCTGACAGCAAACAGACGCAGAAGAGTTTTTGGGGTGATGGAAGTGTTCCAAAGTGATAGTTGCACAACTCTATAAATTTACTAAAATTCATGGAATTGTACATTGAGTTGTAATGATGGGTGTGTAAAATTTAAATTTAAAATTTATGGTGTATAAATTGTACCTCAATTTTAAAAAATGGTAATAATTAACTTTGGCAAAAATATAAGAAAGGAAATGTAATCATAGTAGAGTGCTCAGCTGTGAGTAATATTTACATAGACATAACTGGATATTGATTTAATCTACAAAAATGAATATAACTACACTGGAATCACAGAGCAGGGAAAGCAGACGGTACAGGAGTATAAGGAAGTAAAGTATTCAAGTACCATAACAGGAAGTAAGTAGATTATGTACAAAACTTATGTGTCTAAACATAGCAAAATACACATATTATTTAAACATACAAAGCTAGGCAAGTGCCAACAAAAACAGCTAAAAAAGAGTCAGGTGATTGCAACTGAAGTCATCAAGTAAGGAGTAGGAAAAAGTGGGTGAAGGAACTAATCTTTTTTTACTATAAGCCTTTCAGTACAATTTTCTTTCTTTCTTTCTTTCTTTCTTTCTTTCTTTCTTTCTTTCTTTCTTTCTTTCTTTCTTTCTTTCTTTCTTTCTTTTAAAGATTTTATTTGTTCGTTTGAGAGAGAGACAGAAAGAACACAAGCAGGGGGAGAGGCAGAGGGAAAGGGAGAAGCAGATTTCCACTGAGTTGGGAGCTGGACGTGGGGCTTGATTGCAGGACTTGGAGATCATGACCTGAGCCCAAGGCAGATGCTTAACCATCTGAGCCACCCAGACACCCTCACAGTTTTTGATAACATGAAAATTTACTTTTAAATGAAAATTACAAAGAATTAAAATCAAACACCAAGCTTCCTTGTTTTTTCCTCTTCTTTTTCTATTTCTTTCATTTTCCCTCTTTGGGAAATTTCCTAAATTTTTCCTATATTTTTTCTAACAAGTCTATTAAGTTTTTCTTTTTTTAATATGCTCTCATATTTAAAATTTCTTGATCTTTTTGTTCCTTGAATCTTCTTTTTTATACTGTTTTATTAACAACTGCTAATCTCTATGATTATTGAGTTTTTCTCAAGCTTTCTTTTTCCTGCTGAATTTTTCCTTCCTCTAAATGCTTTTTTTGTTTTTCTTTCTTAATCTCAGTTATTCCTATTATAAAGTTTCCTTGGCTGTCTGGGAATCTCGATAGCCTTCTTATGTTTAATAGTGTCAGACGAAGTTGAATTGCCAGAGAATTCACTTCTGGTCTTCAGAGGTGATTTGGGAGAATTTGCTCAGCTTCCGCAGAGTCGCTGCTTCTTAAACTGCTCTTCACCAGCTTTCTTTACATTATCAATCCATTTCTAAGTACCCAATACCTGAGCCTTTGGAGGATTCTATTCATATATCTAGGCTTTCCTCATTTCCCATATTAGGATTCATCTTTTTTCTAGTTCTCTGAGTTACTTATTGTTCCTCTATCTGCCTTCCCTTTCCCAAAATGCTGAAATTGTATCCTCTGGTTCTATCCGTACTTGGGAATTTATGCCTATAAAAGCAAAAATCTTTCTATTGTCCTATTAATGGAAAGAATGAGAGAAATGTACTGGATCTGCCCCTCCATAAGTCACATGGGTATTGTGATTGCAGGGTCATTTTTAATGTTGCAGAAACAAGGAAACCACTATATTTTGTAAGAAAAATTTCTAAGCGACGTTTGGAATGGATATCCCTACCCTAGACCAGAGTGCACCAACTCTAGCAGAAGTCAGGAAGTAGAGGGAGGTTAAGTCTGAAGATTAGGGGGGTTTGGGATGGGGTGGGGTTGGTGTAGATGGTGAAGATGAGGTGGGTGTAACATCTAGAAGAATGCTGCATAGAACCTAGAATTATAGGTCTCCATCACAGGCTCTATCACACAATGAGCAAAATGTGTGCTCATTCTCTGACAACTCACTTGTAGCCTACATGGTATGCATATCAAATCCTTTGATTTCTCTCTTAAAATAACATAGTTGTGCTCATTTAATTTTAGATGATATATGCATTTGTCAGCTTAATGATAATACATATTTTATCATTGAAAAATTTAAACAAATCCTCCACTTTTGATAGAATTCTTGATTATGATTCCCAAAACAGAGTTCGAGCAGTTCAGGAATGCATTTCTTAACTTATCCTTATTGATGATATAAATAAGGAAATGTCTCCCAAATGGAAAGTATCTTCTTTTCGTCTTCAGTCAGGAGTGTTGCCAATTTGTTACATATAGTTTTAATTTTGGTTTGGTATTTATTGTCAAATGGATATAAGAAAAAGGATGTTTATATTATGTTATGTGGTCTTATTCTCAGCTCCAGATTACATGGGATACTCTCAGTATTTTTTTCCATCAGTTCTTTTAGTATTCAATATTATACATACATTTAATTAGATACTTTAGGCTATTGTATAATAATGATTTAGGGGTTATTGACATATACTCAGAGGCTAACTCAGTTATAACACTAAAAATTATTATTATTAGTTCTAAAATGAATATATCCTTGGAAGAAATTCATGTTGTATCAAAAATGAAAAGGTAGAAGGTGAAGGTCTCTCTTGACTGGAATGGTTGAGTTATGTCTACTAAGCATCTTACTTGCTAAAATAATAATAAGCTAGTAACAGAGCAACGATTTTACATTCTGGCAGACTAATTTAGATATTAAAACAACCAGGACATAGTCACACTGGCCATTATAATGGGAACAACAAGTTTGCCTCAAATTGCTCTGTCCTATTGATTCCTGTACTACTGCATCCTGAAAAGAACCGTATCTGAATACAAATGGAAAAAGAGAAGTTTGGACATGGTGAAGGAGGAGAGAGATGCTGCTGGATTAGAAGATAGTTCCTTTGGGGATGAGAGATGGGTTTCGGGTAAATGCAACCTTTTGTTTTTGTTTTCTCTGCTCCCCTCCTTGGTCTTCTGCAGCTTACTCTCAGTATGAAACCAGAGAGATCCTGAATGGCGTATGACGTGTCATTTTATGCATCTGCTAGTGGCTTCCCATATTACTCAGAGTAAAACCTACAGCCCTTACTTTTACAATGCCTCTTGTGATTTAAGTTCTCCGTACTTTTCTGGCCTCATTTTTTTGTTTTCTTGTCAGTTTCTCTCTCCTCTAGCCAAAGAGGGCAACTGCTGTTTTTCAACTCAGCAGGCATGCTTCTGCCTCAGGTTCTTTGTACTCTCTGTTCCCTCTCTGGAATGTTCTTCTGCCAATATGCTTTATTCAAAGGATCTTCTCTCCATGATTACTTCCCTGGAAACGCTCTCTAAAATTCACCCCCCCACCCACTCCGGAACATTTCTCATCTTATTGTTCTCATCGTTCCTTCTTTATTATTATTTATTTTTTTATCTTAGCAAGCATCAGTAACACTATATATTTTTAAGTCTCATTATTTTCATTAGGCTCACTACAGTGCACAAAGAAGGCAGAAGTCTTATTCTCTATGTTACATCCCCAGTGCCGCAATACAGTCTGACATGTGGTGGGCGGCCTCAGAATATCTGGTAAACGAATATTGAGTATATGATTGAGAGCCTATGGTTTTTAACATTTTACAGAAATAAAATTATTTCTAGATCATACAGGAATTACTTTTTGTGGTTTGACAAGTAAATGTATGTTTTTTTCTGCCTGATATTAAATTCTACCAGAAGATGAGAACAACTAAATATAGCTTTGCCTTCTATGACAAATCTATTATCACTTAGGTTACTCTTAATCTTCTGTTTGTGTACATTGATGACAGTTATACCTGAGTCCACTTATAAATCTGGCACCATAATTTTAATTAATTCTATTATTCCTTCGCTGTCTTCAATGCCTCAGTTCACCAGATAGTGCAGACTCTAGATCACAGTGTGTCATATTATGTACCGAGCGTTTCCTTAACAATATAAAATGGTGATTGGTTTTCAGTGGACTGAAAAGAATGGCTATATTTTGGTAGGGTGCGAAATATTCCTTAACCGCTTGGTGATAAACAAATAAATCTCCATTATCTACTCTTGCCCCAACACTGCCATCTTCAATAATTACTTCTGTAGCTCTCATTTGTTTTTTGACTAAGAAGAGGTACTCAAAGTCTAAGTATTCATTCCTTGAGATTTTATACATTATACATTAACATTTTACCTTGAAATAATTTCAGATTACAGAAAAATAAAATTAGTAAAAAGAATTCTTATGTATCTACCACCCATGTTTTCTAAATGTTAACATATTATCATGTCTGCCTTATCATTCCTCCCATCTGTATATGTATGTATACATACAAAACCATTTGAGAGGAAGTTGCAGACATATGCCCTTTTAGCCCTAAATATTTCAGTGCATATTGTTAAAAACAAGGACATTCTTAGATAATCTCAGTATAATGATCAAAACCAGGGATTTTTTTTTAATGCATTTTCTTTTAGACACAGCATTTCTAAAACTATATGTGTTGGTAACTGATACCATCCTGATTATTATGATGTCTATAATTTAATCTGTTTTCAAAGGAAGCAATATGTCACTGTTGCCTTTTGTTCTTATTTTATAAATTTTGCTTCAAATGATGTCAAAATGAAGCTTATTGCATCCTGACAATGGTTATATCACACTGTTTCTTCCTTGTGAATTTAAGTAGCAGATCAAAAGTTATTCTGAGACCTCCCAGAAATAACACATCTGTCTCAGTTTTTAGAATTAGTATTTTTGGTCTGGTAAAATTAGGGAAGACCCTTGGGATTCAAAGTTTTGTGATGAGCGATTTTGAATGTTCGCAGAGCTCTTTCTCCCCACAAATTATGATGTGCTTTTGTTACTGTGAGGTCACAGTACCCCTCCTCCCCCCAGCCAAGCACTGCATCACATCAACATTTATAGTGTCAGGAACCCATGATGGTTTCTTTTCCTATTCTGCTCTTTTGGTTTGTTCTTCCCATCCCAATGGCTGCTGAAAAATTTCCTATGTGTTCTTTGTGGGCAGGTTTCAGCACATTTGCCTACAAGAGCCCCCAAATATTTTATTTTAGAAAATGAAATATTTTGCTGGCTAGTCATCTATTATTTTTTCTTTACCTTCCTTTTCTTATTCTGTTAGGACCCATGGGTGGTAACAAATTTCTTGCCTCTTGTCTCATATTCCTGCATTATCTCCTATGGTTCCTTTATATCCCATTCACACCTATGTGATCAATTCCTTTCTAAATAAATCCTCATCAAATTAAAATTATTTCAATTTAAGTGTGCCATTTGTTTCTTAATAGGATCTTGGCTTATCCAAAGGCTTAACTGTTTAAAAGCAGGTTTTCAAGTCCTTTCAGCCAAAATGATCCTAAGGGTATGATCTGTGTGTGTGTGCGTGCATAATCCTCTTAGAGACAAACCACATCTGTGAATATATATTTGTAATTATCCTGTATATTCAAATTTCATAACATTTTATGCATCACATAATTTTTTTATATGATATTAGTCTTTGGAGCTCTCCTTTTAAATAATTGAAATCTTTTGCATGGTGGCTGATTATAACATAATTAAGCTTTCCTCTTTAGAAACATTTAGGTCTTCCTAAACCTTCAAATTTCTGCTATCATAAATAATGTTTGTAAAATTATCTTATGTATAAGGCTTTGGTGATAAATTCCCTGAAGTATGATTATTAAGTTAAAGTATATATTTATATTTATCAGTATTTATTTTTATTTTATAGTTTATAAGCATTTCATATTTATATTTGCTATATTACAAAATTTCTTTCCAAAAGAATTAGAAAAATCTAGCCATGTGTGAAAATACCCATTTTGCTACATCTTAGCAAGCATTGCGTATTTTTGTTTTTTTCACTTTTTGCTACTTTATCAGAAGAAAAATATCTTAATTATTATGAATGGAGTTTAATTTATTTTCATTTTTTCTCCATCAATTTTCTTCTTTGTATAGCTCAGGAATTCCTTTATTTTTTTCAAAAAGATTTTGTTTATTTGACAGAGAGAGACACAGCGAGGGAGGGAACACAAGCAGGGGGAGTGGGAGAGGGAGAAGCAGGCTTCTCTGAACAGGCAGCCCAGTGTGGGGCTTGATCCCAGGACCTTGGGATCATGACCTGAGCCAAAGGCAGATGCTTAATGACTGAGCCACCCAGGCTCCCCAGGAATTCCTTTAATTCTCTATTTCATGCAGTGGAGGAAAATTAAACCAGGCCTTCTAAAAACTCTAGATTTTGGTTTTAATTTAGTTGAGTTTTAATCAACTAGGAAGATGTTGTTGACCCATAGATGCTACTTATAAAGAATTATTATTTGGAAGCTACTTAATTTTATATTGCTATAATCAAATGCTAGAATTTCTATTGACTAATTAAGCAGCTAGAGATCAAGCACCAGTATAGTTTTCTATAATACAAAAAGAGTTTCTTCCTTCCGAGAAGTGTGAGTGATTCTGGTGAGGAGTGGTATGAAGGGGTGTCTGTTTGAGTTGTTGGTTTATGGGGTTGAGCATCATGGAGTTATTCAATGGGTGTCATTCATCAAGGTGCTGAAGGAAATGTCTAGTTGTATTTCACCAGCCAATGCAATTGGGAGGGAGATGTTTTGTTCAAAAGAAATCATAGTTAAAAAGTAGTTCTTAGGGGCTCCTGAATTGCTTGGTTGATTGAGCTTCTGGCTCTGGGTTTCAATTCCAGTCGTGATCTCAGGGTCATGAGATCCAGCCCTGAGTGGGGCTCTGTGCTGGGCATGGAGTCTGCTTGAGATTCTCTCTCTCTCTCCGTCTGTCCCTTCCTCCAATTGTGTGCAATCTGTCTCTCTTTAAAAAACAAAACCAAAAACTAGTTCCTAAAGAAAAAAAAAAAAAAGGAATAATCCACAGAACAATATCCTTAATTCTCCATAGGTTTTTAAAATAGAGAAATAAAGTAGTTTTTGATATCAATTTTCAGTTTTATCTTCAACAGGAATCAGTGTTTCTTTTCTTGAAGTTCCTCTGTTTTTAGTATATCACAGTTTTAAAATTTTCCACCTCTCCTATTTAATGCTTTGACCAAACTTATGAATCCATCATTTTTTGCACTTTTGTTTCTCACTTTTATTCATACCCTTTCTTCTACCTTGTTCCATAACCCTGACATTCCTTTTCTTTTTCAAAGTAAATTTTTCTTTTTTGTGCAATTCTCTCCTTACATTCTCTTTTTCTATGAAGCTTTTCCAAAGCTTGTAGAAGATTCTTTTGCATCTATATAGAGACATGAACTCTATATATTTTTGAATTAGAATGAAAGGGCAAAGAAAAATGAAGTACCAGAGCCTTCCTAGCTGAGGGTTGTTTTTTTTTTTAAGATTTTATTTATTTATTTGACAGAGATCACAGGTAGGCAGAGAGGCAGGCAGAGAGAGGGGAAGGGAAGCAGGCTCCCTGCCGAGCAGAGAGCCTGATGCAGGGCTCGATCCCAGAACCCTGGGATCATGACCTGAGCCAAACTCTGAGGCTTTCACCCACTGAGCCACCCAGGCGCCCCAGCTGAGGGGTTTTCTTTGCTTTATCCAGTTGTTTGAGGGAGGACCAGGTGGAAGCCTGTACAGGATAGGTAGAAGAATATCATGTGACATATGACACTTTTGGAATCTAGGCCTGTGTTGGGCTTAGCAGCTTCTTGTTCCCCCAGACTTATAAGACCACCTGCAATCTCAGCCTGTGCAGGACTAGGAACCACTTTGTTCTAGGCTTCACTGGGACTGGTGGGACCAGCTAAATGCCCCAGATCTCTCTTTTCACTTGAGCTTAGCTCTCTTCTAAATACCAGCTTCTCTGGTTATCTGTTCGTTCCTGTCCTTTCTCCCTATGCTCTGCATGCTGCCTGTCCTGTTACTGCCCTTCTTGTCTGCCCTGTGCTTTCTGCCTAGGAAGCCCCCGCTGCATAGTGAATAAGCTCTCCCCTTAGTCTGTAACTCTCCATGGATCTTGCCCATCTCTGTGACTGAAATAAAAGCAGGTGTCCCTCAAGTGTGCTGCTCCTTTCACAAACACTCCTCACGTGATGGGAGAAACAACAGGGAGGAAAGTAGAAACAATCTCTAATTTCTTAAGCCTATTCACTTAAACTTTATTGTAAAAAAAAAAACACTCTACTTTGAGGCTTACTCTCTTCAGATGCTAGCCATCCCCCTTACCAGTCATTGTCATTAACTGGTCCATATATCCACCTTCATCAACAACACTGGCCCCTGGCTCAGTCATTTCCTTCCCCCTAAAACTCATATCCACTCTTGGTCTTTCATATGTCCTTTGGAAGCCCTTTCAACCATGAGGATGTATACTGATATGAGGCCAAAATTCATTGACTGATTTTTTTTTAAAGCCGCAAGACAGAAGTTTTGAAATACTAAAAATGGTAGTCTGTATCTCTGTTTAGAAATATTCAGCCTCTGTAGGAGAATAAAACACCCCACCTCTTTGAACTGAGGAGTAGCCAAGTAACTTGCTGTGGCCAGTGAAACACAAATGGACCGATTGTGTTAATTTCATTCAAAAGCTTTAAGGGTCAATGAATGGCTCCTTACATTTTTCCTGCCTCTGAGGTTACTGAGATACAATGTAAATGTGCAATAGACTTGTTTTAAACTGATGATATTTTCAACACAATTTAGCATGTACTGATGGGTATATTGCAAAATAGAGATTATCCTCTCCTCAACAAAAAACATGTTTCATCTAAAAGGTCTTTTCTATCTAAAATAATCTATGCTGGTGACTGTGTTGTGTGTATGTGTGTTGTGTGTGTTTCCTAGTTTTTGAGCATCAAAGTATATTGAATTTCTCCAAGATAAGGGAGCATATAAACAGAGTTTTCCTTTTGTGGGTAAGTTTTCCTATTACCTGCCTCAAATGGGAACCTTACTGGAACAGAGATAATTGATGATTATGTCATCCAATTATATCTTTCTTTTGTTATTTCAGGGACTGAAAAGATTTCCTCTAAAAAAATATTAAAGACATTTCTTCTATTTTCTTCCGTTGCTCCAAAATGTGTACATCCCTTCTTGGGGTGGAATGGTCAGAGCTATAGTAGAATACTTGATTTAGTAATTAAAGCACCAGCTCCAAGGCTCAGAAACAACCATGATAATACTGATCAATTCCACATCCTCCTAAGAAAATAAAGAACTGTCATGTTTCCAGTATCCAAAAAAAAAAAAAAAAAAAAAAGAAAGAAAGCTCCTTGGCTTATAAATAAGATCACTTAAAGTCTTTTTGAATAAGGGCTAGGGCTAATATTTGGTATATAACATTAATGCTGACCTCTTCTTTAGTCCCCAGTTCTTGTTTTCCTCATTCCAGAACTAGAACGATATTCTTATCCTTTTTTCCCTCTTTGGTTGAAGCTCTTAAACATCACATCCTTTTTTCTTGAGGTTTCATTCACTGCTGCCTCAGTGGTGGGCTGGAGCTGGCTCTCACAGCCTCCTGAGACAGAGTGTATATTTCTTCCCAAATTCAGGCTTCACAATGAGCGCAGTGACTTCAGCCATGGTGGTTGATTTACAGAGAAAATAAAACACACTGGCTTATACTATATTTATAGTATAAATATTTCATCCCCATATATATAACCATATGGATAATTTTCATCTAGGACTTGAACCTAAACCACCTTCCGCTCTTCCGCTCCAGGCATCTCCCAGCATTCCATTTCTGCTGCTCATCCCCAAGGCCTTATCCCTCTTGACGTAATTTGGAACTGATTCATCCCTGAAATATTGGACCAAATACCCTACCCTGAGTTCATACTCCGAGATTCTCAGCTCACTGCTCTTACTTTCATTGCACCAATTTTTCAGAACTCCAACCCATTTATTCTTCCTCTTCCACAAATGTGTCAGCCCTTTTCTGTCTATGCTTCTTTTTCTGACCAGCCTAGTCCTCACAGTATTACACATCAGTTATTATATTTTTCTCCCTCAATCCCTTTAGGTCCTGTTAGATGTGGATCAATCAATCCCTGTAACCTGTGCACTGCAGGGTGTTGAATGTAGACGTTCAAGAAAACACGGAGAAGCAGATCTGCGTATGTGTGTTTTGCGACCCAAGGGTTGGCAAATGTTTTCTGTAAAGATATATGTAGTAGATATTTGAGGCTTTGTGGGCCACATACCATCTCATGTTGTTTTCTTTTTGTGTGATACTTTACAAATGTAAAACTCTTAGCTGGGGAATTTATAAAAACAGTCCAGTGCCTGGGATTAAGAGCCACCGCCTGCTCTTACCTCAGACTGACCCACAGCAATGCAGGGTAATTCTTGTTGAAAGCCTCCATCTGCTCCCATTCTCCACAGCAGTTTCTCTTAATTTTGACCATCAGAAGGTTCCTACGCAACTCACCCTCTGCTTCAGCTTCATAGCAGACTGTACCTTACTATTCCTAAGTAGGTGTCTGCCTAGCTGTTTTTCTCATCATGTTCTCACACACTTCTGTGGCTGCTGCCATTTCCAGTGGGTCAAGACCTTTTCATTTTGAAAGACCACCATGAACCCCAAAGTTTCAAAATACCACCATAGCACATAATGTCCCCCCATAAAAATACACTGAAGTGTACCCCCAAATATAAATAACTCTGCAAATCCCTGATGACTTATACGAGATGTTAGACAATCACTGGCAAAGTCACGGGCAAGGCGGTGTTCTCAAGCGCCCCAGCCATTCAGATACGGTCAGACCTCAGCACCATTACAGACTGTCTCTTGTCACCTTCCTGGTTGTTTGGAAGAGCCAAAATTGTGAAGTCTAAACTCCTGAGCGCCAGAAAGTTTCTATTTTAACAGTTCTGGAAAAGATCGTTAGACTTTCTGTCACTTCATACTTTTCACGTGAGGTTCCTCCTGTCTAGAAGACTCTTTTTTTTTTTTTTTAAAGATTTTATTTATTTATTTGACAGACAGAAATCACAAGCAGGCAGAGAGAGAGAAGGGGAAGCAGGCTCCCTACCGAGGAGAGAGCCCGATGCGGGACTCGATCCCAGGACCCTGAGATCATGACCTGAGCCAAAAGCAGAGGCTTAACCCACTGAGCCACCCAGGTGTCCCAACTAGAAGACTCTTCAACTACCCTCACCCCCTTGTTACCTGGGTGGGCCCTTCTTCTGGGATAACTGGATCAAAGTATAGAAACATTAAGGCATCAAGATGCATATCCTTGAATTATTTGTCAGAAATTTGTATCATTTTAGACTCCCACTCAGAGTGTGTGAAAGAAAGTGTTCTTTCCACCAAATAGGGAACATATTTTTAGTATTGTGTTTCAAAATGTGTTAATTGAGTTGTTTCAGAAGAATGCTTAAATTCTGTAACTGCATACATGTCCGACCCCAATGCTTTATTCTGTGAATGTTTGGTATGATATAATACTAGTACTATACTAATACTAGTACGATAATAATAATACTAATAACTCCCATAATTCTTTACCTTGGTTTATTCTATGGAATTATTTCAGCACTTAGGGAAAAATCTTTCTGGGCTTGTTATAAAATTTGCTTTGCTAGCCACGCATGGCACCTGAAACTGTGGGTATTTAAGTGATTATTCTTGGGATGTGCTCATCGGAGTGCAAATGAGTTTGGCTCTGAACAGATTTTAGCAGGCGTTTGACAGCTTGGATGACTGGCACATTGTCATCTTCATAACACACCTAAAATGTAGAGTGCCAAAAATCACAAACAGGTTGGGTGTAGTTAAAGATCTGAGATCTTGTCCAACTTAGTTAATCATTTAAGTCATAGCAGCAGAAATATGCCAACTGTAATTAAAATTAGAGTCTGTGATGTAAAATATGATTATCTTACCTGCAGATATACATTTTTATTTTAATATTCCATGTTCATGTTAAAATGTGTGTTTGTAAGACTGGTGTGTGGTGTTGGATTGATAATTGGTTGGTGGGACTGGAAACCTTACTCTGGCTGTTTTGAGTTTTGGTGGTGGTTGTTCTAGGGCTATAAACCTTGGAGAATTTTTATTGATGAGGAATAAAATCCATTTTTGTTACATCATATGTAGATAGTAGACATTAATAAAACACAGCAAAGGAACCCTGACTGAGTCAGTGATTCATCACTATATAAAACACTCTTTTTTGGAGGTGTTAGGGTTTAATAAAGAGGACTTTGCATCATTCTATATGTGTGAGTGTATGTGTGTGTGTGTGTGTGTGTGTGTGTATGTATTAGTTAATAGCCACAAGCTGTTGAAATAAAAAAAGAGAACAAGGGCTCAGAAAGGTATAAGGCTCAATCTTTTTTTTTTTAAATTTGGTTTTCAGAAATTTCTATCATGTACCAACATTCACTAGATGTTTTCATTCCTAGCACCGAAAGTTATCAATGTATGTCAAATACTTATTTTAAATTTCTTCTTAGCTTTTTTTTCCCCCCAGAGAGGTAATGTAGGAATTCCGACCAGTTGAAAACTGATAACCACAGATGTGACATATGCAAAGTAAAAAGAGAAATCAGTGGAGGGAGGAGAAGCAGAAGAATCTGCTATCCTGAGAATCAAGGCCGAAAGTGTCCCCATGAAGGAAGAACGGATGCAGTTAAGAGGAATGGAGTGAAGAGGGCGCTAGATTTTGTATTAAGTAAACAGAGCCTCCCCCTTATCAGTAATTTTGCTTTCGCACTTTCAGTTACTCCAGTCAGCCGCCCAGGAGGCAGCTGATCCTCCTTCTGACGAATCATCAGAAGGCTAATAGTAGACTAACGCTACACCAGGCTACGTCCCAATGCCTACGTCATCCACGTCCGTCAGGCGTTTGCTCATTTCGCATGGTCAGAAGACGGGTGAGTATAGTATGATAAGGTATTTTGAGAGAGAGACCATATTCATGTAACTTTAATTGCAGCATATTGTTGGAATTGTTTTATGTTATTACTAGTTACTGTTGTTAATCTGTTACCATGCCTAATTTATAAATTAAACTTCATCAAATATGTTGGTAGAGTAGGTCTGGTTTCAGGCATCCCCTGACGGACTTGGTGTATCTCCTGGAAATAAGGGGGTACTGCTGTAGTGATAGTACCTCTTTATCTTGTGCCTACTATGCCTATTATAACTATACCTACGTTAACTTGTACCACAGTGAGTTTTTAATTCTCTCATTTCCTTTTTTCAGACAAGGAGATTGAGACGCAGAGACTTGTCCATGATCTCGCAATGAGAAGGGGTTAAAGCAGAGACCAAAAGGCAGATTTTTTTTTTTTAATTCCAGTGTAATTAAGTGTTATATTAGTTTCAGGTGTATAGCATAGTGATCTACATTACTCAGTGCTCATCACAGCAAGTGTACTCTTAATTTTCTTCACCTATTTCACCTGTCCTCCCACTCATTTGCCCTCTGGTATCAACCAGTTTGACTCTATAGTTAAAAGTCTGTTTTTTGGTTTGTATTTCTTTTTTCTTCGTTTGTTTCTTAAATTCCACATATGGAATTATTTTTTTTTATTTGACTTATTTAACTTAGCATTAAACTCTTTAAATCCATCTATGTTGTTGAAGATGCCAAGATCTCATTATTTTTCATGGGTGAGTAATATTCCAGAAGACTGATCCTACCTCCTTCCCTTCCTCTTCCCCTTCTCTTCCCCCTGCCCTCTCCTCCCCTCCGTTTCCCTTTTTTCTTTCTTTCTTTTTTGTGTTTCACCTCTGTGATCTCTTTGATTATATAGAAAACATGTCCATCTGGTAGCTTGAATTATTTGAAATCTGGAATGCCTGTGACCAAGGTTTCTTAAACATGCTATAATTTATAAATTGAGTTTTATTTTTTTCTACTATCATGTTAAGCAATTATGCATTAATCCCAAAACTGATTTATGATCTGGGTAGCCTTGGGAAACTTTCTTAATCTTTCTAAACTTTCATTTTCTCATGTGTAAGATGAAGATAATACCAACCTTGCATGGTTGCTTAAAGGTTTACAGAGGATGTATATAAACACTATAGATACTCAAGAAATAGTTGCTAGTGATAAAAACAAAACACAGCTTATATTCATTCATTGATATATATTACTGTTCAGTGCTTTACATGAAATATTCTTTTGATCACTTAGAATATTTTTATGAAGATTACCATTTAAAATATCTATTAGTATTGCTCAAAGAATGTTCTAATTCATCTTCTGGAATGTTTACATTTGAGCAATCAGAGGAGCCAGTTTTCTGAACGTGAAGCTTCTACTTCCCTGCTATATAGAGCCTTCCTTGTGTATGACTATTTTGTAGGCCTCTCTGAACCACCATAGACCCTGCCCCTGATTATGACGCTGTATTGTTTTATGGAGAGGTGGTAAAATGCCTATTAGTCTGGTAACAAATCACAAACTCAGAGGTTTAAAATAACACAAATTTATTATCTTTCAGTACTGTATGTTAGAAGGCCTACACGAGTCCCACTGGACTAGAATCAAAGGGTTGGCTGGGCCGTGTTCTCTCTGGAATCCCTAGGGAGAATATATTTCTGTGCTTTTTTCAGCTTCTAGAGGTTGCCCTGGTTTGTTGGCTCAAGGCCCTATTCCCCCATGTTCAAAGTCTGTAACATTAGGCCATACTTGCCTTCTGCTTGTTATCTTTCTGGTTCTCCCTCTTTTGCCTCCCTCTTCTATTTGTAGGAACTCTAGAGATTACATCAGGTCCATTTATATAATATGGGAAAATCTCCTTATTTTAAGATCACCTGAATACTGACCTTCATTAGATGTGCAGCCTTAATTTTCCCTTGCCATGCAACATAACGTAGTCACAGAGTCTGGGGATTAAGATGCAGACATCTTTGGGGGCCATTATTCTGCTTAACACAGGAGAGTGCATAAGAGGCAGTAGAAACTCCTAGTTAGGAGCTTAATAATTTTACTTCTCCATGGAACAATCTGATAGCATTAACATATCCTTCACCAGCCTTGTTTTGTCTTCAGGGCTGCTTTGCAAATGGGAGAGTTCCTTTTGCCAACAAAATTGTTTTAGATAGCTTTTGTGTGCAGCAACATCTTCAAGATATGTCAGTATTATAATCCCTAGTATATCTCAGTAATTTACCCTCAAAGAGACAGTGTGGTAGGGCAAAAGCATTCTTGAGAAGGATGGGTACTGAGTATCAATCATGTCGTTGCTCCGTGCATCCTGATCCCCATTGTTGTGGCTAGGAGAACAGGGTAAGGGGCAGATGAATCTAGGTTTAAGTCTCAATGTCAGCTATATGATCTTGAGCAAATATTTAAAGCCTTATAAACTGTAGTTTGCTCATATACAAAATAAAAACGTTAGTGCTTATTTATAAGGTTGTTAGGAAATGAAATAATGCATGCAATGTATTTAACATAGTACCTGACTCAGAGGACCCCATTAGTGCGGGTGAGTCACTATTTTCATCTTTGTGAAGTTTAGTTCTCTTATCTGCAAGAAAGTGTTGGCCCAGATTCACCTAGCTCTAATAGTCCGTGGTTCTAGATACTGTTGTCCCCGTACAAAAGGATTAAACAAGTTAACTTTGTTTTGTTTTATTTTTGTAGAGTGAGGTATGTAGATTTTCATTACGTATTAAATATCTCTTCTGTAAAGGTTTTATATAAATATAGGTTTTTTATTTTTATTTTTGTTTGAGATGGATCAGATAAAGTATATGTTTTTAAGATATTATTCTTTTTGCTCTAGGTTGCATACTTAATTGCATATTTGGACATAGTATTCTTTTTTTTTTTTTTTTTTTTTTTTTGGTAGTATTCTTTTTGATTAAAAAACATCTCTTCTGGGATGCCTGGGTGCCTCAGCCAGTTGAACATCCTATTTTCGCTCAGATCAGGTCTTGATCTCAGGGTCATGAGTTTAAACCCCATGATGGGCTCCATGCTGGGCTTGGAGCCTACTTAAAAAATAAAAAAACGAAAACCAAATGAAAACAAAAACAAAAACACCTAACACCATTATTTCTGTAGCTGTGTCTTTTTTCTTCACATTAAATGTTATTTATTTGCCTTTTCTCTTTGTTTTCTTTACCATTTTGGCTAGCGGTTTATCTAATTAGTCTTTTTGTTTGTTTGTTTTGTTTTAAATTTTATTTTATTTTATTTTATTATTATTTTTTTTTATAAACATATATTTTTTTCCCCAGGGGTACAGGTCTGTGAATCGCCAGGTTTACACATTTCACAGCACTCACCGTAGCACATACCCTCCCCAATGTCCATAACCCCACCCCCCCTTTACCAAACTCCCTCCCCCCAGCAAACCTCAGTTTGTTTTGTGAGATTAAGAGTCACTTATGGTTTGTCTCCCTCCCAATCCCATCTTGCTTCATTAACTCTTCTCCTACCCCCTTAACCCCCCATGTTGCCTCTCCTCTCCCTCATATCAGGGAGATCATATGATAGTTGTCTTTCTCCGATTGACTTATTTCGCTAAGCATGATACCCTCTAGTTCCATCCACGTCGTCGCAAATGGCAAGATTTCATTTCTTTTGATGGCTGCATAGTATTCATTGTGTATATATAACACTTCTTCTTTAATCATTCGTCTGTTGATTGGCATCTAGGTTCTTTCCATAGTTTGGCTATTGTAGACATTGCTGCTATAAACATTTGGGTGCACGTGCCCCTTTGGATCACTACGTTTGTATCTTTAGGGTAAATACCTAGCAGTGCAATTGCTGGGTCATAGGGTAGTTCTATTTTCAACATTTTGAGGAACCTCCATGCTGTTTTCCAGAGTGGTTGCACCAGCTTGCATTCCCACCAACAGTGTAGGAGGGTTCCCCTTTCTCCGCATCCTCGCCAGCATCTGTCATTTCCTGACTTGTTAATTTTAGCCATTCTGACTGGTGTGAGGTGGTATCTCACTGTGGTTTTGATTTGTATTTCCCTGATGCCGAGTGATATGGAGCACTTTTTCATGTGTCTGTTGGCCATCTGGATGTCTTCTTTGCAGAAATGTCTGTTCATGTCTTCTGCCCATTTCTTGATTGGATTATTTGTTCTTTGGGTGTTGAGTTTGCTAAGTTCTTTATAGATCCTGGACACTAGCCCTTTATCTGATATGTCATTTGCAAATATCTTCTCCCATTCTGTCAGTTGTCTTTTGGTTTTGTTCACTGTTTCCTTTGCTGTGCAAAAGCTTTTGATCTTGATAAAATCCCAATAGTTCATTTTTGCCCTTGCTTCCCTTGCCTTTGGCGATGTTCCTAGGAAGATGTTGCTGCGGCTGAGGTCGAAGAGGTTGCTGCCTGTGTTCTCCTCAAGGATTTGGATGGATTCCTTTCTCACATTGAGGTCCTTCATCCATTTTGAGTCTATTTTCGTGTGTGGTGTAAGGAAATGATCCAATTTCATTTTTCTGCATGTGGCTGTCCAATTTTCCCAACACCATTTATTGAAGAGGCTGTCTTTTTTCCATTGGACATTCGTTCCTGCTTTGTGGAAGATTAGTTGACCATAGAGTTGAGGGTCTATTTCTGGGCTCTCTATTCTGTTCCATTGATCTATGTGTCTGTTTTTGTGCCAGTACCATGCTGTCTTGATGATGACAGCTTTGTAATAGAGCTTGAAGTCCGGGATTGTGATGCTACCAACTTTGGCTTTCTTTTTCAATATGCCTTTGGCTATTCGAGGTCTTTTCTGGTTCCATATAAATTTTAGGATTATTTGTTCCATTTCTTTGAAAAAAAAAATGGATGGTATTTTGATAGGAATTGCATTAAATGTGTAGATTGCTTTAGGTAGCACAGACATTTTCACAATATTTATTCTTCCAATCCAGGAGCATGGAACATTTTTCCATTTCTTTGTGTCTTCCTCCATTTCATTCATGAGTTCTTTATAGTTTTCTGTGTATAGATTCTTAGTCTCTTTGGTTAGGTTTATTCCTAGGTATCTTATAGTTTTGGGTGCAATTGTAAATGGGATTGACTCCTTAATTTCTCTTTTTTCTGTCTTGTTGTTGGTGTAGAGAAATGCGACTGATTTCTGTGCATTGATTTTATATCCTGACACTTTACTGAATTCCTGTACAAGTTCTAGCAGTTTTGGAGTGGAGTCTTTTGGGTTTTCCACATAGAGTATCGTATCATCTGCGAAGAGTGATAGTTTGACTTCTTCTTTGCCGATTTGGATGTCTTTAATTTCCTTTTGTAGTCTGATTGCTGAGGCTAGGACTTCTAGTACTATGTTGAATAGCAGTGGTGATAACGGACATCCCTGCCGTGTTCCTGACCTTAGCGGAAAAGCTTTCAGTTTTTCTCCATT
Source organism: Lontra canadensis (assembly GCF_010015895.1). Classification (NCBI taxonomy): domain Eukaryota; kingdom Metazoa; phylum Chordata; class Mammalia; order Carnivora; family Mustelidae; genus Lontra; species Lontra canadensis. Next base: position 5,177,816 of record NW_022631044.1, read on the forward strand.
GAGAATGATATTTGCGGTGGGTTTTTCATAGATGGCTTTGATCATATTGAGGTATGTGCCCTCTATCCCTACACTTTGAAGAGTTTTGATCAGGAGGGAAGCTGTACTTTGTCAAATGCTTTTTCAGCATCCATGGAGAGTATCATATGGTTCTTGTTCCTTCTTTTATTAATGTGTTGTATCACATTGATTGATTTGCAGATGTTGAACCAACCTTGCAGGCCTGGAATAAATCCCACTTGGTTGTTGTGAATAATCCTTTTAATGTACTGTTGAATCCTATTGGCTAGTATTTTGGTGAGAATTTTTGCATCTGTGTTCATCAAGGATATTGGTCTGTAGTTCTCTTTTTTTGATGGGATCCTTGTCTGGTTTGGGGATCAAGGTGATGCTGGCCTCATAAAATGAGTTTGGAAGTTTTCCTTCCATTTCTATTTTTTGGAACAGTTTCAGGAGAATAGGAATTATTTCTTCTTTAAATGTTTGGTAGAATTCCCCCGGGAAGCCATCTGGCCCTGGGCTTTTGTTTATTTGGAGATTTTTGATGACTGTTTCAATCTCCTTACTGGTTATGGGTCTGTTCAGGCTTTCTATTTCTTCCTGGCTCAGTTGTAGTAGTTTATATGTCTCTAGGAATGCATCCATTTCTTCCAGATTGTCAAATTTGTTGGCGTAGAGTTGCTCATAGTATGTTCTTATAATTGTCTGTATTTCTTTGGTGTTAGTTGTGATCTCTCCTCTTTCATTCATGCTTTTATTGATTTGGGTCCTTTCTCTTTTCTTTTTGATAAGTCTGGCCAGGGGTTTATCAATCTTATTAATTCTTTCAAAGAACCAGCTCCTAGTTTCGTTGATTTGTTCTATTGTTTTTTTGGCTTCTATTTCATTGATTTCTGCTCTGAAATTTATGATTTCTCTTCTCTTGCTGGGTTTAGGGTTTCTTTCTTGTTCTTTCTCCAGCTCCTTTAGGTGTAGGGTTAGGTTGTGTACCTGAGACCTTTCTTGTTTCTTGAGAAAGGCTTGTACCGCTATATATTTTCCTCTCAGGACTGCCTTTGCTGTGTCCCACAGATTTTGAACCGTTGTATTTTCATTATCATTTGTTTCCATGAATTTTTTCAATTCTTCTTTAATTTCCTGGTTGACCCATTCATTCTTTAGAAGGATGCTGTTTAGTCTCCGTGTATTTGGGTTCTTTCCAGATTTCCTCTTGTGATTGAGTTCTAGCTTCAGAGCATTGTGGTCTGAAAATATGCAGGGAATGATCCCAATCTTTTGATACCAGTTGAGACCTGATTTAGGATCCAGCATGTGATCTATTCTGGAGAATGTTCCATGTGCACTAGAGAAGAATGTGTATTTTGTTGCTTTGGGATGAAATGTTCTGAATATATCTGTGATCTCCATCTGGTCCAGTGTGTCATTTAAGGCCTTTATTTCCTTGTTGATCTTTTGCTTGGATGATCTGTCCATTTCAGTGAGGGGAGTGTTAAAGTCCCCTGCTATTATTTTATAATTGTTGATGTGTTTCTTTGGTTTTTTTATTAATTGGTTTATATATTTGGCTGCTCCCACGTTCGGGGAAGAGATATTTACAATTGTTAGATCTTCTTGTTGGACAGATACTTTGAGTATGATGTAATGTCCTTCCTCATCTCTTATTATAGTCTTTGGCTTAAAATCTAATTGAGCTGATATACAGATTGCCACTCCTGCTTTCTTCTGATGTCCATTAGCATGGTAAATTTTTTTCCACTCCCTCACTTTAAATCTGGAGGTGTCTTTGGGTCTAAAATGAGTTTCTTGTAGGCAACATATAGATGGGTTTTGTTTTTTTATCCATTCTGATACCCTGTGTCTTTTGATTGGGGCATTTAGCCCATTAACATTCAGGGTAACTATTGAGAGATATGAATTTAGTGCCATTGTATTGCCTGTAAGGTGACTGTTATTGTATATTGTCTCTGTTCCTTTCTGATCTACTACTTTTAGGGTCTCTCTTTGCTTAGAGGACCCCTTTCAATACTTCCTGTAGAGCTGGTTTGGTTTTTTGAAATTCTTTCAGTTTTTGTTTGTCCTGGAAGCTTTTAATCTCTCCTTCTATTTTCAATGATAGCCTAGCTGGATATAGTATTCTTGGCTGCATGTTTTTCTCATTTAGTACTCTGAATATATCATGTCAGCTCTTTCTGGCCTGCCAGGTCTCTGTGGATAAGTCTGCTGCCAATGTAATATTTTTATCATTGTATGTTACAGACTTCTTTTCCCGGGCTGCTTTCAGGATTTTCTCTTTGTCACTAAGACTTGTAAATTTTATTATTAGAAGATGGGTTGTGGACCTATTCTTATTGATTTTGAGGGGGGTTCTCTGAACCTCCTGGATTTTGATGCTTGTTCCCTTTGCCATATTGGGTAATTCTCTCCAATAATTTTCTCCAATATACCTTCTGCTCCCCTCTCTCTTTCTTCTTCTTCTGGAATCCCAATTATTCTAATGTTGTTTCATCTTATGGTGTCACTTATCTCTCGAATTCTGCCCTCGTGTTCCAGTAGCTGTTTGTCCCTCTTTTGCTCAGCTTCTTTATTCTCTGTCATTTGGTCTTCTATATCACTAATTCTTTCTTCTGCCTCATTTTTCCTAGCAGTGAGAGCCTCCATTTTTGCTTCCACCTCATTAATAGCTTTTTTGATTTCAACTTGATTAGATTTTAGTTCTTTTATTTCTCCAGAAAGGGCTTTTATATCTCCCGAGAGGGTTTCTCTAATATCTTCCATGCCTTTTTCGAGCCTGGCTAGAACCTTGAGAATCGTCATTCTGAACTCTAGATCTGACATATTACCAATGTCTGTATTGATTAGGTCCCTAGCCTTTGGTACTGCCTCTTGTTCTTTTTTTTGTGGTGAATTTTTCCGCCTTGTCATTTTGTCCAGATAAGAGTATATGAAGGAACAAGTAAAATACTAAAAGGGTGGCAACAACCCCAGGAAAATATGCTTTAGCCAAATCAGAAGAGATCCCAAATCGTGAGGGGGGAGAAAAGGGATAAAAAGAGGTTCAGAAAGAAAAAAAAAAAAAAAGAAACAATTAATAAAGAAAACCAATAATGAAAAAATATAAAAAGGAAAAAAATATATATATTAGATAAAGTAGTTAAAAAACGTTAAAAAAGAAAAGAGTAAAAGTTAAAAAAAAATTAGCAGAAGAAGAGAAAAAAATTGAAAAAGAAAAAAAATCAAATTAACTGCAAGGCTAAAGAATCATGGGGAGAAAGCCATGAGCTCCGTGCTTTGCTTTCTCCTCCTTGGAATTCCGCTGCCCTCCTTGGTATTGAAACTGCACTCCTTTGTAGGTGAACTTGGTCCTGGCTGAGTTTCTTGTTGATCTTCTGGGGGAGGGGCCAGTTGTAGTGATTCTCAAGTGTCTTTGCCCCCAGCGGAGTTGCATCGCCCTTACCCGGGGACGGGCTGAGTAATCCGCTCGGCTTTTATTTCGGGAGCTTTTGTTCTCTGAACGCTTTCTGTAGAGTTCCGGAGGATGGGAATGAAGATGGCGGCCTCCCAGTGTCCGGCCCGGAGGAGCCGAGAGCCTGGGGCCCCACTCCTCAGTGCGCCCTCAGAGAACAGTGCCCAATTACTCCCGTCACCCTGGCCTCCGGCCACGCTCCAAGCTGACAGAGCCTGCGACCGGTTCAAGGTAACCCCGAGCTGTGAGCTCACTCCTCGGCTCTGTCTCTGTAGCCGGCTTCCCCGTTCTAATACCTGTAAGCTCTGTGACACTCAGACACCCCTGATCCTTCTGTGACCCTGATTGACCTGAGGCCACTCTGACCCCGCGTGAGCTTCACCCCGGTTAAGCCTCTGTAGCGATGTCCCTCAGCGGTACAGTCTTTTAACAGCCGGCCCCTCCCCCCGCCGTCTCTCTTCCTGTTGCTTTGGATTCACTTCTCTGCCAGTCCTACCTTTCAGAAAGTGGTTGATTTTCTGTTTCTAGAATTGCTGTTCTTCTCTTTGATCTCCCGTTGGATTTGTAGGTGTTTGCAATCTTTAGATAAGCTATCTAGCTGATCTCCCGCTACCTGAAGTAGTCTCAGCCTGCTAATTCTCCACCATCTTGACTCCTCCCCCTTTTTGTTTTTTTTTAAACCAGGTTTTACTTTTATTGACTCTTTATTTTTTTTGTTTTTTAAACATATCACTGAATTCTGCTTTTATTTTTATTACTATATTTCTTATACTTTGTACTTTTTCTTACTGTTCTAATTTTCTTTCTTTCTTTTTTATTATGTTCAGTTAGCCAACTTATAGTATATCATTAGTTTTTGATGTAGTGTTCTTTAATTTCTTGAGATGAGTAGCTAGTTATTGATTTTTACTCTTTTTCTAAAAAAATATATGCAGTAAACAACATACATTTTCTTCTGACTATTGCTTTAGCTGCATCCCACCAGTTCTGATATGTAGAATTTTTATTATTGTTTAATTATAAATATTTTGAAACTACCATTTTAAGAATTATAATCTGTGTAACATTTAGATGTGTTTTTAAAAATTTCTAAATATATGGAGTTATCTTTTCATCTTTGAGTGCTAATATTATATTAATTCAGTGATTGTAATCTGAATGACAGATATTCTTTGATATTTGTTGAAATTTGTCTTATTTTCTAGTAGAGGATCAAATTTTATAAATCTTCTATTGAGAAGAATGTGCATTCTTAATTGGTGTATATGAAAAATTTGATACACCACATACTGATATTTTTGTCCTTGATTTATCAATTAGTAGGAGGTCATTAAAATATCTCACTATGGTTATGATATTATCAATTTATTTTTACATCTCAATTGAATTTTGCTTAATGTATCTTGAAATTATTTTGTTAGGTATGTACAAATTTATAAATTTTTGCCTTCTTGTGAAATTGTTAAATTATTAATGTTTTCAATATATGACCTTCTGTATTTCAAAATACCTTTTGGCCCTAAATTGCATTTTTCTCTGCTATTAATACAGTGCCTAAAGTTTTTGTTTATTTGTTTGTTCTGGGGCCAGGTGTCTTATTTCTCCCTTTACTTTCAACCTGACTGTGCCTTTGTATTTTGGGTGTTCCTCCTTTAAATATGTATAAGTGAATTTCTTTGTGTATTCAACCTTTGAGTTTGTAACCAGTCTGTTTTTATCTTCATTGAAAATCTTGTTTTGTAATTGAAATATAATTGACATAGAACATTATATTAGTTTTAGGTATACAAGGTGATTTGCTATTTTTATATATTGTAAAGTGATCATCATGATAAGTCGCGTCAAATCCATCACCACACATAGTTTGAACATTTTTTTCATGTAATGAGAACTTTTAAGATCTATTTTCTTAATAACTATCAAATATGCACTACAGATTGTTAACTATAGTCACCATACTGTATATTACATCTCTAGGGCTTATTTATTTGATATTTGGAAGTTTGTACCTTTGACTATTCTCACCTATTTCTCCTTTCCCCACCTCTGGCAATCAGCAATCTGTTCTCTGATTCTGTGAGTTTTGTTTTAGATTCCAGATGTAAGTGAGATCACATTGTATCTGTCATTCTCTGACTTATTTTGCTTAGCATGATGCCCTCACAGTCCATCCATGTTGTCACAAATGGCAAGATTTTTTTTCTTTTTTTATGGCTGAATAATATTCCATGGCATATGAAAATCTTTTCAACTGGAGAATTTGGTTCTTTTATATAGGCTTTTATTAATGGTATTTGGAGATTTATTTCTTCTTTATTATTTTTATACTTTTGCTTTCCTCTTTAACATTTGACAATAATGAGGTACAAGAGTTGAGAATCAAGGGCAGAGGTTAGAGGAAGGCTGAATAAGCCACAAAGAGAGATAAATTCTGACCAGAAAGATAGGAAGAGGATCTGGAAAGGCAATGTCTTAGGGGCCAGTTGCTGAAGAAGTCCAGGTAGGAATGCACTGTTCATGATACCAGATCGTACAGATTCTATGAAAGGTGAAAGTTTGATGGTTAGAGGATTGTTGAATTATTTCCATGGAGTAGTAGAAACAAAAGTTTGGGCACAGAAAAGGCCCAATATAGAATATAATCTTAGAGTGGAATATTTTGGATAGGGACAACTTCAGGGTGGGAGAAGATACCTATCAAGGTGTAGGAACACTGATGCAACAGAACAGAGGTCACCGATGAATCAAAGTCTTCAAGGTAATAAAAATCTCTACACTTCCTTCTAATGCAGATTTCTTTTCAAGAGTCCACGTAGAGACTGCACAGACAACATGCCTAATTATGATTTGGAAGAAGTGCAATATAAGTGACGAGGGTGTCTCAATAGGTGGTGCTGATGAATCCATTAATTTGAGTATCATTGATCAAGCACTGTGAAGTTAATCCTACAATGTGGGTTAGATCAGAGCATACATTAATAAACGCACTTGCGCTTGACCTATAAAATGAATTATCAACATGTCCCATAGGGCTGAGAAACTGGTGAGCTCTCTGAAGAATCATCACTATCACTAAGCCATTTTAAAGGCCTGGGTTTAGATTTTCATTAGGAGAAATATCTCTAAATGTCTTTCCTAATGAAAACCAAGTGCCTAATTTTTGCGAAAACAGACTCAGGGCAATTATTAAAGTTTTTGCTCTTAGAGTGAAATAAAGTAATTTTACTTTACCTGTACCTTTTGTCACCTTTCCTTTGGGAAGTGACTGTGATTACCAATTTATTTAGCAAATATTTATTGAACAGTGTGAACAGTGTGACACTCATCCTAAATGACACTAGCTTATCACACAGATTAGGAGGAGCTATTTACATTTTATTTAGGAAAAGAAAACTAAGCTAACTTTATCTAGACATCTTATTTAAAGCACTATTTTAGGATAAAGGGTAGTTATCCATATTGCTGAGAGATTTGACTGCTTAGGAAAAGCTCTGTTCATCTCCTAGAACTCCAACAATAGGGTATTGAGAAAAACAAGGTTAAAAAGTGGCTGGATGCCTTTTGATAGGACTACTTTCAAAAAAGAGGATTTGCTTTCTATAAGGAAAATCCTTCTAGGATCTTTGCTTATAAAATGTGAGTGGTTCCTCCAACCCACCTAGATATTGGGGGAATTGCTTTATTCACTTTACATAATAAAATAACAAGAATTTGACTGTTCTCTCCTGGCAACTCAAGAAGGAGTTGTATTAGAGCCTGAGCACTGTTCGGGAAGAGGAAAGATGGTGTTAAAAAGTCTTATAGAAAGGGAACATGGCTGAGGGTCAGGGCTGAAGGGAGAGAGGTGGTCAGAGAGATTACCTATTGCAGAATGGTTGAATGTATTTATGATATATAGCATTCTACTTGAAGTTGGTTTTTGATCTGTGATGTAATATATTTTTTTTCCATAATCCTTAATAAAAGTCAGTTTTACACAGCAGCCCTTATTTAATGATGCTTTTGGTAATGAAGGACTAGGAGCTCTCTCCCATGCTTGTGACAAAGTAGGAATGAAGAAGATTTCACCTGGAGGTCAGAGGGCAAGGGGGGCAATTTTGATTTCAGGAGGACTAGGAATTGCAGAGAGGAAGCCCTTTTGGAACACATGAAGTATTGTGGAGGGGCTAGTCTTCTCACAGAAAATGTAATGATAGCAGAGTGATCTATTTTAAAAAAACATGATTCCTGGTTCCTGAATGCCAGAGAACTTGGGGATAGGTGGCTTACACTAGAAATGCTGGTAGCAATGTCAGCTGGTCATGAGAACTTATTCATTCCAAGGAGCCCAGGAAAAAACCAGACCTTGAAACTTGTAGGATTTGAATCACAAATAGCAGATTTTTTCAAAAAGGTAAATGAACACATTATATTTCAATGTAAATGCCATTCTAATATTAACTTTTTCCTGTCTAGTTAGCACTTCTTTTTCAAACCATATTCAGCTGTAGGGAAACTTAATAGGTCAAATCATGTTCCATACAGTAAGAATAATTTCATTCTTTTGAGAACTTGTGGTTCAAATGAAGTCAGACTATATCTTAGCACTGTGTTGCATTCTCAGTAGCTTTTAGCAAAAGATGCTCATGCAGAATGTACACTCAATCATTGGGATTAACATTTGCTGAACACATTAATGATAGCTTCCAGTGTGAATTATTATTTTGATACTTTTCTTGGCTAGTGTTTCTCATGATATAATTATCCATGCAACCATGTAAGAGAAAGTTAGGAAGTCATGATGTGTCTGATAAAACTTGGGAGAAGAACAGCAGAAGAGTCAAGAGGGAACAGGCTTTGGAGTCAAAGTGGGTGGGTTGAAATATTGGCTCTGTCTCTCACTTGCTGTGACTCTGGATGACTTACTCATTCTCGTTGCTCCTCAGTTTTGTTTTGTTTTATCTTTATAAAGAGAGGATTAAATAAATTAACTTGCACATAGTAAGTGCATAATAAATGCTAGCTTCCATAGAAGGTGATTCTTGATGGTATCCAAAGAAGTCATCCAACCATTTAATGCCTGTTGTATACATAGCATGTGCCAGGATCTGTTAGACTATGGAGATATGAAGGGGAGACACTAACCCCATTCTTTTAAGGCTTCATAGGCTTTAGATTTTTGGGCGAGCCTAAGGCTAAGACATTCTCTCTTCTGTGGCTTCATAACCAGTAAGAAATGGGAGAGAATGAATTGGGATCCAAACTTTATCCTTGGAAGCTCAACATCTCCATAACAGAGGGTCCCTGGTAGAGGGAAATGGGAAAATGGGGCATCCTAAATCCACCTATCATTCCTTTGTAGACTGAGCAGCAGAGGGAACCCTTCCTTCCCTGCTGAGAGGAGGACCCTGCCAAGGTGGGCTTCCTTCATGCAGGCAGGAAGTAAGTGAGGAAAACATCTGTCTTGGTGAACAGCATTGAAGAGGCTGATTCAAAAGAACCTCACCCAAATGTGGGTGGATCTTGGTCTAATCTCACCATCATAATAAAAAATTTCTTTTGTAGCATCATAAATGTGCCTATGTGTGCAGTGTTAAATTCGAGAGAATGGATTTTGTATTAAAGGAATCTCCATTCATGTTTATTAATGGAGAGGTTGTAGAGCAGGACTGGTGTTTGTTTCATTTATTTAGCACTTGTGACAAGATGGCTCTGGGCCTGGCTGGTGCGAGGGCATTGCTTTATTGATTAAATAATGTGATGAAAGGGAATGGTGCTTATGTGTTGAGAGATTATTGCCAGAGACACTTGGCCAACAAAGTGCTGAAAGGAGAGCAGTGTGACACTTTCACTGTAAGTAATTAGCAGCCAGTTGGAACTGAAACACAGTATCCTGGGGAAAGTTCCACTTAATGCTTCAGGTTTGCATTTTTGAAGGCATGCGGAATCATACATTTTGTTTCCCAACTGAACTCATTTTTTGACTCTCAATAATAAAAAATAAACATCTGAAACTACAGTGATATAAAACATTATATTTGAAATTGCACAAAAGGAAACAGTCCACTTTTATGGAAAAGGGACACAGTTCTATTCTCAGGAATCATATATAAAGCAGTGAAAAAATTTCAAACAGTACATTTATTACATTACTTTATTGAAGTTCTAAAAAATGTCTACAGTTCTCAGAAATGTTATAGGGTCTATGTGAAGTGGATGTGTTTATTCATATATTTATTGGAGAAAACAGGACTGGACTACTCAAGAGTATAACCTGACATTTGTCCATTGGCCTATGGAATGATTTGAAGGATGAATATTTTGCCAAGAAAGATGGTGATCTCTGAGACTCCAAGGCATTAGTGGATTTACTTCAAGTGATGACACTGGGATTTACTCTCTTCTTATGTATGTAATCTAGCCCTACTGGAAAGGAATGCACAGAGCATTTGTCGCTCCTTTGACAAATTGACCTCTATCCCACCATTTCTATTCCATCAGCACTTCAGAGTATTGCTTCTAACTTTCTGTTCTTCATCCTTAATATATTTTTTTAAGCTCTCTTCTTGAATTCTTTATTTCCCTTCTTTCTCCCTCTTTCTCTTCCTTAGTAAATAGTTAAAACAAGGACTCTGGAGGCGGTCGTCCTGTTTTCAAATCCTGGTCCTATGACATATTAGCTGTGTGACCTTGGGAAAACCACTTGATCTTTCTGTACCTCAGTTTCCTCATTTGTAAAATGGTGATAATAATAGTATTCAGCACACAGGATTATTCTAAGGATAAATGTTTGAAGTATTTAAAATGTTTCAGTCATTCTTGACACATAATAAGTGCTGCTATACGTCATATGCTTTTATCCACTAATGAATACACTGGTTTGATTCCCACTGACTCAAAAAATGTGTACTGGCTCTCTAAGACCTGCAAAATGATACAAGAGGTTCATGGTGTTCTATTATTTGGCTACAAACTGTCTTCTAAAAGTATTTTTTTCATGTATGCTCCACATACTCCATATTCTGGTCATTTACCACAGCCTGAATTTATCATATATTTTCCTACTTCTCCAAACTACTCACTCAGCCAGAAATGGCTCCATTTCTTCTTCTTTTCTGCTATTCAGAAGATGAACACCTATGTTTTTATTACTTATCTAAAGAGATTGAATATTAAAGGTACATTAAAAGTTTCCTGTGTTGTCTGTTCTTATTTAATATGATTGTGAGAAGCCAGATAATAGTTCCCCTCTCCCAAATGTCCACATCCTAATCCCTGGAGCTAGTGAATGTTACCTTACATTGCAAAGACTTTGCAGATGAGATTAGGGTCTTCAGATGGGGAGATGATTTGGATTATTCACATGGCCCTGAGTGCAGTCCCAAGTGTCATTATAAAGGGAGATTTCACACAGAAGAAGAGAAGCCACTGTGACTGTGGAGGTAGAGATGGACGTGCTTTAGTCACTGATCAAGGACTACCAGCAACCTCCAGAAGTTGGAAGAGGCAAGGGGCAGATTCTCCCTTAGAGTCTCCAAAGGGAGTGTGGCCCTGTCTACACCTTGGTTTTAGCTCTGTAAGACTTCTTTTGGACTCTGGCCTTCAGAAGCATAAAAGTGTGAATTTATGTTGTTGTTAGCCACTAGTTTGTGGTAATTTGTTACAGCAGCCATAGGAAACTAAGACAGTGGTATTGTGGTCTACTGTTTTATTTCAAACATTTTTCTTCATTTATTTTTAAAGTCATATAGAGTAAAATTCACTGTTTTTGCTGTACAGGTCTTTGAGTTCTGACAAATTAATAGATTCATGTAATCACTACCACAGTCAATATATAGAATATTGGAGGAAGTAGAACAAAGCTGGAGACATCAAATTTCTGATTTCAAACTATATTGCAAAAAAATAGTATGATATTATCATTAAAACAGATACATAGAGAGTCCAGAAATAAACCCATGCATATATGATCAATTAATTTATTATAAAGAAGCCAAAATATGTAATAGAATGTAAAATAATGAAACTAGAGCCTTATCTTACATCATACACAAAATCAACTCAAAATAGATTAAAGATTTGAGTGTAAAACCTGATATAAAACCCCTAGAAGAAAATGTAGGTGGCAGGCTTTTTGACATCAGTCTTGGTAATGATTTTTTTTTTTTAATCTGACATCAAAAACAAAGGCAATAAAAGCAAAAATGAGTAAGTGGGACTACAACAAACTAAAAAGCTTTTATACAACAAAGGAAACCATCAACAAAATGGAAGGCAACCTATAGCATGGGAGGAAATATTTGCAAATTATATATCTGATAAGGGGTTAATATAAAAATAAATAAAGAACTCACACAACTCAATTTCAAAAAAACAAACACAAACAACAAAACCCCCCAAAAAATCTGATTAAAAAATGTGCGGGGAAACCGAATAGACATTTTTCCAAAGGAGACACAAATGGCTAAGAGGTCCATGAAAAGATGCTCAACGTCACTAATCATCAGGGAAATGGCACATCAAAACCACAATAGGATACTACCTCACATCTGTTAGAATAGCAGTCATCAAAAAGATAAGAGGTAGGTGTTGGTGAGGATGTGGAGAAGAGGGAACCCTTGAGTACTTTGGGGAAATGAAAATTGGTGCAGCTGTTATGGAAAATAGTATGGTAGTTCTTCAAAAAATTAAAAATAGAACTGCCATATGCCATAGTCCATCTTCTGATTATATATTCAAAGGAAATAAAAACAGGATCTCAAAGAGAAATCTGCACTCCCGTATTCATTGCAACAACATATTCACAATTGCCAAAATTTGGAAACAGCCTAAGCGTCTATCAGTGGATGAATGGATAAAGAAGATGCGGTACATATGTACGATGGAATATTATTCAGCCACAAAAAAGAAGGAAAGCCTGTCATTTGTAAAAAGTGTGGACAAACTTTGAGGGTATTATGCTAACTGAAATAAAGCAGACAGAGTAAGGTAAATACTGCAAGACATCATTTATAAATGAAATCTAAATAAAAAAAAATTCATAAAAAAAGAGTAGAAAGTGGTTGCCAGAGGCTGAGAGATTGGGAAAACAGAATAGTTACTAAAAGATTATAAACCTTCAGCTATAAGATGAATAAGTTCTGAAGATCTAATGTAAAACCTGGTGGGGGAAATTTATTCACAATTTTTATGTATATGAAATGACTATGATATAGACTTGAATTATCTTACAGGTCTTTTTATTTTGTCAATTATACTTCAATAAAGTAGAAGTTAAAAAAAAAAAAAAAAAGAACATGTCTATCACCTGCTGCCATACCCCACCAATTATCCTTGTGCTACTCCTGTATAGTCAAACTCTCCCCACCTACTTAAACTCTGGCAACCATGGAACAGTTTATCATTATAATTTTGCATTTTCCAGAATGCCATATAAATGGAGTCATTCAGTATATAGTTTTTTGAGTCTAATTCTTTCACTTCATGTAAACATTTGAAATATATCTCATGTTGTTGCATGTATCAATAATACATTCCTTTTTATCACTGAATAGTATTTTATTTTATGGATATACCACAGATAGTTTATCCATTCTTTGATTGGGGAACATTTAAGTTGTTTCCAGTTATTAGTAATTATGGGTAAAGTTGCTGTAAAGATTCATAGTCAGGTTTTTGTCAGGACACAGGTTTTTATTTTACTTTAGTAAATATCTATGAGTGGAATCGATGGGTTGTATGGTGAACATATGTTTAACTTTATAAGAAACTGCCAAACTAATTTCCAAGCGACTGTACTACTTTGTATTCACACCAGCAATGTGTTAGAATTCTACTTGCTTTACATCTTTTTCTAGTACTTAGCATTGTCATTTAAAAATCTTTTGAGGGATACTTGGGTGGCTCCTTCAGTTAAGCCTCTAACTCTTGATTTTAACTCAAGTTGTGATCTCAGGGTCATGAGATTGAGCCCTGCATCAGGCTTAGCCCTGGGTGTGGGGCCTGCTTCGGATTTTCTTACTCCCTCTTTCCCCTCCTCCCTGCTCATGTGCTCTCTTTCTTAAAAAATAAGTAAAATAAAAATCTTTTTATATTTTATATTTTATCCATTCTAATGCTTCTATAGTGGTATCTCATGTTTTTTATTTGCATTTCCCTAATGACTAAGTATGCTAAGTATATTTTGTTTGTATATAACACCCAGTACTCCATGAAATACGTGCCCTCCTTAATATCCTTCACTGGGCTAACCCATATCCCCAACCCCTTCCCCTCTGAAACCTTCAGTTTGTTTCTTGGAGTCCATAGTCTCTCATAGTTTGTCTCCTCCTCTGATTTTCCCCCCTTCGTTTTTCCCTTTCTTTTCCTAATGTCCTCCATGCTATTCCTTATGTTCCACAGGTAAGTTAAACCATATGATAATTGTCTTTCTCCACTTATTTCACTTAGCATAATCTCCTCCAGTTCCATCCATGTCAGTGCAAATGGTGGGTATTCATCCTTTCTGATGGCTGAGTAATATTCCATTGTATACATCTTTTTTATCCATTCCTCTGTTGAAGGGCATCTCTGCTTCTTCCATAGTTTGGCTATTGTGGGCATTGTTCTTATGAACATTGGGGTGCATGTGCCTCTTCTTTTCACTGCATCTGTATCTTTGGGGTAAATACCCAGTAGGGCAATAGCTGGGTCATAGGGTAGCTCTATTTTTAACTCTTTGAGTAACCTCCATAGTGTTTTCCAAAGTGGCTGTACCAACTTGCATTCCCACCAACAGTGTAAGGGGTTCCCCTTTCTCCACATCCTCTCCAACATTTGTTGCTTCCTGCTTTGTCAATTGTTTTTTTTTTTTTTTTTTTTAAGATTTTATTTATTTATTTGACAGAGAGATCACAAGTAGATGGAGAGGCAGGCAGAGAGAGAGAGAGAGAGAGGGAAGCAGGCTCCCTGCTGAGCAGAGAGCCCGATGCGGGACTCGATCCCAGGACCCTGAGATCATGACCTGAGCCGAAGGCAGCGGCTTAACCCACTGAGCCACCCAGGCGCCCCTGTCAATTGTTTTTAAAAGATTTTATTCATTCATTTGAGAGAGAGAGAGAGAGAGACAGAGACAGTATAAGCAGGGGAAGAAGCAGAGCAGAAGGAGAGGGAGAAACCGATTCCCTGGTGAGCTGGGAGCTCAACATGGGACTCGATCCCAGGACCTGGAGATCATGACCTGAGCTGAAGGCAGACGCCCAACCATCTGAGCTACCCAAGTGCCCTCTGCCTTGTCAATTTTTGCCATTCTAACTGGTATAAAGTGGTATCTCAATGTGGTTTTGATTTGAATTTCTCTGATCACCAAGACAGCATGGTACTGGCATAAAAACAGACACATAGATCAGTGGAACAGAATAGAGAGCCCAGATATGGAGCCTCAGTTCTATGGTCAACTAATCTTTGACAAAGTAGGAAAAAATATCCAATGGAAAAAAGTCTTTTTAGTAAATGGTGCTGGGAAAATTGGACAGCTATCTACAGAGGAATAAAACTTGACCATTCTCTTACACCATATGCAAAGATAAACTCAAAATTGGTGAAAGACCTCAATGTGAAACAGAAATCCATCAAAATCCTAGAGGAGAACATAGGTAGTAACCTCTGACATTGACCACAGCAACTTCTTTCAAGACACAGCTCCAAAAGGCAAGGGAAACAAAAGCGAAAATGACCTTTTGGGACTTCCAGATAAAAAGCTTCTGGACAGCAAAGGAAACCATCAACAAAACAAAGAGGCAACCCACAGAATGGGAGAAGATAACTGCAAATGATGCTACAGATAAAGGGCTGGTATCCAAGATCTATAAAGAACTTCTCAAACTCAACACCCAAAAAAAAACAAGTAAAAAAATGAGCAGAAGGCATGAACAGACGCTTTTCCAAAGAAGATGTGTGAATGGCTAACAGACACATGAAAAAATATTCCATATATATTTTAGTATTAGCTTGTTGGTGTCTACAAAAAAGCATGGTAGTTTTGAATTGGATTTCATTGAATCTATTGGTCAACTTGGGAAGAGTTGACATTTTAACAGAATTAAGTCTTCCCTAACTTGTATTTTTAACCTCCACAAATAAGTCAGCATATAAACTTATTTTTATAGTCACTGGTTGTTTAGAATTTTCCATGGTTTTCTAATTTCTTTGTTCATCATTACTGTGCTTCTCCATTCAATTTCCTTGCTTCTAAAGTACCTTCTTCATTGTGACTATTTGAAAATAAAATGGGTAATTTTTGGAGTGGCAAATTCTTTTAGCATTTATGTTTTTCTATCTTTTTTCTTTATTTTGGTGTTCTGCATTGTCATCTTGATGTGCTTATACATAATTAAATTTTTTTTCTCCTGCTTAGGATTCATGATTCTGGAATTTGTGGATTCATGACTTTAATCAGTTCTGGGAAACTCTTGGTCATTATCTCTTCAGGAATGCCTCACTTTCTTTCTCCAAATTACTCTGGAAGAGTGTGTGTGTGTGTGTGTGTGTGTGTGTGCGTGTGTGTGTGCATATGCGCACACGTGCATATACGCACATGTACTTGTCTTCTCATATTTTCCATCTCTATACAGGATTTTCTGGGCAATTTCTTTAGATATGTTCTTCAGTTTACTAATTCTTCTGTTATTTTCTCAGTTTTTAATGATATCTATTGCTTTTAATTTTATTATAGTTTTCATTTCTAGAAGTATTATTTGGTTATTTTTAAAATCTAGTTGCTCGTTTATCTTGGTGTTTTGTTCTTATGAATTTTTATTCCTTCAGTTTGCCTTTATTATTTTGCATTAATTTTTTTTACATAGATATTTTTACATAGCTGTGTTGTATACATTTTCTGTAGGTTTTTTTCTTGTTGCATATTCTGTCTGCTGACTCTCAGTCATGTGACTTTTTTGCACGTGAGTTCTGCAATTGTTCTTTGTGAGTTAAAAATTGGGAGAGCTTTACATTTGTTGGGGTATTATCTCTATAGGATCAGTTTTTATATAATTTTCTGGTATGTACATGAAACCCATACAATGTAAAGGCCTGTGGTTTTGACTTCTCAGGGGAGTCCCCCTCTCCAACATATTCTATGCTAAAGGATAGATTTTTTTTTAAAGGATTTTATTTATTTATTTATTTGACAGAGATCACAAGTAGGCTCCCTGCTGAGCAGAGGCTCCGAGGGCTCAATCCCAGGACCCTGAGATGATGACCTGAGCCGAAGGCAGAGGCTTAACCCTCTGAGCCACCCAGACACCCTGATTCTTTTTTCTTTTCTAGTAACTCTTACCTTCTCCTACCTGTCATTCCTCCCTATAGCCCCATAGCACTGAGTCAGCTCCCCGTGGTGAATGCTTTTCGTTTACGGAACTAGGCATTTTTCTTCATTTTCTTATAAACTCAAGTATTTATTTCAAAGATTCTGTTGTTGTTAAATGCTTATATCTTTTTAATTCTTGAGAAAGGTAAACATCACTGTTAGCAGGACTTGCCACCTTGCTGGAAGAAATCCTGCAGATTATCCATTACTTGTCTACCCTATTCCACCACTTCTTCAAACTAAGTACCATTTCTTACAGATTTTCTTTCTTTCATAATACCTAGTATAGTATTTATGTGTAGTATATGCCAAAAATTGCTTGTGGAAGGAATGCATAGAAATGAAGTGTGTGTTTTAGGATTCTCTGGTAGAATGGAGAATAAGTTATTTCTGGAAATGTGGTAAAAACAGAAGAATAATTATATCACTTTGGTGAGATTAAATTCTTTTGGTCTCCCCAGATTCATTCTCTCTGCACTTTTCTGCCCTATTCTGTATCCTAGGAGACTAATCACTATGAATGAATTATCTAAGCTCCCCCTTGCTCTCTGAGTTCCACTGGAGTTGGGCTAATGAGAAATACCAGTAGGACAAGGAAAAACAAGAAAAGAGTAGGTTAAAGTAGGGCTTCTCAAACTTTAATATGCCTACAAATTACTTGGAATCTTTCTGAAATGAAAATTCTGAATAATTGGGTCTGAGGTGTAGTCCATGGTTCTACATTCTGCCAGACTCCTGGATGATTGCTGTGGTGTTCTGAGGACCACTCTGTAATTGTCAGGGGTTAGATATTTTTCCCTTCCTTGGATGTCTACATTCCAGCACTGACTGTGTCCATCCCTCTTTGACATTGTTTCTCTACTTTAGCTATATATATTAGAATTATCTATGAGGTTTTTTAAAAACCTGATGCCCTGGCTACATCCCATATACATTACATCAGAATCTTGAGGGGTGGGACCCAGGTGTCAGTAATTCTTAAAGCTCCTGTGTACAGCCAGGGTTGAGAACAATGGATAGATCTTTGACTATAGGATCTGTTGGTTGCCCTCTTTTCCATGGCTGCAACTCTCCAAAAGCAATGAAGACCTTGTTTCTCCAACTCCTGGCTCCTTCAGATCTATGAGTAGTAGTGGTTTCTGGTTGTTGCTAGTTACAGAGTGTCTCAACCTCCTATTTAGATTCCCTTAACCAACCCACATCTCGTTAAATAGTCCCTTTAATGAATTATAGCACCTACCCCTTATCTGTTGTTTTGCTTTCTGCAGTTTCAGCTACCCATGGTCAACTGTGGTCCGGAAGCAAATGATGATCCTTCTTCTGACATGTTGTCAGAAGGTCAGTAGTAGCCTAATACTAGGTCACATTGTTCATGTCATTCACCTCACTTCATGCCATCAGGTAGGCATTTTATTTTCTCATATCAACACAAGAAGAGAAAGGATGAGTATAGAAAAGTAAGATTTTGAGAGACAAAGACAAAATTCACATACTTTATTATAGTATATTGTTATAATTGTTCTTTTCTTTTTTACCATTTATTGTTATTTAAACTCCTTTTTTTTTTTTTTTTTGGTAAAAGATTTTATTTATTTGTCAGAAAGAGAGAGAGACAGAAAGAGCACAAGCAGGGAGAGTGGCAGGCAGAGGGAGAAGCAGGCTCCCGGCTGAGCAAGGAGCCCAGTGTAGGACTCGATTCCAGAACTGTGGGATCATGACCTGAGCCAAAGGTAGACATTTAACCAACTGAGCCACCTAGGTGCCCCTGTGGTTAAACTCTTCGTGTACCTAAAATATAAATTAAATTTTATCAGAGGTATGTATAGGGTAAAACAAAAGTATATAATGGATTTGGTACTATCCTTGGTTTCAGGCATCCACTGGAAGTCTTGGAACATATCCCTTAAGCATAAGGGGGTAGAGGACTATTCTACATTAAACTCTCAGCTCTTTCTTGCCAAAACTCTTGTTGATATTTTCAGACAACAAATTTGATTTTCATTTTGTAGGTAATTTGGAAACTAATGTAATCTTAGGAATAGTGTCAAGTTCAGAATTGTGCATTAGTTATTGCTTTCAAATGAAATTTTTCATTTCACATACTTCACTGACTTTTTGAAATTAGAGAAAAGAAGTAATATAATTTAGTTTCCTTTTTAAAAAAATATTTTATTTATTTGAGAGAGAGAGAGAGACATGGGGGAGGGACACAAGGAGAGAAAGAGAGAGAGAGAAACAGATTCCCCATTGAGCATGGAGCCCTGATGTGGGGCTCAGTCTCACTATCCTGAGATCATAACCTAAGCTGAAATTAAGAGTTGGATGCTTAACTGACTGAGCCATTCAGATGCCCTACATTAATTCAGTTTCTAAATATTGTTCTTTAGCCATGATATAGCCATATCTGTAGATCAGATTATTGATTTCTTCCTCTTTAGGATTTTCTTGAACTTGCACTGTTACCGAAAAGCTGAGTCAAATCACCATGCTATTGGTCTCTTGGTTTTCCTTGGAAAGTACAGGCAAATCCATTGCTTTGTGACTCATGATGTTATCACTTGAAATAGTGAGTTTGAATGTTTTTTTTTCCTTGAGTACTACGCATTTCCTTAGAGTTCACATTTCAAGAACTTCCTGGATATTCTGACTAAATTGCCATTTTAAGAGGCTCTCCATTTCAATTTCTCAATTCTCTACCAATAATCCTGCATTTAATCCTAGCAAAGGACTTCCCCTACAAAGACCCCTAAACCATCATCATTCTCCAGGAGAAAATTATTCTCTAATCTTCCCCTCAATTTCTTCTTGTAAACAATGAGCCTCTGGCACTCTACCCAGAGCATAGTTAGCCTTTTGTTTCTTCTTCCATATAAATGGGCTTTTGCAATCAGACTTGAGTATAATCTTGAACTGAACTCAAGTGAACAAATGATTTCCTCCCTGATGTATTAAAACTCTGCAGTGGGGAAAAGAAAAGGTTTATCATTTGTTTTCACTACTGAAAACAGTATAAGGGTTTTCTGCTACTAATCCTAATTCAGGGCCATGGCCCTATTTTTAAAATAGGTGTAAAAAAAATCAACTTGAGAAAGTGGTTTTTTAATGAATCAGTGTATCATAACTCCAGCTACAGATCTGGATGCTTTAGCTCAGCCCATTTGGGAATATTCTTTTTTTCCCTGCAGTTTCTTTCTTCTCTTTCATAAGACTGGAGAGAAGAGGGAGGGTCAGAAGTTGGCTAAAACATGATAACAAATAATTATGTTGACAGGTGACTTCTCATTTGTATGATAGAATATACTGGTTTGAAAAAAAAATAGGACATGTTTGATTGGGGCCTACAGAAAGAGAGTTATATATAAGACACACTTGCCCAAGCGTTTTTGGAACTATTATTCCTAAAGGATCTGCTTGCTGCTATGTAGATGCAATCTAAAAGATTGAAAAATTAAAACCATCACTGTGCACTGTGAAAGAAAATGAGCTTCTTAGGCTTTAGTGGCCTTTTAAATATGTGAATTTTTTGGTAAGCTAATTCAAATGTTAATAAAAGAGATAAGAGAATTGATCTGAATGTCTTTATTCTTATACTCATAAGCCAAATCCTGCACATTAGTTCAGAAATATTGAACCTTTAAACAATTACAAACACCCCTATTCTAATTATTTAGATTGAAGTACTTCTAAGGATTGCATCTAGGCATGTAGTTATGGAAATGAATGTTTTTGTAAGTTTTTTTTTTTTTTCTCTCTATAATGTCTTCAGTTTTTTTCTTTTATAAAACCTAGAAATGTTTCAGGTGTTTTGGAATGTTGTTGTAGCTATTTATGGGCAATAGATGAATTGATTAGTAACAGGCTAATGGATCTCCTCGTTCTGTAGTATGCCTTTCATATTCTGTGGCTCAGGGACACATTTGTAAGAGAACAGTGGACATATAGGAACCATATTTGCTAAAGGAAAGCCTCAAATACAGCACAAATCACAAACAAGTATTCATAAAATTCCATTGGTTTTGGAATGATGTTTGCTTTCTTAATTACTTTTTCTAAAGATCAATATTAAAAGCAGTTTGCTAAGGGAAATATTAAGGAACTATTTTAGAATAAAGACAAAAAAGAGAAATGACAACCAAATGCGGTGCATGATCCATGATATTTTGCACCATGAAAATATTTTGTGATACTCAATAAACTCTGAATGAAATCTATAACCTAGATAGTAATACTGTATTCATGTTAATTTTCTGATTCTGGTATTTGTGTGTAGTTTTTTTTTTTTTTAAGATTTTATTTATTTATTTGACAGAGAGAGATCACAAGTAGACAGAGAGGCAGGCAGAGACAGAGAGAGGGAAGCAGGCTCCCTGCTGAGCAGAGAGCCCGATGTGGGGCTCGATCCCAGGACCCTGAGATCCTGACCTGAGCCGAAGGCAGCGGCTTAGCCCACTGAGCCACCCAGGCGCCCCTGTGTGTAGTTTTCTAAGAGGATGTCCTTCCTTATTAGGAAACACGTAGTATTTAAGGCTAAAGGAGGATCACATCTGTAGCTTATTCTCATTGAGAAAACGTTTGTATGAATATACACAAAACATAGATGTGCATGTAAGGCATATACATATGAGTGTATGCCTGTCCCTGTGTTTACATGCACACAAAACAGAGATAGATAAAGCACATGTGGTTAAATACTGACACTTGGGGAATGTGGATGAAGTCTATACAGGAATTGTTTTTTTGATTAATAAAAAATAAAAAATTTAAATAAAAATCAATTTTTTTAAAAGACGAGTTCTTGCAACTCTTTTCTGTGAGTCTGAAATTAGGTCAAAATTAAAAATTAAAATGAAAGAAAAAAAACACTTTGTGTGTTTTTGACAAGGGAACAGCTTTCTCAGAAGCAATAAGATAGGAAGGAAAAAAAAAAAAACCAACCCAATCATTTAAGGAGATTGTAGGTCCTATGAAAACTTAGTCAACACTATTAGTCTATGTATTTTCATATGGATATTCTACAAAACCACAACTAAGTTTTCATTCAGGAGATTATGTTCAATGATTTAGAATAAATCCACCCGGAAAGCGGGAAGTAGTCATTTCTCTAATGTTTCACCTTGTAGTTGTTGTCAAATGCCAAGGTGCCTTTGTGTATTAAATATGATGTTATATGTTTATTTCCATGAGCAGTGATACTTTTCAGATGTTTGTTTCATTAGCCTACCTACTTTTCTTCTTTCTGGTAGTGAAAACACTGGGTCCTTTTAATTTCAGAGTAAACAGGAAATACACAGTGGATTCTTTAAAGATATGTTTCCTTCTTGTTAGATTTGCTATTTCTTATGAAAAGTTAAATGTATTAAATGATGGGGAGTAGTTCTACTTTCTATTTCCGCAAATCTTTTCTTCAAAACATTTTTCCCCTTTGCCTCAGACACTTCTTAGTCAGTATATCTTTTCTCACCAGACTCCACCTTCCTTATGCACAGACCCATGTACTCCAGGGCAGGCGACCTCATTCCTACTTCTGGGGGAGTAGCTTTCCTAGTCCAGTCGTGGTGATCCCATTTCCCTTGCCAGTGACTGGGCTTCGGAATCAATATGCTCATGTTTAGCCAAACAAAAATGCTGATCATGATTTAAGGAGCATTTGATTTACTCCTGAGAAAGAGAGGTTTTGCTTCTTTACTGTGGAGTCTGGGTATGAATCCTGGAAGTGAGCAGCTATCGTAGGACAAAGATGGTGAAGGACAGGGCTGTGGAAAGACTGAAAGACTCTAGGTACTTGATGACATCTATGAGCTGCTGAATCAGTCAGCCCTGGAACTAAAATTGCCTAATGACTCTCAATCTGTGTTACTTGAAGGCAAATATATGTGAACCTATTATTATATATCCTGGAAGATTTTTACAATTTTTTTTAAATTCCATGATTTATTATTCAAAAACCAGTTCATTCATCAAACCAACCAGATGATATATAGGCTTTTTAAATTTCACTTAAACTATAGAAATGCCATTTCCTTGAGTCATAGTCACCATCTCATTCACCTTCTGAGATACATAATAACATTTCAGAAAGGGAGATTTGCGATAAAGAAGACGAAGGAATTCTGGCTCAAAATGGAGGTAATGTTATTTGCCTACTTCATAAATGAATGTGAGAATTAAATATGTTATCGTATTTAAAGCTCATAGAACAGTGGCTGTCAGGTAGTGAGTTCACAGTGCTTGTTAACAATAGCAATGATAGTAATAATTATTCCTTTTTATGTCTTTTATTGCTAATAAACGTACCATCTCAGATTCTTTGAGAAGCAACTGAACACTACCAATGAATTCAATTTCATAAGAGTTTCAGGGAGTAAATAACTCTCAGTTTCTAGATGAAAAACTTCAAAACTTGAATCGTATAGACTGAACTTTCCACCACCTACAAGTATGCTTTTGGTCATTATACTGATACCAAGTCCACCATAATAAAATTTTGAAGGGCAATATGACGCAGTGTGGCATTTATGAAATTCTAGTTAGGCCA
This sequence comes from Lontra canadensis, assembly GCF_010015895.1. NCBI lineage: Eukaryota > Metazoa > Chordata > Mammalia > Carnivora > Mustelidae > Lontra > Lontra canadensis. The sequence continues at coordinate 5,201,138 of NW_022631044.1, forward strand.
CAATAGTGGCCTAATAAGATCGATTAGTGGAATTGCAACCAAAATTGTAAAGAATTGAACTATAATCAACAGGATGACTAAAGTCAGAGTAAGCTGCATGTATAAAGTTCAGTATTATTTCATGAAGCTGGTTCAGTAGCATATGTGTATGTTCGGTTATATTATAGAATGTATTTCTCACTGTGAGTTTTGGTCATTGGTATGGCAGAAAAACATGGGCTGTGTGGCAAGACAGACTTGGCCTCAAATACCTATCTTACTGGTTTCTTGTATGGAAAAAAGCACGGAACTGTGCTTATAGCATAATATGCACTCAAAGCAACGTCCCTTCTTTCTTGCCTCTGTCCACAGGCTTCCTCCTCCTCTTCCCCAGGTGGACTTGTGCTTATGAAACCATAAAGTAAAACAGCACTGACATTAGCAAAGTGTCTTCAAACAAACAGATATCACTGTTTTCTGTATTATATATTCATCCAAGTGATGTGAGTCCTGAAGCAGGGAAAGATCAATTATATTTAACAAATAGTTTCTCATGTCTTCCTCACAGCTAGGAAGTCATTCGGGTCTATTCTTAAAATATCAGATACTTGGTTAGAACTATTGATTATTCTCAGTTTGGTTACCGTGGCAGAATGACACACTATGCATTAGAAAGGGAAGTGTAAGGACAGTGGGCCACTCTGGCACGCTGAGCACTTGGGCTGAGTGCCCAGATGCCACCTGACCAGGTGTGCCAAGGCCACAGGCTCCTGTCACAGGTGAAGGAGGGGGAATGGGAGGATACATGCATTATCTCATGCTGACCACCGCTATTCCACAGAGCCCCCATTACCGCAGGAGCAGATCCTTTGTTTTATTTTCTCCACGTCCCATGCTTTTATTGGTTTTACTCACCTTAACTTCTTATTTACTGTGAGTCCCAGGGAGAAGGAAAAAACAAAACAAAACATGTTTGGTTTTGCTGATGGTTTTGAACAAAACAAGAGACTGATTCTCCTCTTGCCCTCCCTCCCCTCTTCTTTCCTTTCTTTTCCTCTTCCTCCTCCTCCCTTTCCTCTTTCCTTTTCTTCTTCTTTAATAAAGTATCTATCTTGGTGCCTGAACTTAGTGAAACTGCTGAGTTAGTCAAGGCAGTAAATCGAACGGGTCCCTTTTACCTCCAGAAAATACGAAAGCATCCTTCTGCCATTGAGATGGCACCCTTGGCAGGATCAAGTGTTACTGTTCACAGGAAGGCAGGAAAGTACATTATCACTTCAGGGCTGTCATTACCAGAGGGTTTCACTGTGACCTATAGCATTCAGGGAAAGCAGGCAGGAGGGAAAAGGGGAGGACAGATGAGCAGAAGGGCAAGGAAATAAAAAGCAAGATTTTGTTTGTTTGTTTATGAGGCTGACCAAAATGGTGATTGCTATTGATACTAGAGGAATTCAACTCGAAAGCAAAACATCATACTGCTTTCATTTAAAAGATGATTAAGACAATCACCTTCCTCTTTTATCCTGTAAGTACATATATGGACAAACACAGGCTCAGCCACACCCGTGGCTTCAGCTGATCAATCCATGTGCATCCTAAACCTGCCAAGACAATATCTTCTGTTTAATTATAAACCTCAAGATGTATATTTTAGTACCAGGGAAATCTCAAAGAGATCAATTCATTTTATTTTTTCTTGTTGTTTATAGAAAAAAAAAAACCCACAATTTAAGATTTTTTTTTTCCGCTTTGGTATAAATTTTAAAATTTATCTAACTAAATCACTTATGTAATATCTCAAATTACAGCAATCAAATGGCTAAAGATACGAGAGTGCTTTAGATTTTTTAATTTAGTTCATAATACAGTTGCTCTAAGTAATGTTATCACCATCTTAGAGAAATTTTGCTGAAGGCGAAGGAGGAAAGTTCATCATCTTGGGTTTTGCTTCCTTCATTCCTTTATACCCAGGTTGCTTAGCACAGACACTGAGCTCTTACCCGAGAGCAATTATAATCATTTTTGTCTGTTTCTTCGAAGTCTGTTTTCTGTCTGGATTCTGTTGTGTAGCATATCAGATAAGCAGATCCCTAATGAGTTCACAGTCAGCTAGTTAGTTCCTGGATGTGTAGCAGGCCCTGTTAATCGAGTTATGGGTAGCAGGTTACTCCCTCCATCCTGCCTACACTAAGGTTTCTAATTTTATTGCAGAACAATTCACCTTTAGCAACAGAGAAATCATCATCATTATTTTTTTTAAAACAACAGTGGTAAGCAAGGTGCTGTAGAAAAAGCAAACAGTATGGGATAGCTATTATTATATGGAAGAGCTACTATTCCCTACAGGACCATCTGTTTTCCCAATAAAAAAACACTGTGCTTCCCTGAGTTATTTTTTAAAGGGCTTAAGCAGTCATTCGGATAATCAGACTTCATTGCTGCGAAATTTCATCAAAGTGTACTCAATCCTTGAACTCATATCTGGGTCCATTTTGCCAATCAGATAAAACTTCCTAGGCTTTTTCCTAGAGGCATGAGGGTTAACTTGATCTTATTGCATTGCAAAAGATTTTGTGCTACAAACCATTTTTCATAAAAGCTATTTGTTGTGTTAGGAGAACTCCAGACAGGCTCTTTTTTAGAATAGATTTGGGGGTGGGGGATGACTTGCTTTCCCTTGTCACTTAGGGTGAAATGAAAATTCTTAGAAATTTTTACAATTACCAGCAGAAGGAATGAAGAGACAAAAATGATATGGGGGAAATTAGCATCTTAGTAAGTAAAAATGTTATTTTTCTTGACCAGACCAACAATTATTTAAAAGAAAAAAAAAAAAAAAAAAAAGGAAAAAGGAAACAACCCTAAGGAAATCCGTAATTTGGAAGCACTGAATTCATGTGTCTGAAGAGTGTCACTTTTTCTTTTCTCTCCTTCCTTTCCCTTCCCTTCCCTTTTCTTCCTTTCCCCTTTCCCTTCCCGTCCTTTTCTTTTCTTTTCTTTTCTTTTCTTTTCTTTTCTTTTCTTTTCTTTTCTTTTCCTTTCCTTTCCTTTCCTTTCCTTTCCTTTCCTTTCCTTTCCTTTCC